>NC_053396.1:17102645-17405145 GCF_905171765.1 Bufo bufo
AAATGGAAGCCTTTAAGAGGCTTTCCGTTTTGATCCATCATAATATATCCAAGCGTAACGGATCCGTCTGGTTTCCGTTATGCAGGACGCAAAACAAAGTCCTGCATAACAGAAACCCAGATGGATCTGTTATGCTTGGCCATAGACTTCTGTTATCACGGATCAAAACGGAATGCCTCTTAAAGGCTTTGCATTCCGTCTCCGAATTCCGTTTATGTTCTGTTTCCCTAACCCACCTGAAAACCAAGTTCGGGTTCGCTCATTCCTAATGGCAGACTGAAACTTCTTCAGATCATGTCTGCCGATCGCCAGGTCAATTTTCTTAGTAAAAGGGGTTGTTCTGATCAGATCGTACCCTTTTAAAGTAAACGTGCCTCCTTTCTTCCGAAAGCAGGACCACACTCGTTCACAGGATGTTTGTGGTATTGCCTTTCAGTCCTATGCACTTCAGTGGTGCTGAGCAGCAATGCCAGATACAACCTATGAACATGTGTAATTTAGGAAGAAAGGAGACTTGTTTTTCTAATCCTGGACAATCCCCATTAGGGCTCCATTCACACGTCCGTGGTGTGTTGCGGATCCGCAACACACCCGCCCGTCGCCCCTATAGAAAGAAATGCCTATTCTTGTCCGCAGCTGCGGACAAGAATAGGACATGTTCTATCTTTTGCGGCGCTGTGGACCCAAAGATCAGGGCCGCGCTCCGCAAATGCGGACAGCACACTGTGTGCTGTCCGCATCCATTCCGTCCCCATAGAGAATGAATGGGTCCGCACCCGTTCCGCAAAATTGCGGAATGGATGCGGACCCATTTGCGGACGTGTGAATGGAGCCTAAAGTTAAAGGGATTGGATAAACTAGAATAAAAAGCATGTCCACGCCAGTCCTTGCTTTGTTTTGAGTCACACAAGGCCTTGTAGGGCTAGCTCAGCTGAATGTAATGAATTATTCATATGCAAATTAGTTGTAAAGTGCACTGAAGGCTGGGCCAACGGTCTCGTGCACCCTTTCTCCTGCTAACCCTACAAGGCATTGCACCTGGTCTAACTGTGAATCTCCTAGTGACAGACTCCCTTTATATGACCCCTTTTTCTAATCTCATACAGCCCTTCTAAGGGTTAATTTACACAAGCAGACCTGTTGCTGAAATTTCTGAATCTAAAAAAAGGACTCCTTCATCTAAATGGGTTTTTTGTTTGGTGGAGAGTAAGTGGATTTATGCAAGTCCCATTCAGATAAATGAGGCAGACGTGTGTGAAGATGCTCTGAGGCAGGCATGGCCAACCTGCGGCTCTCCAGCTGTTGTAAAACTACAACTCCCACCATGCCCTGCTGTAGGCTGATACCTGTAGGTAGTCTCGGCATGCTGGGAGTTGTAGTTTTGCAACAGCTGGAGAGCCTCAGGTTGGCCATCCCTGCTCTGAGGGGTTGAGTGTAATGTAGTTGCAGGCTGCTCTATGGTGAGATAGCAGCATGCCTAATGGAGACCTAAAGCTTTTTTTTGGACCATGTGTGCAGCAATTGCAGAGAACTCGGTGCACATAATAGTGATTTTTTATTTTTTTTTCTTCTTTTTTTTCTTACATGATTTGTTGCATTATTGGGGAGCAATAGTGAAATGTTCTAATCTGGGTCTGATCGTCTTCATCTGCTTCACAGGTCGAGAAGGACATGTCCGATGTCAGCCTGGGGCCCACCCCCATCCCAGAGCTCTCGCACATCATGATCGGTCTGGAGAGTTGCTCTTTCCTGGTAATTTTCCTCCTTACATTATGTATCGGTGATGTAAAGTGTCTGAGATGACATCACTAATCCCATCCTGTGTCCTCCGACAGGAGGATGATTTCATCCCCTTCGCTGTACTGAACATGATGATGGGTGGCGGAGGCTCCTTCTCTGCTGGGGGACCGGGGAAAGGCATGTTCACCAGACTATACCTTAATGTGCTCAACAGGTGAGGCCCAAACATCTTTTCATCCATCAAACCAGTAGACCTGCCGTGTACTAGGGGCAGCCATTTTAACTAGAGATCCCGATCTGATGTATATGTGAACCCTTGCATAAGATATTGAAAGGGCATATAATGCAGATGGATGATGCAGCTTAAGTCTTTTTCTATGCAGGCACCACTGGATGTATAATGCAACCTCCTACCACCACAGTTATGAAGACACTGGACTTCTCTGTATACATGCCAGTGCAGACCCTCGCCAGGTGAGCCCAAGGGAGAGCATTTAAAGGGACTCTATACTCGTCACAAGTCTACCGTCTTCACATCCACAATACATCTGCTGCTGTGCCCTGTTCAGGCATGTGCTATAGGACATGCTGGAAATGGTGGTTTCCCAGTGGCAGGAGATTGGGCCTGTGCCCTAGATCAGTGATGGCTAACCTCCAGCTGTGCTAAAACTACAACTCCCAAGATGCACACTTGCTTGGTTGTTCTCAGACTTCCACAGAAATGAGTAGAGCATGCTGGGAGTCGTAGTGTCACCACGGCTGGAGTGCCGGAAGTTAGCCATCACTGCCCTAGACGCTTACAGGATCACTGAGCTTTTACAAAACCTTTGATTTTCATAGTGACATAGCAAAGGTTTTGATCAGTGGGGGGGGTCTGAGTGCTGAGTCCCCCACAGATCACTAGAATGAGGAGAGAAGCACTTTCATAGAGAAGATGAAGCGAGACAGATTAAAAAAAATATATATACTATGGGCCCATATCACTTCTGTCTCCTGCAGCAAGGACAGAGAGTTCTTTTATGCAAGCATTTCTCTCTCCTCATTCTAGCAGTGGGTGGGGGTCTCAGCACTCGGACCCCCACCGATCACAACCTTTGATGCATCACTAAAGTTTTGTCACCCTTTAAATGGATTGTCCAAGAATGATAACTATTAGGATAGGTGGCTGATGGCATGTGGCTATCTCCAGCAATCCTATAGTTTGAATTGACTAGCAGCATGCAAGCTCGACTACGGCTTCAGTCAAACAGGGGGACCAGTGTTTGGACATCCGCCTTTCAGACACTAATCGCCTATCCTGCATATAGGTGACAACTCGTCATTCTAAGGCCACCACTTTAAAAGGGTAGGCTTTAAAATTGTTGGCCTGTCCTCAGGATAAGCCATCGATATCTGATCAGTGGGGGTAACCCACAATAATCTGGCTCTGTAAATTCCCAGCTATGTCAATTGTGTAGTGAATGGAGCTGTTAACTGCAGCACTGCTCCTATTGAAATGAATGGGAGCATCTCTGCAGTTTCCAGCTCAGTCCACTATACAATAGATGGAGATACTTGGTAGCAGCTGATCAGCAGGGGTGCAGGGACCCTCACCGATCAGATATTGATGGACAACCCCTTTAAGTTGGAAAAACCCGTTAATGACAACATTGATCAGCCTGGAACTTGACCCAACTGACTGTATAATGGTCATTTTTAATACAGTCAGTTCATATGTGATTGCGGGGCTATTTCTGTGTACTCACATCATCATAGCCCCACAATCGGATAGGAACTGACTGTGTCAAATTGCTATAATGCAGTAAGTTCAGGACAAGAGAGCCGCGGTCGGCTCGGAATATGTGGCCGACACGTGGACTGTGTTTCCCGGGCTGATCACGGTCAGGAGCCCTAATGTTCATTACCTATATTGTGACATTCACATTTTTTCTTGGTCTTTGTACATCCTCTTTCTATGATTCCCTGGTTTGTAGGATTTTTCCTCTCACCCATGACGGCACCCATGCGACTAGGACCTCCCATCCAGGACAGGAAACCTGAAGAGATAAAATGGTTCACACCCCCACCACACCTCAGTTCTGGTTTCCTGTCCTCCAGTTAGGAGGTACCTGAGGAGCTCTGGCTCCTACTGTTGCTTTGGTTCTCACCTCGGGAGGCTGGGGAGGTCCGGGTCTACTATACTGTAAAGGGACCTATCCCTGGTGGCATCAGTCTCCTTGCCTGCTCTCCTTCCTGCCTGCCTCCTCCCAAGCCTCATTGGGGAGCCGCTGTGGCCCTGTTCAGGTGGCTCCCGGTCCATTGCAGCATGGTGCCTGGCGTCTCGCTTCCAAGATGGCGACGCGCACTTCTCTTGCGTTCTGCGCATGTGTGCTGGGACAGTCCCTTCCGGCTCATTGATGTCATTTCCGGGCGCCGGGCTGGAAGAGGTGTGGGCATCCTCATGCGTTGGATTAGGTATTTTTAGGCCTAGGGGTTAAAAAGAGTCGAGGCGCATTTGATAAATTGGGAGAAGGCAGCCAGCCTTGTGTGCACACAGTGCTGTGCAGGATCTGGGTTTCCACCAGCATGTCGGAACCAGGTGATGCAGGACGCGCAGACCCCCTGGAGCCCTCGAGGCCCACAAGCCCGGTATTGGTCCTGAGGAGTAGGGAAGCTTGACTCTCTATTATTGGTGAGATTTATCCTCTCCTCATTAATTTTGGGTGTTGTTTTTGCTTTATTGTTGTAGGTAGCAAAAATGCCAAAGAATTCATCCGGAAAGACTAAACATAAAGAATGTGGAGGATGTAGAGTAGCCTTAGCAGCCTCTTATATTATACCTCTATGCCAAGCATGTATAGATACGTTGGTTATGGAAGAGTCTCACAGTTAATCTAGAAATATTAAGGCCTTGGTACGGTCAGAAGTTAAATCTTATATTAAATCACTTGGTCGGAGTCGCCCAAGGTCTCCAGAAAGATCTATAATGAGGGCTCTGATTCGGATTTTTCTGGGGAGGACGAGGATAGAGAATCCGGCCAGGCCTTATCAGATGAGGATTCAGCGG
This sequence comes from Bufo bufo, assembly GCF_905171765.1. NCBI lineage: Eukaryota > Metazoa > Chordata > Amphibia > Anura > Bufonidae > Bufo > Bufo bufo. Next base: position 17,107,432 of record NC_053396.1, read on the forward strand.
GGAGGGCTCTTTTTCCACCGGAAGATACCGAGCCTTTACTTAAAGCCGTTAAAACCACCATGCAATTAGAGGATATAAAACAACCTAAATCTATTGCTGACCAGGTTTTTAAGGGTCTAAAAGTCATAGTTTTCTCTGTTCAGAAAAATATGGAAGCCCTTATCAGAAAAGAATGGAAAAATCCTGATAGAAAATTTTTCCTTCCTAATTCTGTAAAAAGAAAATATCCATTTGAGGAGTCGGTAGCGGGCGTCTGGGACAGAGCCCCCACGGTAGATGCCCTGATAGCTAAAATAGCCAAAAAATCGGCTCTTCCATTCGATGATTTAGACTGCTTAGGAGATCCTTTAGATAGAAAAGCAGACGTTTCTCTTAGACGTGATTGGGAGTCTGCATCAACAAGTCTTAGGCCGGCCATTGCCACCTCTTGGGTCTCTAGGTCCTTAAGGCTATGGTTAGATCAGCTGGAGGCTCATATTTAGGACAAAATACCTAGAGAGGAATTACTATCTTCCCTCCCTACATTTTCTAAAGCCACAGACTTCCTGGCGGACGCTTCTACTGATGCAATCCGCTTTTTTGCCACAGCAGCTGCCATGTCTAACGCAGCTAGACGGGCTATCTGGCTTAAATCGTGGAATGGGGATCAGGGTTCCAAGTCTAGACTCTGCTCTCTTCCATGTGAGGCTGTTTGGTTCCTCGCTTGATGACATCCTAGAGAGGGCCTCAGATAAAAAGAGGGGTTTCCCGGTTCCTCAGAAAACTTCCTTTTTTTTTTTGTAAATCCCAGGCCAGTTTTAAAAGACAAAGGGGTAGGCAGCGTGACAGGAGAGACAGGGAGAAATTTCCTAAAATATTTTGTTCAAGCCCCAGGACAATAGACCAAAGGACAATCAACAGTGACGCCAGATCTCAGGTGGGGGGAAGACGGTCTCAGTTTCTCCCAGCCTGGAGGTCCATTTCTCAGAACAAATGGATCCTAGGTGTGATAGAAAACGTGTGATAGAGATTCCGTCTGGAATTCCTTTCTCCTCCACCAGATTTTTTTGCCCAGACAGCGTGTCCCAAAATCCGGAAAGAAGAAATGCTTTGGAGTTAAGTTTTCTCGCTCTTGGACAAAGGGGTAGTTTGCCCGGTTCCCAAAACAGAGAGGGGCAAAGGGTTTTATTCCCCTTGGTGAAGAAACCAAATGGAACGTTCACAGTGATTTTAAATCTAAAAAAGTAAACAAATTTTTTTGTATGGCGATGATCTCCTCTTCCAGGATTGCTGGATGGCAAGCTTGGATCTGGAAGATGTATATTACCATGTTCCAATCCATGCTTCCTCCCAAAAGTTTTTAAGAACAGCAGTCTGGGTCCAGGGAGAGTTTCTGCATCCAATACAGAGCGATGCCCTTCGGGGTTTCTCAGGTTCCCAGAGTCTTTACCAAAGTAGTAGCAGAAGTAGCGGCTTTTGTGAGACTGTCTGGAATTACCCTAGTGCCCTGTCTGGGCTATTTTTTTAATAGTCTCTTAGTCAAAAGAGAAACTAGAAAAAGATATAAAATTCCTTTTGCTCCACTTTTAAAAATCTAGGATGGAAAATAAACTAGAAAACAAATCATACCTGATTCCTTCTCAAGTTAGCATTTTCTTAGGAATTCAGCTGGACTTTCGTCTGCAAAGAAGTTTTCTTCCGCTTCCAAGGAAGGAGTCGATCAGGGAACAAGTATGGTCAGTCTTCCTTTCTGACCGGTGTACTTTCAGGGAAGCAATGGCGGCACTCGGGTAGATGACATCAGCACCTTATGCACAGGTCCACTCCAGAGAGCTTTAGGCAAACGTCCTAAAATCATGGGACGGCTCCCCTTATTCCTTGGATCAGAGTTTCCACCTTTCTTCAAAGACAAGACTCTCCCTGTTGTGGTGGACAATTCCGGAGATTCTCTATCCGCAGGGGTTCCATGGACATTTCTAGACCCAACTATAATTACCACAGACGCCAACCCTTGGGGTTGGGGGGCCCACTCCCAGAACAGGTGCTGGCAGGTGAGATGGGACTTGAACACAAGGAAAGCATCCTCCAATTTTTAAGGAGATAAAGGCAGTAGAGATGGCACTGAAGTTGGCTCTACCAGAGGTAAAACACAGGAAGATTGTCTTCTATTCCGACAATTCTACAGCAGTGGCCTACATAAACCGTCAAGGGGGAACGAGAGTCCCTTCCCTTTTACTTCTAGGCCAGAAGATCTTTTATATAGCGGAGGAGAGGAGGCATCTGAAGGGGAAGAAAAACGTCATAGCAGACTTCCTAAGTCAAGTCTCCTTAAAACAAGGAGGATGGTGTCTAAACAAGGACATTGTTTTTTGCAAATAGTCCTGAGGTACGGTCTTCCCACAGTGGACCTTTTTGCCTCAAAAGCCAACAGAAAATTAGAGGTTCTTCCCCCTCAACCATTTGGACGGCCCGTTAGCAATAGACGGGTTAGCACAGAACTGGAGCCAGGAATTAGGGTATGCCTTCCCTCCATTTTGCCTTCTTCCCCAGGTATTGAAGAAAATAGAAAGAGAGGGGGGCTCGGTTATCCTGATAGCTCCAATGTGGCCAAAGAGGTCCTGGTACTCCAGTCTGCTAAGGATGGCAGTAGAGCCTCCGTGGACCCTTCCGTTGAAGGAGAATCTTCTTTACCAGGGTCTGCTAGTTCATCCCAGCCCTGAAATTCTCAATCTTTCGCTGTGGATTTTGAAAGGGAAGTTTGGTCTAGAAGGAGATTTAGTCTCCACTATGCTGAAGAGTGGGAAGTTGGTTACCTCCAAGAAAAGATAACAAAGTTTGGAATGTTTTTTCAGCCTTCTTAGGACATAGCCCAGACCCCAGGGCTAGACAGGGATCTTAAAGCATCTACATTAAAAGTCCAGGTAGCTGCTTTAAGTTATTTCTTTGATTCCAGATTAGCAGATCATCCATGGATTAAAGGATTCTTGTCGGCAGCATCAATAATGCACCCTTCTTTAAGACCCTTTTCTCCCCCCTGGGATTTTAATACTGTCCTTTCGGCCCTATCACAAAAGCCGCCGGTCTGTTTATTAGAATTGCTGAGGTGTGGTGGGGGTGTGAACCATTTTATCTCTTCAGCTTTCCTGTCCTGGTTGGGAGGTCCTAGTCGCATGGGTGCCATCATGGGTTTCAAGAAAAATAAATTACCGGTAAGAGTAATTATTGTTTTCTGTTCTTGTATCATTAAGGGGTATCCCAGTAACAACAGGTTATCCCCTATCTACTAGTGGATTGATGGGGTCTGACCACTAGGACCCCACTGTTCACGAAGAAGCGGTCCTGTTTTTCCATATTTGAATGGACATGTACACACACTGCCGTTGTATTCATCTCTATGGGACTGCTGAAGGTATCAGAGTGCCGTACATTTGCTGTCTTCGGCAGTCTCGGACTTTGAACGGAGCAGTGGTGCATATGCTTTACCCTCACTTCATTCAAACAAGGGACATGGGACCCCCATTCTCTTGGTGGAGGTCCAAGCAGTTAGACCTACGGATCTAACAATCATTCTCTATCCCATAGATAGGGGATAACGTCTTACTAGAAAACCCCTATAAAGTTGGATGGTTTTTGAATGGGGAGGAAAAAAAACTTCCTCCAGTGACGCAGCGCGGAGATTGCTGCAGCAGAGGTGTCCATTGCCTTTGACTTTTTTTTTTTTTTTTTTAACATAGCTTTCTAACATTTCCAAAATTTATACTTTACAGGTGAGAGAAATGGTTGAAATCATCACCCGGGAGTTCACCCTGATGGCTGGATCAGTAGGGGAGGTCAGTAGCACATTGTATCTTCTGCTGATGGTGGCTGAAGTCCTCATATAGTGAAGTGACTTTTCATGTCACGATATGCAATGCAGCCCTTTCCTGTTCTGAGATATCTGTTCCCATTTATTCAGATTGAACTCGATCGGGCAAAGACCCAGCTGATGTCCATGCTGATGATGAACCTGGAGTCCAGACCGGTCATCTTTGAAGATGTAGGTAGACAAGTTCTGGCCACAGGGAAGAGGAAGCTCCCTCATGAACTGTGTTCTCTCATCAGTGAGTATTCCTGTAATAGAAGAAGTTTAGTTGTACCCATTAAATGGAACCTATTAAGAGAGAACTAGAATTTGTGTGGGGAGCCCTGCATGGCCTAACCCGCTTGAGATTCTAGTGCTATTGCAGTGTTAGGGCTCATGCAAACAGCGGGGCCGCAATATACAGGCATCGGCCATGTGCGCACCGTATTCACTTGAATGGATCCGGAAGATACGGAGCGGAAGGCCACGGAAGCACTGCACAACAATAGAACATGCTCTATTTTTTGTGGTGCAGATGGATCGCGGACCCATTCAAGCTGAATGGGTCTGCATCCGTCGGCGTAGGCCACACGCAGTTTGTGGTCCCCAATGCACCACTCGTTCGTGTGCATGAGCCCTTAAAGGGATTGTCCAGGACTAGAATAAAATGGCTGCTTTCTTCCAAAATCAGCTCCACACCTGTCCACAGCTTGTGTGTGGTATTACAGCTGTGGGGCTGTTTTTGGAGATATACATTAGACTAAATTCAGCAGGACCAGCCAACCATCTTATGTGTTAATGCCCCTTTTACATTGCCCAAATATCGGGCAGATAATCGCCAATAGGCGTTCGTACAGACAGTTCGTACTGCCTGTGTAAAGGTACCTCCGGTTGCCTTTACACAGGGGTAATTGGATCTTTCATGCGGTCACCTAAATCATAATTTGCCGTCAGTAGATCGTTCCTTCTAAACAGCCTCTGCTGCTGGCAAACCACGGTTCTGTATGGGGACGAATGCTAGCATTATCAGTTGCTCCTCCCCATACCGTAGAGGAGATCGCTGCATGTTAATACAGCTTTCTCCAACACTGACGAGGAAGGAATGCTACCTTGTGTACAGGGGCCTTTAGATATTCAGCCGACATTTGTTCAGCAGAGGCCATGGGGGGGGAAAAAAGGTTGGGAAAATTGATAAAAGGATTGGGCAACCTGAAATTCAAGAGAGAAGCTGAGAGAACGCTCAGATAAACGGCGTGTGTCAGGAGAGAGAGCTGTGGGCCGAATGAGTGTTTGGCTGGTAGCTATTGAATGTGTATGGCCACCTACGTTTGGGGGTTCTAGAACATTGATTGGAGTTTGCTGCCTATACACTTAGGATAGTTGACGCCCATGTGACAACCATCTCTAGACTCCCCCATAAACATACCAGCTCTGATCAGTCAAGAGGAGATAAGCAGCTATCGTGCACTAGTGGCAGCTCCTTCTCTCATGGGGCAACAAGGGCTCAAGCATGTTGAAATCTGACTCATTGACGTTTCCCTCATATGCTTTAGGCCAGGGATGCCCAACCTGTCGCCCTCCAGCTGTTGCAGAACTACAACTCCCAGCATGCCCCGGCAAGCTACAGCTATCGGCCTACAGCAGGGCATGGTGGGAGTTGTAGTTTTACAACATCTGGAGAGCCGCAGGTTGAGCATCCCTGCTTTAGGATAAGGCTACATGGCAATCTTGGCCACTAAACTGGGGTCACAAATCCAAAACTGATGGATTTTTTTTTTTTTGCAATTTTGGGACCGTGCTTACCGAGCACAACCACTATACAATGTGCGGCGCTGTGCTGGGCGGAGGAGACTTGCGTGGACGTGGCTTAAAACCCTCTTTCTATCTCCTTATTCTTCCAGGCAAGGTGAAGGCCAGTGACATAAAGAGAGTGGCCACTAAAATGCTGAGGAATAAGCCTGCAGTGGCCGCACTGGGGGATCTCTCAGAGTTACCGGATTACGATCAGATTCAGGCTGCACTTTCCAGTAAGGACGGACGACTGCCGCGATCCTACAGACTCTTCCGATAGAATATGCCCTATGTAGAAGCCATGTGAAACTGTCCGAGGGGACGGTGCTGCACCCCGCGGCGCGCCTCGTCTTTTCATCAGTGATGAAGAAACTTATTTGGCTGAGAGAGGTTTCAGTCGGAGCCAGGAAGGATCCTCAGTCTCTTATGCTGGTATTTCTGTCAGTCTAAAGGGGTCCTCTGCTAAGAAATTACCAGAAATTGTATCCAGTATATGCCGCCCTCTCCTAATAGTAATACAAACTCGCCAGTGAATAGAATTCTGACATTTCCTCTCCCGGTTAATAATTTCCTTAGCCAATATGGCCGCCATCACAGGGGTTGTCCCTTCTTTTGTCATTTCTTTATGTCTGTGCTGCATTGTAAGGAATGGCAGAGAAGTCCTACCCAACCTGACGGAAGGGGATAAGTCCGTAATGTATATTTACTGGTGCATAGAAGATAAGCGGCTGCTAGATCACCATGACGCCGCTTATCTTTGAGAAATACAATTTCACCAATCTATATTCATCTTAAAGGGAACCTGTCACCGGGATTTGGGGTATAGAGCTGAGGACATGGGTTACTAGATGGCCGCTTGCACATCCACAATACCCAGTCCCCATAGCTCTGTGTGCTTTTATTGTGTAAAAAAACGATTTGATACATATGCAAATTAACCTAAAAGAGTCATATCTTACTTGTGTGACCAGAGAAGAGTCATATTTTAAGCTCTGACTCATCTCAGGATAATTTGCATATGTATTAAATCAGGTTTTTTACACAATAAAAGCACACAGAGCTATGGGGACTGGGTATTGCGGATGTGCTAGCGGCCATCTAGCAACCCATGTCCTCAGCTCTATACACAAAATCCTGGTGACAGGTTCCCTTTAAAAGCTGAAAAGGGGCCGCCCTGCCTCCTTCTAGCAAAGGGTGAATGTCCCATCCAGGACTAGAAAAACATGGCTGCTTTCAGCACCGCTCCTGTCCATAGTTTGTATCTGGTATTGCAGATCAGCTGTGTCAAAGTTAATGGGGCTTAGCTGCAATACCAAATGCAACCTGGGGGCAGGTGTAGCGCTGTTTTTGGAAGACCCCTTGAAGCCATGTTTTTATAATCCTTTAACCCCGCCATGACTTTCAAGACGAAATTTGATAACGTTGCACTGAAAACATTTCAGATATTTCGTGTGTGTGCGCTCACATCCAGTCTGCGTGATGTCATTAGGAACTAATACACCCATCGGCCGCCTTCTCATGGGTCATGTGGTTGGTCTCCCGTGTTTAGACTGCAGGTACGTGTTACATTATATAAGGCTCGTTTAGTTTTGTCCTGGGAGAGACAAGACTGCACATTGTGCCATTACAAGGACAGTATTACGGCATCCTGCCACAGCCGCCAACTGCTGGGGAACAACATCTTCCTGCATGCTAGGAGTTGTAGTTTCCCAATAGCGGGAGAGACACTGGTTTCCAGCATTGGTGTTCTGGTACATGTCAGTGGGTAGTTCGGATGTTGAGGAGTTGTGCATCATGCTGAAAGGGAACCTGTCGGCAGGAAATCCACAGCTAAACCGTAGGGCTCTCTCCGCTGAACATCATGATACATTTCACTTAAGCTATTTTCACACTCGCGTTTGGTGCGGATCCGTCATGGATCTGCACAGACGGATCCGTTCAGCTAATACAACCGTCTGCATCCATTTGTATTGTCTTTAACATAGCCAAGACGTCTTAAACACCATTGAAAGTCAATGGAGGACGGATCCGTTTTCTATTGTGTCATTGAAAACGGATCCGTCCCCATTGACTTACATTGTGTGCCAGGTTGGATCCGTTTGGCTCAGTTTCTTCAGACGGACTCCAAAACGCTGCACGGAACGGAGGAATGCATTAGGGCAAAACTGATCCGTTTTTGGACCGCTTGTGAGAGCCCTGGTCGGATCTCAGAAACGGAAAGCCAAAACCCTAGTGTAAAAGTAGCCTTACAGATCTGTTGTTTCATTCTGGAGAAAAACTACTTTTTAATCCATATGCAAATGAGCAGGTAAGTGCCCCGAAGGCGGGCCCAAGCTACCCTGTGCACCCTTGCTCCACCTTCCGGCCTTTTTGATTGACAGGGCCTGGCGAGCTGACGATGCAGGAACATGTCCCTGTCAATCAGGAAGGAGAGGGAGAAGCAAGGGTGCACCCAGGAGCTCAGTGCACTTAACTGCTAATTTGCATATGGATGAACGGCACTTTTCTCCAGAATGAAGAAACAAATCGCTAAGTGAAAGGCATCATTACCTGCAGCGGAGCTAGCCCTACAGGGCATTGTGCCTGCGTTATAGAGAATTGTCTGGTGACACACTCCCTTTTAAAATAACCTGTCTACAGTTAATATTTTCTAATTAAAACCTACTTGTGAACCAGCCTGGTGTGTATTATCTGCCTTACAGGACTGCACTGTGTAGTAAGTAACCCAAAGTATTCCTCTGAGCTGCTGCTGTAGCTAAATAAAGTCTTAAAGGGGTTGTCTCCCTTCAGCAAATGGCATTTATCAGGTAGAAAAAGTTAATACAAGGCACTTACTAATGTACTGTGATTGTCCATATTGCCTCCTTTGCTGGCTGGATTCATTTTTCCATCACATTATACACTGCTCATTTCCAGGGGTTTACGACCACCCTGAAATACAGCATCGGTGGTCGTGCTTGTACGCTATAGGAAAATGCGCCAGCCTATGCTCACTCCCACGGTCCCGGCCACCAGAGAGGCTGCCACTTTTTCTTGCAAGCACGACCACTGCTGGATTGCAGGGTGGTCGTGACCCTTGGAAACGAGCCGTGTATAATGTGATGGAAAAATGAATCCAGCCAGCAAAGGAAGCAATATGGACAATCACAATACATTAGTAAGTGCCTGGTATTGACTTTCTCTACATGATAAAAGGGGGTATTAGACCGGTGGGAGTCAGACGCCTGGGACATCCAATAATCATCAAAAGGGGGGCCCTGTGAATGGAGCAGCAGGTACACGACCGCTCAGTTCATCTCTATGACTGTTGGAAAAAGAGCATTGGCATGAGTGGCTTAGTGCAGTGTTTCCCAACCAGTGTGCCTCCATCTGTTGCAAAACTACAACTCCCAGCATGCCCGCACAGCCAAAGGCTGTCCGGGCATGCTGGGAGTTGTAGTTTTGCAACAGCTGGAGGCACACTGGTTGGGAAACACTGGCTTAGTGGTTAGCACTGGTGCTGGGGTCCCAGGTTCAAATCCGACTAAAGACCACATCGGCATGGAGTTTGTGTGTCTCCCTGTGTCGGCATTGGTTTCCTCCTACACTCCAAAGACATACTGATAGGGAACTTTGATTGTGAGCTCCAGCAAGTGATGACAATGCCTGTAAAGCCCTGCGGAATATGTCAGTGCCATATAAGTGAGTAGAATAAAATACATTTCCGGCAGTCCCATACAGAGGAATAGAGTGGCAGTGCCATAGTGTATGAGGGATGACAGTGACATCTTGTGGCTGTTTAACAGAATTGCAAGTTGTCTGGAACACCTTGCAATACGTGTCACCAATAGATAAATGCTGTGGTGCATGCTTTGCCTGTAACACTCAAAATGTCCACTTTTTAGCTTCCTCAAGGGAAAAAACTTGAAAAAAGGTCAAAGCTGCTTTCCAAAGTTTTAGTGTCTGTATTATGAGTACTGGAAGCTCCTCTGTTCTGCTTAAGCAGACCAATCGCCATAGGACTCTGCGGTGACCCAAGCCTGGTAGGTTGGTAGCTGCGGCCAGATTGGCCATAATACAGACTCCAATATTACAGCCTAATTCTCATTTTCCAGGCTTCTGAAGATGGACAGAAAGATGGAGACAACTGACCTGTAATAGCGGGCTGGGGTCACAACCCCTAGGAATAGTCAGAGGGCTGATAGAGAACTGAGTAAAGAACAAGCAGAGCAGTCACATCCGCATACAAAGCACAGGACTAGAGAACAGTGAAGTGCACGTGTCAATGTACACACTTTTACAGGAGGAGTAACAGAAGACCACCACAATTCAGACCTCTGTTGTGAACAGACATGTCCTAAGTATTTTATGACTTCTCAAAAAAAGGGGTTGTCCAGGAATAGAAAAACATGGCTGCTATCTTCCAAAAACAGCGCCACTCCATGGGTTGTCTGGTATCGCAGCTTCGCTCCATAGAAGTGACTAGGGCAGAGCTGTAATACCATATACAACCTGTGGACAGGTGTGGTGCTGTTTAAAGAGGACCTTTCACTAGTTTAAAAACTAACTATATCAGTGGGCAGAGCGGCGCCCAGGGGTCCCCCTGCACTTACTGCACCGGAGCGGCGCCCAGACATACTAGTAAGTGCAGGGGGACCCCTGGGCGCCGCTCTGCCCACTGATATAGTTAGTTTTTAAACTAGTGAAAGGTCCTCTTTTTAAGGGGGGGGGGGGGGGGGGAGGAGTTGTATGCTGTTAGAAAAAAAAAAAAGTTGGATCTTATTCCAGAGACAGCACCACTTTTGTCTGTAGGGGGTATTGCAGCTCATAACCATTTATTTTAGCTCGGCAGAAGTGCAATGGCAGATGCATGCATAAAAATGGCGCTGCTTCTGCAAAAAAAAAAAGTAGACTTTTTTTTTTACCCCCAAGCCCAGACAACCCCTTTAAGTCCTGGCAAAGTGCACCAGACCTAAGAGTAAAATACTGCATGGTTTTCAAGTGAACCGACCCTCGAAGACGGTGGAGCGGCGTGTACAGTGCAGGTCTATGGGGCTTTTCCATAGCATGTAATCTCATTGGCTGCTGGGATATTTCTGATCCAACATGGATCCGGTCGCTGTCTGCGGTGCTGATTGGAAGGTAAGATAATGAACTGTTTTGATTGGTTGTTACTCACTGCTCTGGTTTTTAGAATTGACTGATCGCCATTGAAAACCTGACCCATTATATATGTAACTACAGCCAGCCCCACAAGAGTCTAGGAAGCTGAGATATGGGGAGCTGTATGGTAGAGCTGCCGGTGGCCGCCATGTTCCCTCCACGTCAGAGGCAGCTCAACAGTGTGAAATCCCCAGCATACAGCTCCAAATATCTCAGCTTCTGCCCCGATTGTAAATTATCAGTCCTTTAAGGGATACTCCCATCTTAGACATTTATGGCATATCCTCAGGATATAGATTTGATTTTTTTTGGGTCCTGCACCTACCTCCAGAATGGGGGTTCATGGTACCATCTTGCCTAGTGGAAGGGTTGCTGGCTGCCAAGTCCAGGTGAAGAATGAATGCATGGGTGGCCGTGCCCTCTCCATTCACTTCTATGACAGTTGTAGAAAAAGCTGGCCCATTTTGCTCGCATTGAAGTGTATGTAGAGAGCTGCCCCATCTCTCTCTCTATATCTATATCTATATATATATATAATTAGTCAGCAGACACCTGGGGCTAATGTCTGCGATTGGTTGTAACGCCGATCACAGACATTTAACCCCTCAGATGCCATGGTCATAGATGACCATAGATGGCATCTGAGAGCTGAAAACCTGGACGTTAGGGGGCCTAAAAAAAAAGTTTAAAAAATTCAATTCACTCCCTCTTTCCAGAATAAAAGATTTTTAAAAAAAAAATAAACATCGGAATCGCTGCATCCCAAAATACCCATACTATTAAAATCGAAAAATATTTATCCCAAAACGGCATAATAAAAATGGCCGATAACCCCTTTTTTTCATTTTTTTTTTTCTTGTTGCTTCACCTCCCAAGAATTGGAATTGAAAGTAATAGTCATACACATTCCAACATAGTACCAATAAAAACTACAGATTTTCTTGCAAAAAAAAATTAACCCCCACACAGCTAGTTTTTTTATTTTATTATTGAAACACAAGAAAAACTATATAAATGTGGAACTGCTATTATGGCACTTACCTGGTGAATTAAGGGCACTGGTCAGCTGTACCTCATAGGGAACCTCGTAAAAACGAAACCCATAAAACTGTTGGAATTTCTCCCCCCCCCAATTCCACCCCATCTGGATTTTTATTTCCAGTTTCCCATTATATCATATGCAACAGTAAATGGTGCCATTAGAAAGTACAACTTGTCAGCACTGTGTGCTGTCCGCAACCATTCCGTCCCCATAGAGAATGAATGGGTCCGCACCCTTTCCGCAAAATTGCGGAAAGGATGCGGACCCATTTTGCGGACGTGTGAATGGAGCCTTAAAGGGGTTGTCCGAGTTATTTATTTGTTCTTTCTATGTTCCTAACTAGGCAAATATAACAACTTTACAATTAACTCACTTTATCTGCAGTGCCTGGTTTATCAGATTTGACTTGGTGGTCACTTGGTGGTCACATGACCTGTGATGTCAGCTTCTCTCCCTGCTCTGATAAAGTTCGTTGCACAAGCCTGTAAACGAGACGTCACTGTGCTGGCCACGCCCCCTTCACTGCCGGATCTCTATACCTTGTGAAAAGTCTATACCGGTCGCACAGGAATCAGCAGGAGGAGGGTGTGCGCTGCGCAAGCGCACATCCACCATCTTACCAAAGAATCATTGCAGCGCCGCTATAGAAGTACTTGTCCCAGCTGTATAATGACACTGCTAAGGGAGTGGATACAAGTGCTGCCCTGAGTGACATGTCTGCCTGCTGGGAGACTCAGCAGCATGTTGTATGTGAAGGGCTACAAGTCCCAGCTGTATAATGACACTGCTAAGGGAGTGGATACAAGAGCTGCCCTGAGTGCTTGGAGAATCAACAGCAACTTGTAAGTGTAGAACTACAAGTCCCAGCTGTATAATGACACTGCTAATACACACAGGATCTTCCCCTTACCTTCTTGTGCAATGCTCGCTCTAGTCCTTCAGCTCCTGTGCCCAGAATTGTCACTTCCTGCAGCTAGCCAGTCTGTGAAGCTGAAGGGGTTAAGAATCCTAGGAGAGAGCAGACAGCCCGGTGTTCTGCCAGATCTCTATACCTTGCGAAAAGTCAATAGTGGAAGTGACGCGGCCGCACAGGAATCAGCTGGAGGAGGGTGTGCGCGAAAGCGCACATCCACTGGCTTACCAAATAATCATTGCAGCACCGCGATAGAAGTACTTCGTTCACCGCACGTGCGCACTTAGGGGTATAGAGATTTTGCAGCGCAAAATGTTGCATCAGATCTTCCTACCCCTAAGTGCGCAGGCGACTGGTGATATCGGTTTCGAGCACTCAGCTCTGCGGTAAGGATGAACTGCAACTGATGATTTGTGGGCGCCTGCGCACTCAGGGGTAGGGAGATCTGATGCAACATTTTGCGCTGCAAAATCTCTATACCCCTAAGTGCGCACGTGCGATGCATGAAGTACTTCTATCGCGGTGCTGCAATGATTATTTGGTAAGCCAGTGGATGTGCGCTTGCGCACACCCTCTTCCAGCTGATTCCTGTGCGGCCGTGTCACTTCCGGTATTGACTTTTCGCAAGGTATAGAGATCTGGCAGAACACCGGGCTGTCTGCTCTCTCCTAGGATTCTTAACCCCTTCAGCTGCACAGACTGGGTAGCTGCAGGCAGTGACAATTCTGGGCACAGGAGCTGAAGGACTAGAGCGAGCATTGCACAAGAAGGTAAGGGGAAGATCCTGTGTGTATTAGCAGTGTCATTATACAGCTGGGACTTGTAGTTCTACACTTACAAGTTGCTGTTGATTCTCCCAGCACTCAAGGCAGCTCTTGTATCCACTCCCTTAGCAGTGCTATTATACAGCTGGGACTTGTAGTTCTACACATACAACATGCTGCTGAGTCTCCCAGCAGGCAGACATGTCACTCAGTGCAGCTCTTGTATCCACTCCCTTAGCAGTGCAGGGGGAGGGGCAGAGATTGTTTATATTGCAGGTAAACAAAGGGCCAGAAGAGAACCAGGGAAATTAGGAAATATATATACACTGCTCAAAAAAAATAAAGGGAACACAAAAATAACATCCTAGATCTGAATTAATTAAATATTCTTTTGAAATACTTTGTTCTTTACATAGTTGAATGTGCTGACAACAAAAACCACACAAAAAAAATTATATGGAAATCAAATTTTTTAACCCTTGGAGGTCTGGATTTAGAGTCACACTCAAAATTAAAGTGGAAAAACACACTACAGGCTGATCCAACTTTGATGTAATGTCCTTAAAACAAGTCAAAATGAGGCTTAGTAGTGTGTGTGGCCTCCACGTGCCTGTATGACCTCCCTACAACGCCTGTGCATGCTCCTGATGAGGTGGCGGACGGTCTCCTGAGGGATATCCTCCCAGACCTGGACTAAAGCATCTGCCAACTCCTGGACAGTCTGTGGTGCAACGTGACGTTGGTGGATAGAGCGAGACATGATGTCCCAGATGTGCTCAATTGGATTCAGGTCTGGGGAACGGGCGGGCCAGTCCATAGCATCAATGCCTTCGTCTTGCAGGAACTGCTGACACACTCCAGCCACATGAGGTCTAGCATTGTCTTGCATTAGGAGGAACCCAGGGCCAACCGCACCAGCATATGGTCTCACAAGGGGTCTGAGGATCTCATCTCGGTACCTAATGGCAGTCAGGCTACCTTTGGCGAGCACATGGAGGGCTGTGCGGCCCTCCAAAGAAATGCCTCCTCACACCATTACTGACCCAATGCCAAACCGCTCATGCTGGAGGATGTTGCAGGCAGCAGAACGTTCTCCACGGCGTCTCCAGACTCTGTCACGTTTGTCACATGTGCTCAGTGTGAACCTGCTTTCATCTGTGAAGAGCACAGGGCGCCAGTGGCGAATTTGCCAATCTTGGTGTTCTCTGGCAAATGCCAAACGTCCTGCACGGTGTTGGGCTGTAAGCACAACCCCCACCTGTGGATGTCGGGCCCTCATATCACCCTCATGGAGTCTGTTTCTGACCGTTTGAGCAGACACATGCACATTTGTGGCCTGCTGGAGGTCATTTTGCAGGGCTCTGGCAGTGCTCCTGTTTCTCCTTGCACAAAGGCGGAGGTAGCGGTCCTGCTGCTGGGTTGTTGCCCTCCTACGGCCTCCTCCACGTCTCCTGATGTACTGGCCTGTCTCCTGGTAGCGCCTCCATGCTCTGGACACTACGCTGACAGACACAGCAAACCTTCTTGCCACAGCTCGCATTGATGTGCCATCCTGGATAAGCTGCACTACCTGAGCCACTTGTGTGGGTTGTAGACTCCGTCTCATGCTACCACTAGAGTGAAAGCACCGCCAGCATTCAAAAGTGACCAAAACATCAGCCAGGAAGCATAGGAACTGAGAAGTGGTCTGTGGTCACCACCTGCAGAACCACTCCTTTATTGGGGGTGTCTTGCTAATTGCCTATAATTTCCACCTGTTGTCTATCCCATTTGCACAACAGCATGTGAAATTGATTGTCACTCAGTGTTGCTTCCTAAGTGGACAGTTTGATTTCACAGAAGTGTGATTGACTTGGAGTTACATTGTGTTGTTTAAGTGTTCCCTTTATTTTTTTGAGCAGTGTATATATTTTTTTGCATAAAACTTGCTTAGCTTAGTTATATATTGCTGCCCATCAGATTTTCAGTGCTATATATATTTTTTTTTTCATAACTCGGACAACCCCTTTAACGGAAATGTATGTAGACTCATAATGTCTTTGATGTGGGGCATTGCTCTCCCCTCCCCCGCACATACCGGTCATGTCGCTGTCTGCTCCGCGGTGCTGGATCCTGGGTGGCAGCTCACAGTCACACTGGAAATCTGCAAGTAACATCTCCGCAATGACGTTTTCTGACCACGTATCTGTTCATCTTGCACCAGTGTGGAGGATGCAGCATATAAACTACACGGTAAGAGACGTAATATTATATAATGGTGTACACCTCCCGGATCATGGGGGTCCCGAAACTGATTGTTATTCCCTTATGTAGAACCAACGTATCCCTCAGCATTGTACATCACTCACATTGGTCTCTGTCTCCACTGGGGCTCATAGTCTGAATTGCAGATTAACCTATCGCTATGTTTTTTTGCAGTATGGGCAGAAACTCCATGCAGATGTGGCCCCTGGGTGAGATTCTAGCCCATGGCGGCAGAGCAAAGAGGAATTCTGTCATGGCTTCTTGCAGCTGCCACAAGGGGAAGCCTGCTCCATATGCATTTCCATTGTTTGCAATGACCTGTATTCCTTTTTCTGTAGTGAGCTCCCCCTTGTGGTGGCTCCAAGCAGATACAATTTTACTGCTGACAGTTTTGGACCTATTAATTTGGGCACTTTGGCCATCTTATTGGGGCATAGTTTGTGCTTATGGGCGGGGCATGCACAGAAATGTTTTAGCCTTACTGAAAATAAGTCTTAAAGGGATCGTACAGGATAAGAAAGGTGTTGTGGTTCAGTTTCTTGAAAAGAAAACATCTGTCAAGTCTGGTACTGCAGTTCAGCTCCACTGAAGTTAATGAGGCTGAGTTGCAATACTACACACAACCTGTAGACAGATGTGGCGCTATTCTTTAGAGGAAAAAAAAAAAGCTATGTTTTTCTAATCCTGTTCAACCCCTTTAAATGTGAGCAAGCATGGTGGCGCCAGGGCACTGCTAGTCCTTATACCTTAAGGCTAAGTCTACATGACGACAATTTTTATAATGGCAGTCTATGGTGTCGCACTGCAACATGCTGCGACAGTCGCAGAAAAATCCACGTCGCATGTTGCAGTGCGACACTATAGACTGCGATTATAAAAATTGTCGCCCGACATTGGTGCAACAAATGTCGTCGTGTAGACCTAGACCTAGATAAAAGTTGTCTTGTTGAGACGACCCCTTTAATGCTCATTTTGCTGCAGGGAAACATAACTTGTGTAATGTCACACTCATTGGTCACATGGCCACAGAAGTGAATGGGCCTGAGCTGCAATACCAAGCACAGCCACTATACAATGGGCGGCGCTGTGCTTGGTGAGCTGAGAAAAGGCCGTGGTGGTACTGTGAGCTCCAGTGCCTTCTCAAACAGCTGATCAGATACTGATGACCTATCCAAAAAACTCAGAAAACCCCTTTAAGAAGGGGAACCCCAATAAAAATGGCGCCTCCCCTAGTGATACAAGTTGCGGCAGTACTCCAGTCACACATTTCTCGATCTCTTCACCGATTAGAGCTCCGATTTTGTAATACAAGACCTGTGCGGAGAATCCCTCGAAGAGCTGTCCTAGCACGCCGCCCCTTTAAATTTTAACAAGCTCTTTGCATAGGCAGTCCCCATAAACCTCCTTATGTTTTATGCACTGTAAATAAGGAGAGGTTGATTCTTCAAGGAGGATATTATGGAGGAATCATCTTCTCAAGACGTCGCCGCAGAATCTTGTTTCGCACCGCAATGTATTTTAAGGCGAGAGACGGGAAATTTCTCACCTGCAGTTCTATATGCAAACGAGAAGCCGCGTAATGATTATGGCGTGGGATTTGGGCGTATCGTGTATACAATTGTTGGCTATTTAAATTCGGTAAAAGTGCGTATTGTAAAAATTTTTATGCGCGTTACATATTTAAAATGTATCCCCCAAGGACGCTCCAGGCGGCGGCTCCTCCAAACTATAAAAAAAGACAAAACACACTGCAAAGACCGCGGAAAGGTTCCGTATAAACGACATCCCGTCGTGTCGAAACTGCGGGAAGAGAGACGTGGAGCGGTTACCTGTAGCAGCCACTCCGGTTCCAGCTCTCGTTTTCCAGGCTGCTATAGAGTGCAGCGTTCGCTTCCCGACTAATGACCGCTAATGTGGCCATGTTGCTCATCAGCGCGTTTCGATTTTTGTTGACTGCCGCATTAGACCTACTGCGCACGACCGTATTTTTGGTCCGTGTCCGATCCGTTTTTTTTTGCGGATGCACACGGACCCATTCCTTTCTATGGATCCAAGAAAAAAGCCTGTGTGCCGTCCGCAAATTATTATAGAGCCCGTCCTATTTTTTAATAGGTATTTTTTACAGTAGGCCCTGCGGAAATTGCAGACCGCATCCATATTTTGCAGATGCGCGATTTGCGGGGGGGGGGGGGAGCAACACATTCATTCTTGGCACGGATTCCAAATGAAAATTCCCTTTAAAATTGATGGGAGGCCTAAGAACCACATGAAAATCTGCACAGAAAAAAACAAAACTGAAAAGGGGTAGGACTTAAATAAGCCCCACCCATAAGCGGGCAGTGGCGGGTGAGTTCGGGGTATTCCCAATGGCGGGGCCTACATGCCCCATATGCATGCTTAAAGGGGTATTCCGGTTGCATTAAGTTATCCCCCTATTCACAGGATCGGAGATAACTATTAGATCGGTGAGGGTCCTACCACTGATCACAAGAACGCGGGCCCCCGGAACTCCCATAGAGATGAATGTAATAGCAACGCTCATGTGCGACGGGCCCCCGTTCTTGTAATCGGTGGGAGTCCCAGCGGTCGGACCCCCACCGATCTCTAATAGTTATCCCCTATCCTTTTCACACATCTCAAAATAGGGAGTGGGGGTTGGGCAGCGAGGCTGCTGGGAATTTTAGCAAACCGTTTAGAAGGTGGCCAAGCTATTACCGCAAGAGGATGGAGTTTCAAGGTGGTCCCCTTTGGAGGCCACACCCATATTTAAAGGGGGTTGTCTCATCGCTTTAATCCCTGACCATATGCCAGGGCTGGCCAACCTGCGGCCCTCCAGCTGTTGTAAAACTGCAACTCCCACCCTGCCCTGCTGTAGGCTGTTCGGGCATGCTGGGAGTTGTAGTTTTGCAACAGCTGGAGAGCCGCAAGTTGGCCATCCCTGCCAATATACCCTAATGGGGGGGGGGGGATAGGGGGCACAGGAGGTCAATGATAAGAGCTACACATGAACCATCAGATGACGGGATTCAAAGAAAACAGTCACTTTTACCTTGCAGACTGATTTTTAAAAGAAATAAAGACCAATTGAAAAAACAATTTTTAGCCCACAATAAGTAAAATGCAATCATAAAAATAAAAAAAATTACCCGTAGGTGTACATAGCATTTAAAGCCGTGCCAATCAAGTGCTTAGTCGTATGACCAGGCCCAGGTTGTGTAGCTTCCAGTCCTTTTGATCAGTGGTATATACACAACCCAGTCCCTAGTCCTGCCATGTTCTTTCCTCATTTGGGGCCCCATCTGGCTTCTACGACAGCCTAGGCCCAGCTCGTGTCTTACCTGCGCTCTCCTCCGGTCCGGAAGGTTAGTTGAAGGGGAGATGAAGCCGCTCTGTTGTGCTATTTCTGAACCTCCGCAGATGGTTGTGAAGTTTGACTCAGATTGGGCGCCGTGCCACGTAATAACTGCTCAAAAACAAGGGCATAAAATATTAACAACACAGCACAATAGGATTTTAATTTAGCTTCTGAAATGAATTGGTCTATAGCGGAGCGCCAAATGGTCAGGACGCGCTCATTGTGCAGCGAGACTATTCCTAGCACAATATGGGGATATATTTGTACTACCGAGCTCAATGGTACAAGATGAAGGCGTGATGGGGGGGGCACCCCTTCGCTGCCAACGTGGATGTTACTTAGGGCTGTCACCAGAAGGGGCACCCCCCCCATCCACGCCAAACCTAATGTCTTAGGTCCCTCAGCGCCCAGGCCCTAGTGTGGAGGTCAGCAACCTTTAGCACTCCCGCTACTGTGAAACTACAACTCCCAGCATGCATGCTGGCTCGGCTGTTCATGTAGGAAGTGAAAGGAGGATTCTGGGAGTTGTCGTTTCGGAACTAGAGGGTACCCGCACCCTCTCAGGCCCAACACTGATTGCATTCAGTTGATCACTTTTGGGGACCCCAGACCAGAATCTCCATCTAAATACAGACACTGGACCAGACCCCTAAGTCAGTGTAGACCCCAAACAAATACAGGTCCCCTAAATGAATATATAACCCAGACCCCTGCAGGCCTCAGTACCAGGCCCCCTATAGAACTACAAACCCTGGACCAGAACCCTAACTCAATGCAGACCCCAGACCATGCAGATTTTCTTAATACATAAACCGGACCTCCTCAGCCCTTGCACTGCTTCTATACGATTTCAGTTTTTCCCGGTGTTTCCCTTTAAATTAACCCCTTTATGGCAGATCAACAGGAAAAATACTGCAGATTACCTTCTTTGGCCTAGCGAGCGCCGGACCTCGAACATTTAATTTCATATCTGCAAAATAGATCACATTTTTGTCATTTTATTTTAAATTTCTCCCCTATGACAAATGGCGTTTAATGGGAGAATGGTTGTGTTAATGTCGTCGCCGGCGTTCTGTTAAAATATGGCACATCACTAAATAATTGAGCTGGCGAGACAAGTCAGGATTGTGTGGTTCCTCCGCAATGTAATTAATAGTCTTATGATTAAATATGAAATCATTCGCCACCATCAATAATGTAGACACTCGGGGAGAAGTTCCGTCACTTCGTCGACACGAGCGGCAGTAACGGCTTCACTTCCATTCCTGTTTTTTATTTATTTTTTATTTCCTAAATTAAAAATTTACGGTCTGGGTCCCATCAAGCAAAGAGGCCACCGTTGTCGCTTAAGGCCCCTTTCACACGGGCGAGAATTCCGCGCGGGTGCGATGCGTGAGGTGAACGCATTGCACCCGCACTGGATCCGGACCCATTCATTTCTATGGGACTGTGCACATGAGCGGTGATTTTCACGCATCACTTGTGCGTTGCGTGAAAATCGCAGCAGGTTCTATAATCTGCATTTTTCACGCAACGCAGGCCCCATAGAAGTGAATGGGGCTGCGTGAAAATCGCAGCAGGTTCTATAATCTGCATTTTTCACGCAACGCAGGCCCCATAGAAGTGAATGGAGAGGCATGAAAATCGCAAGCAAGTCCAGATGCGGTGCGATTTTCACGCATGGTTGCTAGGAGATGTATTGTATTATGTAATGTATTATTTTTCCTTATTACATGGTTATAAGGGAAAATAATAGCATTCTTTAATACAGAATGCTTACTAAAATGTGGCTTGAGGGGGTTAAAAAAATAAATAAATAAATAAATTAACTCACCTCACCTCATCCTCTTGTTCCCGCAGCCGGCATCGTCTTCTTCTTTCTTCTTCTTTCTTCTTCTTTCAGGACCTGCAAAAGGACCTTTGATGACGTAATCGCGGTGATGTCAGCGCAGGTCCTGCTGAATGAAGATGGAAGGATTCAGAATATATTTTTTTTTTTTGCCAAAATTGAAGGGTAGAGGGGTCTAGACCAGGGGTGGTAAATCGATGCCCTGGGTGTCTCTTTCCATTCTTGATCAATTTTGCGACGTCAATTTTAAGAACTGATCTATTAAGTGACCATCCCCAATTGAACAAGAAGGGCATATCATCACACCCACCTACAGACCCCCCCCCCCCATCCCCTTCCTACAGACTCTGGACCAGACATCTAAGTAAATACAGACCCCAGATCAAACCCCCAAACAAAAGGGAAAAAAACAAACAAAAAAAAACCTCGGAAATACCTATATGTCCCAGACCAGACCCTGGATCAAACCCACTAAATACCCACAGTCCAGAACCATAAACAAATATAAAACCCTGGACCAGAAACCCCCCTCCCCCGACCAGGACACTCCCTCCCGCTAACAAATATAGACCCCAGACTATAAGTGAATACAGACCATGGATCAGACCGCCTTACTAAATACATAAAGACCCACGACCAGACCCCTAAACAAATAGATCCCCAGACCACAGACCCTAAATAATTGCAGACACCATGGCCACCATGTAATACTATGTTCAGCTTCCCCCAGCCAGGAACAGGGCTGCATGATGTAGGGGGTTATCTCTGACGGGGCAGCCCACATCTCATTGATCCCTACTTATGTTATATGGTAATACAGGTGGAACCCCCAAAAAACTAGTTCTAGGATGCCCCACCCGAGTCCAAACTAAACCGCGCACTGTCTCTTTAAATTATGTAAAATGTAAACTAATCCTCATGCATAACTGCCCGGACTAATTCTCTAGCAGGTAACCTATGCAAAAATAAGAAATTGTGACACATCAGGGGGCTGCTTTAGCCCACCAACTAATGCACCTGCAAAATCCTTCCGTCCTAATAAATTCTTGCTGGGGCGCCGGCGCGTTCGCATTGTCTGCTAATCTATAAATGTTGCTGAATGCGCCGCGCATAATCCATCAATCCTGCAGCCTTAATAAGTCTTCTTTGTACATGAAATCCCCGCTGGTCTCCCAAATTGTTTAGATATCCCGATTGTTATTCTTCCCTCCACCTGGGTGTACCCGGAGAATACCAAGAGAGGCCGCCTGCAAATTATTGCCAAGTCCATTAAATTTAATATCACTGCTTTCTATTGCTCCCATATGCGCTAATGTGTAGTGTAAGCTTAAACATTAATTGCATCGTCTTGCAAAGTTCCTCAGCCGCTCGTAAGATTAGGCCCGGCTAATAACCATCATTTTAAACTGACTCTTCTTAAGGAGATTGTGTCGGATCACATCATACTTTTTTTTTTTGGTACGGTGAGCAATTATATAGATACTTAAAGGGGGTTGTGCCGCAAAACACATTTTACGTTTATCAAACCAGCACCTGGGTCTGAATACTTTTGCAATTGCATGTAATTAAAAAATTTGTATAGCCATTGAGCTATTCAATAAAATGTATCTGTATAGCGCCACCTGCTGTTTGTTCTTTTACTTATTTGTTGTCCACCTCAATGAGCTGGTTGCATGCGTTCAGTTTAATTTTTAACTGACCCTAGCCGTCTCTACTGTTAGAAGCTGGAACAGCTGCAGCAGAAAGGACACGCCCCATAAGATGCCAGCCTGAATAGGATTTCAAACTGAATAGAGCTGAACTAGAAGCAAGGCAAATACAAACAGGTAAAACACAAACTACAAGACTACTACAACTACAAGAAAATGTCTAAACTAACTACAAGAACTAAACTACACGTACAAGAAGATAAAAGCAACGCGCCTCCCCCCGGGGCCGATCGTGTCCCACGTTTTTAGAAATGCCAAGAGGTGATGTGGCCTTAACAGTTTTGTGTGTGTCACGGTGCTCCTACCTGGATACCGTTGCTCTCCAGGGTTAGGCTCCATAGCAATAAAGGGGAGAGTTGTAGGAGGTGGAAAATAAGTCAAGTCCAGAATCAATAAAGTTCAACAGCTTTACTTGAATAAACTTGCATCCAGACAATAAGTAGTCTTTCTCTTGGCTCCTGCAGGTTTTGGGGTATACTGGCAGGCAGACTGGGATACCTTGCTTTCTCTGCTGTGCCAGACTTCAGTCTGGTAGCTGGACTTTATAACAGTTCTGGTACCTTTTGAGTGGGGTGCCTTTGGCTGTTTACCTCCTTATGGTACTCTACCTGTATCTGTAAGGAGTCATGGTGCTCTATGAGCTGCTTCCCTTGGGAGAATCCTGCTGCAGGAGGAGGGGGCATTCCCCTCAATGCACCATATTTTGTCTTTTTAGCACCCCTATCCACTCTACAACTAAACTATAGCTTTTTGCAACCTTTCCCTTAGTAGGAAGCAATACTTGCCCACTTCTGCCCAGTAGGGGGAGAATGGAATGGTAAGTTCCATTCTATCTAAAGACCTCTCTCTGCCACCCACTGGACAACCAGGCACATTACAGAACATAACAGTTTCACAGCAATATTATGAATGGACAGTGTAAAGGACATGGAATAAATGAACAGAGGACATTAATGGTTAGCCTATTAGAGACAGTAGCAGGGAATAGGAATGGTAGTGCCCGCTCTGGGGTACTACACAAACAAATAATGAAACACGATACTAGAAATATAAAAGGAGTATTGGATTTGGAAACACAGAGTGTACACTATAACCAGCAACTCACTGCAGAAGCCAGAAATATTTAAAGAAAAAGCTAACCAATCAGGAAGTCCTTTCCAAACAAACAGAAAAGTCAGCTGTCCCATACTAATGGATCAGCTGTGAGACAGCTGCATGGTAACTACCCCAAACAATCTAATAGACAGAAGATGAAACAACAGGAGAATTCCTGCTGATCATAACAGCATGCCAACAGATGACATTTGGTAGGAAGCCAATAAACATAAGCACAGAGGCATAACTTAAAGATTTTGGAGGCAGAACAACATCTTTAAATAGCCCCACCACTACCTCCAAACCTAGCAGGTCCTTTCTACAACAGTGGTATCTACTTTGAGGGGTCTTTGGTTCCACTCAGGCATCTGGGCTTGGTCGCAACTTCTACTTCTGCATCACCTATAGCTGCGTTCCTGTTTAAGCAGGTTACTTGAGTGTGGAAAAAATATGGAACATCTTGTGGAAACCTACACAACATCAGAAGAACATGCAAACTCATAGTCCCAGTAGTGCAAGACAACCAGCCAACATGAACATAAAGCCAAAATGCCAGGCACCAGGTCACAGTTTACAGAAATACCCATAACATCGTATGTCTACTGCAGAGGTCCCACTATTTATCATCTTGGTTCCACCACATTGGATGCTGGGCGATAATCAGGAACCACACTGTTCTATGTCCAGATAGATATATTTTTTCTTCTGTTGTCAAACTCCTCATTGCCCATTGTCCCATGATGGAAAGCACTGGGCAAAGTCGCTACTTGCCCCTTATGGACAGCCAAGAAGGTGCCATCACCTTCTACACCAAGTATGCAGAAGAAACCTCAACCATTCCATGACTTACATTGATTTGACATGCAAGCCATCAACCTCCAAAAGGTTGATGACCCCTGATTTATGCCAACATTGAATTGCACATAGTCAAACCTTTCCTATAGAGGTGCCAGTCATTATCTACACCAAGTCAGAACACGGGATAGAGAACTTGGTGGTTCTTAATCTGCAACATGGGATCTACCCAATTCCTAATGTGACAAACCAGAGATCATCTGTCCCACCATATCATCACGGTTTTCTCCACTGTACGTATTCCTCCCTCTTTTTCTGTCTTGGGCCTCACACACTGCATCTGCAAAGGGCAGAGCAGGATTATACCAGCCCATATTCATGAGTTGCCACTGAAAGGTTGTTCAGATGTTGGCAGGAGCTGCTGACATGAGCTGGATTTGTGGATGTTTACGAGCTGCTTCTGCTAACAGTTTTTACTTGAAATCTCCATGGTTAAACACATAACAATTGGAACGTGCCAGGAATCGTTAATTCTACAATGAACTCCTTTTATATACACAGAAATCTGAGAAGTGGACTACGTGTGGCTGTGAGATACAGACGAGGACACTGGTACATACCCAGGAGAAAAGATTCTTTGACTCATCTAATGCTTTGAAACCATCACAAAGCAGTAGGGATAGACATGTTCTAATCTACCCAACGCTCTACTCTATAGATATGTACAAAGATCTTCATTACTCAATGGCCACCACTGACAAGCTTGAGAGGGCAGAGGTCATCAGACTCCTCTTAAAAGGTTTACCCATTGGAAGGCAACCATAGATGTCTTCTACTCTACCCAATGCTCTATAGATATGTACAAAGGTCTTCATAGCTCAGTCAATAACCACTACTAACAATCTTGAAAGGACAAAGGTTATCAGACTTCTCTTAAAAGGCTTTCCCATTCGAGGGCAACTATAGGTGTCTTCTACTCTACCCAACACTCTATAGATATGTACAAAGGTCTTCCTATCTCAGTCAATGACCACTACTAACAATCTTATGAGGATGGAGGTCATCAGACTCATCTTAAAAGGCTTTCCCATCGGAGGGCAACCATAGATGTCTTCTACTCTACCCAATGCTCTATAGATAAGTACAAAGGTCTTCATATCTTAGTCAATGACCACCACTGACAATCTTATGAGGATGGAGGTAAATCAGACTCATCTTAAAAGTATTTCTCATAGCAGAGCAACCATGTTCTTCATCAATTTTTCTCAGGTGACACTGGTGCTTTGTATTTTATTGACATATTTAAAGACGCTTTAAGGTAAGAAAATCTACTCAAATATTCTGTAATAATGGTTGCCCCCTTACGAATTATGATTCAAGACTGGGATCATGACCTCTAATGGGAGGTTTTGTTATGAGGGCAGCCCCTTTCATCCTGCACCTGAAACCACGGTGGAAATGTGGTGTTACACTGGGCCTATTGGAAACAAAGGGGAACTATGTCCTGCCAGATGTCGGTCAGAGCAAGAGCATTGGTTTTCTGATTGGAGATGAGGCCTCCTCTCTATGATGACCATATGCCCCAACAGAAGATATGGAGGGGGACTGTTACCGATGGGATAACCCTATAGTCCCAAATCTCTGTTTGATATCATACGTCATACACAAGTAGCCCCGCCACATTGAATGACAGATCATTGCCTCCCACAAGCTCAGCACACCCCTCTCCTGCTGTCATCATATCCATATGCCACTAATTCAACATCTATGGAAGGGGTATTTAGGTGTCTCCATACCCTTTAGATTGGCAGCTGATGTCACCATTTTCAGTGGGATCCTCAGACATTAATGGTTATGGGCAGCTTAAAAGGGCTGGCGCCCAAGACCCCTGGCAAAGCGCTGATTTTGCAGCAGGAAATTGCACTCGCCAGACATTTTGCCTGCAGCTTGCTTGTTGGAGGCTCATAAAGGAAGCATATGGACTAGGGTTGTTCTGATGGAACAGTCCCTTAAAATGAAAAGTTCTACAACTTTCTAGCATACTTTGTACTACAGTTCCTTACTATTTTCAAGAACACTGTTTGCTGTCAGTGAACGAGAACAGTCTTCATTACATTCAGAGGCTGTAAACCTGTCCATCACTAGTTCTGCTCTCAGCCTAGAGTCAGACAATGCTCTGTGAGCTATAAGTATCATCTGCTACAGTGTATCAGTCTGACATCCGCTGTTCAGCCCACAGAGCGTTCTCCAGATTGGATACAATTGTACCTGCTTCTCAGCTAGCTGAATTTAAAGGGCATCTGTCAGCAGTTTTGTACCTATGACACTGGCTGACCTGTTACATGTGCACTTGGCAGCTGAAGACATCTGTGTTGGTCCCATGTTCATATGTGTCCGCATTGCTGAGAAAAATGAAGTTATAATATATGCAAATGAGCCTCTAGGAGCAACAGGGGCGTTACCATTACACCTAGAGGCTCTGCTCTCTCTGCAACTGCTCTGCCCTCTGACGTTTGATTGACAGAACCAGACAGGGTAAATGTGATCACACCTGGACCTGACTTCTCCTAAAGTCAATGAAAGTTCAGAGGGCGTGGCAGTTGCAGAGAGAGCTGAGACTCTAGGTGTAATGGTAACGCCCCCGTTGCTCCTAGAGGCTCATTTGCATATAGTAAAACAAAATTTTTCTCAGCAATGCGGACACATATGAACATGGAACCAACACAGATGTCTTCAGCTGCCGAGCGCACATGTAACAGGTCAGCCGGTGTCATAGGTACAAAACTGCTGACAGATGCCCTTTAACCACCTCCGGACCGCCTAACGCAGGATCGCGTTCCGGAGGTGGCAGCGCTGCGCACAGTCACGCATATACGCGTCATCTCGCGATGGCCGAGATTTCCTGTGAACGCGCGCACACAGGCGCGCGCGCTCACAGGAACGGACGGTAAGAGAGTTGATCTCCAGCCTGCCGGCGGCGATCGTTCGCTGGCAGGCTGGAGATGTGATTTTTTTAACCCCTAACAGGTATATTAGACGCTGTTTTGATAACAGCGTCTAATATACCTGCTACCTGGTCCTCTGGTGGTCCCCTTTGTTTGGATCGACCACCAGAGGACACAGGTAGCTCAGTAAAGTAGCACCAAGCACCACTACACTACACCCCCCCCCCCCCGTCACTTATTAACCCCTTATTAGCCCCTGATCACCCCTGATCACCCCATATAGACTCCCTGATCACCCCCCTGTCATTGATTACCCCCCTGTCATTGATCACCCCCCTGTAAAGCTCCATTCAGATGTCCGCATGATTTTTACGGATCCACTGATAGATGGATCGGATCCGCAAAACGCATCCGGACGTCTGAATGAAGCCTTACAGGGGCGTGATCAATGACTGTGGTGATCACCCCATATAGACTCCCTGATCACCCCCCCTGTCATTGATTACCCCCCTGTCATTGATTACCCCCCTGTAAAGCTCCATTCAGACGTCCGCATGATTTTTACGGATCCACTGATAGATGGATCGGATCCGCAAAACGCATCCGGACGTCTGAATGAAGCCTTACAGGGGCATGATCAATGACTGTGGTGATCACCCCATATAGACTCCCTGATCACCCCCCTGTAAAGCTCCATTCAGATGTCCGCATGATTTTTACGGATGCACTGATAGATGGATCCGATCCGCAAAACGCATCCGGACGTCTGAATGAAGCCTTACAGGGGCATGATCAATGACTGTGGTTATCACCCCATATAGACTCCCTGATCACCCCCCTGTCATTGATTACCCCCCTGTAAAGCTCCATTCAGATGTCCGCATGATTTTTACGGATGCACTGATAGATGGATCCGATCCGCAAAACGCATCCGGACGTCTGAATGAAGCCTTACAGGGGCGTGATCAATGACTGTGGTGATCACCCCATATAGACTCCCTGATCACCCCCCTGTCATTGATTACCCCCCTGTCATTGATTACCCCCCTGTAAAGCTCCATTCAGACGTCCGCATGATTTTTACGGATCCACTGATAGATGGATCGGATCCGCAAAACGCATCCGGACGTCTGAATGAAGCCTTACAGGGGCGTGATCAATGACTGTGGTGATCACCCCATATAGACTCCCTGATCACCCCCCTGTCATTGATTACCCCCCTGTCAAGCTCCATTCAGACGTCCGCATGATTTTTACGGATCCACTGATAGATGGATCGGATCCGCAAAACGCATACGGACGTCTGAATGAAGCCTTACACGGGCGTGATCAATGACTGTGGTTATCACCCCATATAGACTCCCTGATCACCCCCCTGTCATTGATCACCCCCCTGTCATTGATCACCCCCCCTGTCATTGATCACCCCCCTGTCATTGATCACACCCCTGTCATTGATCACCCCTCTGTAAGGCTCCATTCAGACATTTTTTTGGCCCAAGTTAGCGGAATTTTTTTTTTTTTCTTACAAAGTCTCATATTCCACTAACTTGTGTCAAAAAATAAAATCTCACATGAACTCACCATACCCCTCACGGAAACCAAATGCGTAAAATTTTTTAGACATTTATATTCCAGACTTCTTCTCACGCTTTAGGGCCCCTAGAATGCCAGGGCAGTATAAATACCCCACATGTGACCCCATTTCGGAAAGAAGACACCCCCAGGTATTCCGTGAGGGGCATATTGAGTCCATGAAAGATTGAAATTTTTGTCCCAAGTTAGCGGAACGGGAGACTTTCAGAGAAAAAAATTAAAAATATCAATTTCCGCTAACTTGTGCCAAAAAAAAAAATTTTCTATGAACTCGCCATGCCCCTCATTGAATACCTTGGGGTGTCTTCTTTCCAAAATGGGGTCACATGTGGGGTATTTATACTGCCCTGGCATTCTAGGGGCCCCAAAGCGTGAGAAGAAGTCTGGTATCCAAATGTCTAAAAATGCCCTCCTAAAAGGAATTTGGGCCCCTTTGCGCATCTAGGCTGCAAAAAAGTGTCACACATCTGGTATCGCCGTACTCAGGAGAAGGTGGGGAATGTGTTTTGGGGTGTCATTTTACATATACCCATGCTGGGTGAGAGAAATATCTTGGTCAAATGCCAACTTTGTATAAAAAAATGGGAAAAGTTGTCTTTTGCCAAGATATTTCTCTCACCCAGCAAGGGTATATGTAAAATGACACCCCAAAACACATTCCCCAACTTCTCCTGAATACGGCGATACCACATGTGTGACACTTTTTTGCAGCCTAGGTGGGCAAAGGGGCCCACATTCCAAAGAGCACCTTTAGGATTTCACAGGTCATTTACCTACTTACCACACATTAGGGCCCCTGGAAAATGCCAGGGCAGTATAACTACCCCACAAGTGACCCCATTTTGGAAAGAAGACACCCCAAGGTATTCCGTGAGGGGCATGGCGAGTTCCTAGAATTTTTTATTTTTTGTCACAAGTTAGTGGAAAATGCTGATTTTTTTTTTTATTTTTTTTTTTCATACAAAGTCTCATATTCCACTAACTTGTGACAAAAAATAAAAACTTCCATGAACTCACTATGCCCATCAGCGAATACCTTGGGGTCTTTTCTTTCCAAAATGGGGTCACTTGTGGGGTAGTTATACTGCCCTGGCATTCTAGGGGCCCAAATGTGTGGTAAGGAGTTTGAAATCAAATTCTGTAAAAAATGACCTGTGAAATCCGAAAGGTGCTCTTTTGAATATGGGCCCCTTTGCCCACCTAGGCTGCAAAAAAGTGTCACACATCTGGTATTGCCGTACTCAGGAGAAGGTGGGGAATGTGTTTTGGGGTGTCATTTTACATATACCCATGCTGGGTGAGAGAAATATCTTGGCAAAAGACAACTTTTCCCATTTTTTTATACAAAGTTGGCATTTGACCAAGATATTTATCTCACCCAGCATTGGTATATGTAAAAAGACACCCCAAAACACATTCCCCACCTTCTCCTGAGTACGGAGATACCAGATGTGTGACACCTTTTTGCAGCCTAGGTGGGCAAAGGGGCCCATATTCCAAAGAGCACCTTTCGGATTTCACAGGTCATTTTTTACAGAATTTGATTTCAAACTCCTTACCACACATTTGGGCCCCTAAAATGCCAGGGCAGTATAACTACCCCACAAGTGACCCCATTTTGGAAAGAAGAGACCCCAAGGTATTTCGTGATGGGCATAGTGAGTTCATAGAAGTTTTTATTTTTTGTCACAAGTTAGTGGAATATGAGACTTTGTAAGAAAAAAAAAAAAAAAATCATCATTTTCCGCTAACTTGTGACAAAAAATAAAAAGTTCTATGAACTCACTATGCCCATCAGCGAATACCTTAGGGTGTCTACTTTCCGAAATGGGGTCATTTGTGGGGTGTTTGTACTGTCTGGGCATTGTAGAACCTCAGGAAACATGACAGGTGCTCAGAAAGTCAGAGCTGCTTCAAAAAGCGGAAATTCACATTTTTGTACCATAGTTTGTAAACGCTATAACTTTTACCCAAACCATTTTTTTTTTTACCCAAACATTTTTTTTTTATCAAAGACATGTAGAACTATAAATTTAGAGCAAAATTTCTATATGGATCTCGTTTTTTTTGCAAAATTTTACAACTGAAAGTGAAAAATGTCATTTTTTTTGCAAAAAAATCGTTAAATTTCGATTAATAACAAAAAAAGTAAAAATGTCAGCAGCAATGAAATACCACCAAATGAAAGCTCTATTAGTGAGAAGAAAAGGAGGTAAAATTCATTTGGGTGGTAAGTTGCATGACCGAGCAATAAACGGTGAAAGTAGTGTAGGTCAGAAGTGTAAAAAGTGGCCTGGTCTTTCAGGGTGTTTAAGCACTGGGGGCTGAGGTGGTTAAAAAAGATATGTCCTCCACTGGCAGAAAGCAGAGATCTTGACAATAGAGAGGAATTGAAAGTGTAAGTATATCAGAAAGCTATAAAAGTATCATGTACAGTCTTGTGAAAAAATTAGGACACCCTTTGAAAGCATGTGGTTTTTTGTAACATTTTTAATAAATGGTTATTTCATCTCCGTTTCAACAATACAGAGAGATTAAAGTAATCCGACTAAACAAAGAAAACTGAAGAAAAGTCTTTTCAAGATCTTCTGTAAATGTCATTCTACAAAAATGCCTATTCTAACTGAGGAAAAAGATAGGACACCCTTGCCCCTAATAGCGAGTGTTACCTCCTTTGGCTGAAATAACTGCAGTGAGACGGTTCTTGTAGCCATCTACCAGTCTTCGACATCGGTCTGAGGAAATTTTACCCCACTCCTCAATGCAGAACTTTTTCAGCAGTGAGATGTTTGAGGGGTTTCTTGCACGTACAGCCCTTTTCAAGTCACCCCACATCATCTCAATGGGATTCAAATCTGGACTTTGACTTGGCCATTCCAGGACTCTCCATTTCTTCTTTTTCAGCCAATCTTTGGTTGATTTACTAGTATGTTTTGGGTCATTGTCATGTTGCATGGTCCAGTTCCGCTTCAGCTTTAATTTTCTAACTGATGGTCTCACATGTTCTTCAAGCACCTTCTGATACACAGTAGAATTCATCGTGGATTCTATGATGGTGAGCTGACCAGGTCCTGCTGCAGCAAAGCAGCCCCAAACCATGACACTTCCACCTCCATGCTTCACAGTTGGTATGAGGTTCTTTTCTTGGAATGCTGTGTTTGGTTTACGCCAAACATGTCCTCTGCTGTTGTGTCCAAATAATTCAATTTTGGACTCATCTGTCCAAAGAACATTATTCCAGAAGTCCTGGTCTTTGTCAACTTTATCGCTGGCAAATGTCAGTCTGGCCTCGATGTTTCTCTTGGAAAGCAAAGGTTTCCTCCTTGCACACCTCCCATGCAAGTTAAACTTGTACAGTCTCTTTCTGATTGTAGAGGCATGTACTTCTACATCAACAGTAGCCAGAGCCTGCTGTAGTTCTCGAGATGACACTTTAGGGTTTTTGGATACCTCTTTTAGCATCTTGCGGTCTGCTCTTGGGGTGAACTTGCTGGGGCGACCAGTCCTGGGCATGTTGGCAGTTGTTTTGAAAGCCCTCCACTTGTAGACTATCTTCCGGACAGTGGAATGGCTGATTTCAAAATCTTTTGAGATCTTTTTAAATCCCTTCCCAGACTCATAGGCTGCTACAATCTTTTTTCTGAAGTCCTCTGACAGCTCTTTTGCTCTCACCATGGTGCTCACTCTCACTTCAACAGTCAGGAGCACACCAAACTAAATGTCTGAGGTTTAAATAGGGCAAGCCTCATTCAACATGCAGAGTAACGATCTACTAATTATGTGCACCTGGTGTGATATACCTGTGTGAGATCTGAGCCAATTTAAGAGGGAATACATGTGAGGGTGTCCTATCTTTTTCCTCAGTTAGAATAGGCATTTTTGTAGAATGACATTTACAGAAGATCTTGAAAAGACTTTTCTTCAGTTTTCTTTGTTTAGTCGGATTACTTTAATCTCTCTGTATTGTTGAAACGGAGATGAAATAACCATTTATTAAAAATG
The DNA here is from genome assembly GCF_905171765.1 of Bufo bufo. NCBI lineage: Eukaryota > Metazoa > Chordata > Amphibia > Anura > Bufonidae > Bufo > Bufo bufo. The sequence goes on from NC_053396.1 coordinate 17,140,494, forward strand.
TTACAAAAAACCACATGCTTTCAAAGGGTGTCCTAATTTTTTCACATGACTGTATACACTAATTATGCTTTAGTAACCAAAAACTAGAAAACCCCTTAAAGGTGTATTTCCATCTCAAAAATTGATATTGCTAGAATATGCCATCAACGTCAGATAGGACGAGCTCCAACTTCAGATATGGGAGCTCCGAAAATAACCAATCGCTGGCCTGGCTTTTTCGGGCAGTCCCATAGCCGTGAATGAAGCGATGGCTGTGCATGCGTGGTCCTCTTTCCGTTCACTATTATGGGACTGTCGAAAACAGCTAAGCGCACTCGCTCAGCTGTTTTTTGGGACTCCCATAGTGATGAATGGAGAGCATGCCGCGCATGCGCAGTGTGCTCTCCTTCACTTCTGGAGATAGGAGCAGGTCCAAGAGGTGGCTCCCGCACCTATCAGACATCGATGGCCTACCTTAGCGCAGGAATCGGCAACCTTCAGCACTCCAGCTGCTGTGAAAACTACAACTCCCAGCATGCGCACTTACTTGCCTGTTCTTGTAACTCTCATAGACTTGAAAGGAGGATTCTGGGAGTTATAGTTTCAGGTACTCGCTCTCCTTAAGCTTCGCCACTAGCATAGCATTATGGTCCCATATTTGGTGACCCTGAACCCCCCCCCCTTCCCCCCCCATCAACATAAATCCCTCCAGCTGATGATGCGAGATGATGATCGCTCCCGGGTGAAAAAACACTTTATTTGTCTCCTGGCCCACCCCCATATCTACAGAATCGCAGAAAGCACCCTCCGCTTATACGGATTACGGGAGCATTTTAAATAAACTCATTGCTGGCGGATCAGGAAGCTAATTTGTTGACTCTAGATATCCCCCGCTCCTTGTCTCCGTGTGTATAAACCGCGCTCGCTGGTGAATCTCTAAGAAAGCGGCTGAGTTTGCACAAGATATTATGATCTGGGATAAACCTTCAGCAGGCCGCATCTCCTTCCTCGGGTCAAAGACTGTTGACAGTGCTGTGGAGGCATCTCCTGAATTAATGAGCTCCTCAAGATGCCAAGACCACACAAAGTCCAAGCCAAGCCGCACCACTTGTGGTATAGACCGCTCCCGATCCAGGCCTCGTGGTAGGAGTCCCCAGCACTGGTCTAGATGTGTATGACAAACATCTGTGATTATTAACGACCTTAGAAAAAAAATGAAACTATATGGGCAGCCAGGAGTTCTCCAAGAGCTCAATATTGATGGCCGATCCTCAGGATAGGTCATCAATATCTGATCGGTGGGGTTCCCCTACCAGCGATCACTGCAAACCTCCATAGGTTGCTTAGTGGCCGCGCTTGGTATTGCAGCTCAGCTCAAGTTGCAAATTGTCCATGTGACCAATGAACATGACATCATTGGGATGGTAAGAGGATGCAGCTCTCACCGGAGCGCCGTGGCCTCTTCACAGCTGATCGGTGGAGGTTCCGGGAGTCGGACCCCCATTAATATCGAACTCTCGGGGGGAAAAAAACCGTAAACATGGATGGTGATCGCTGGTGGCCTGCAGTACCAGGCACAGCCGCTGAGCCTATGCAAGGAATGAAGGGGAAGCGGAGTGCCAAAGCTGGAGGTAGGGTTACCATCAATTGAACATTAAATCGCCAGCGCTTAGGTTTATTAAGGTCATTAATAAAGCTTGTTGAAGGTTTTCAATAACAACCAGCAGAATTATGAATGCAGCTCTTGAGTAGATTACAGGCTGTAACGCCACTTTAGCACATTCCCTAATTAAAGGACCTCCTAGTGCAAAACCGGTCGTGTCTATGCAGGACATGAGCGGGCGGAGCATGACAAAATATAAAAAAAAAATCTGTGTGTCATGCTCCGCCCCCCACGTTCCGTGATCTGGATATAACACAGAGTATTCCTTTTGCCTGAAGTGTTTTTTCCGTTCGGAGTGCCGATATATATATATTTGACTATTTTCCTTCTGTCTATAGCCGGACTGTGTCGCCTCGACCCCCATGCGAAAAAAAATATCACAGAAGTGAGACACTGACAGGACACTGCGTGGACAAATTATTTATTTATTGCCTTATTCTGCTCCCCCCTCCCAAATTAAATTAAAACTAGCGGAGCTTTACTTTAACGCAGCCGGGTCTTACTGCAGCATTATAAGGTAGGCCTCTAAAATGTGACCCATTGAAATCAAACTAATTCTCTGACCAATTCACAGCTGTGGCTCCTGGCATTTCCCCCAGCAAATTTCCTAATGTTAAAAGTGGAAAATTCCTTTAAATTGCTTCAGTGTTTGCAGTTAAAAGATCAAAGTGGTCATTACCAATTTGTCCACAAGATGGCAGTGTTATTAGAGACCTGCTGCACTGCGCTATTACTGACTGTAGAGCCGGGACAATATGGTTCATTCTGGCCACCATAAAGTACAAATTCCTAATTTACTCATCTACATAAGGAATTGCCCACGGAGCTTCAATCTAATGGCCTGCAATTATTTTTATATATCCCCCATACGCACACTGGAGTTAAAGGAGCACTCCGTGTAAAACTAATATACTGTGTTATGCCTAAAGCAGGGCCTGAAGGCCAGAGCATGATTCTTTGAATGCTTGTCTAATGTTCCTGCCCTTCACTAGGTGTAGCATATTGTGTATGTTTTTTTTTTTATTCCTGGAGTGCCCTTTTAATTTAAATTTTTTTTTTGATTGGGTAAGAAAATAGCAGCCAGGGACGGCCTTAGACATGGCACCCAGGACCTAGGAATGTTAGTGAACAGCAAACTAAGCTGTAGAAACCAGTGTCAGGCGGCTGCTGCCAAGGCCAATAAGATAATGGGTTGCATCAAGAGAGGCATAGATGCCCGTGATGAGAACATAGTCCTGCCACTTTACAAATCACTGGTCAGACCACATATGGAGGACTGTGTACAGTTCTGGGCTCCTGTGAACAAGGCAGACATAGCAGAGCTGGAGAGGGTCCAGAGGAGGGCAACTAAAGTAATAACTGGAATGGGAGGACTATAGTACCCTGAAAGATTATCAAAATTAGGGTTATTCACTTTAGAAAAAAGACAACTGAGGGGAGATCTAATAACTATGTATAAATATATCAGGGGTCAGTACAGAGATCCCATCATCTATTTATCCCCAGGACTGTGACTGTGACGAGGGGACATCCTCTGCGTCTGGAGGAAAGAAGGTTTGTACACAAACATAGAAGAGGATTCTTTATGGTAAGAGCAGTGAGACTATGGAGCTCTCCGCCTGAGGAGGTGGTGATGGGGAGTACAATAAAGGAATTCAAGAGGGGCCTGGAGGTATTTCTGGAGTGTAATAATTTTACAGGCTATGGCCTCATGCACACGACCGTTTTTTTTTGCGGTCCGTGATCCGTGTCCGTTTTTTCTTCCGTGGGTCTTCCTTGATTTTTGGAAGATCCACGGACATGAAGGAAAGTAAAGAAAAAGTTGTTTTGGTGTCCGCCTGGCCGTGCGGAGCCAAACAGATCCGTCCTGTATTACAATGCAAGTCAATGGGGACGGATCCATTTGACGTTGACACAATATGGTGCAATTGCAAACGGATCTGTCCCCATTGACTTTCAATGTGAAGTCAGGAGTCCCTATTAATATACCATCGGATCGAAGTTTTCTCCAATCCGATGGTATATTTTAACTTGAAGCGTCCCCATCACCATGGGAACGCCTCTATGTTAGAATATACCATCGGATTTGAGTTAGATCGTGAAACTCAGATCCGACAGTATATTCTAACACAGAGGCGTTCCCATAGTGATGGGGACGCTTCAAGTTAGAATATACTAAGAACTGTGTACTTGACTGCTGCCTGGCAGCACCCGATCTCTTACAGGGGGCTGTGATCCGCACAATTAACCCCTCAGGTGCCGCACCCCCTTGTGCCAGCAGCTCTTCCCCCCTTGTGCCAGCAGCTCTACCCCCCTTGTGCAAGCAGCTCTACCCCCCTTGTGCCAGCAGCCCCCCCCTTTTGTGCCGGAAGCTCTCCCCCTTTGTGCCGGAAGCTCCCCCCCTTGTACCGGCAGCTCTCCCCCCCTTGTACCGGAAGCTCTCCCCCCCTTGTGCCGGCAGCTCTCCCCCCCCTTGTGCCGGCAGCTCTCCCCCCCCTTGTGCCGGCAGCTCTCCCCCCCTTGTGCCGGCAGCTCTCCCCCCCTTGTGCCGGCAGCTCTCCCCCCCCTTGTGCCGGCAGCTCTCCCCCCCCTTGTGCCGGCAGCTCTCCCCCCCCTTGTGCCGGCAGCTCTCCTCTCCCTTGTGCCATCATCTCCTCCACTGCTCTTCCTGACACCCGGAGTGCACAGCGTCATTGGTTTCTATGACGCTGTGCACTTCGGGCACCCAGCCTTAGTCGCACCAACTTACCTTTCCAGCAAGGGCGCCACCGACACTCCATTATTCTGCGCTGCTCTGCGTCTGACGTCGCACAGCACGTCAGGTCACGACGTGCATACGTCAGGAGGTCAGTGCAGCGCGGGACCATGGATGTGCTATGGAGTGTCCGGAGGCCCCCTGCTGGAAAGGTGAGTATTGCGGGCCAGCGGAGGACCACGGAGCAGACCTCCTGCCATCAGTCCCAACACCCTTCATTTCCCCCTGTGTGATCAGCCCAAGTGCTTCAGTTCCCCCCAGTGCCATTGGCTCCACTATCCCCCAGTGCCATCAGCTCTCCCCCACCCCAGAGCCATAAGCTCTCCCCTTTGTACCAGCAGATCTTCCCCCTTGTGCCAGCAGATCTCCCCCCTTGTGCCAGCAGCTCTACCCCCCTTGTGCCAGCAGCTCTACCCCCCTTGTGCCAGCAGCTCTACCCCCCTTGTGCCAGCAGCTCTACCCCCCTTGTGCCAGCAGCTCTACCCCCCTTGTGCCAGCAGCTCTACCCCCCTTGTGCCAGCAGCTCTACCCCCCTTTGTGCCAGCAGCTCTTCCCCCCTTTGTTCCAGCAGCTTTTCCCCCCTTGTGCCAGCAGCTCTCCACCCTTTTGCCAGCAGCTTTCCCCCCTTGTGCCGGCAGCTCTACCCCCCTTGTGCCGGCAGCTCTCCCCCCCTTGTGCCGGCAGCTCTCCCCCCTTGTGCCGGCAGCTCTCCCCCCCTTGTGACGGCAGCTCTCCCCCCCTTGTGCCGGCAGCTCTCCCCCCCTTGTGCCGGCAGCTCTCCCCCCCTTGTGCCGGCAGCTCTCACCCCCTTGTGCCGGCAGCTCTCACCCCCTTGTGCCGGCAGCTCTCACCCCCTTGTGCCGGCAGCTCTCACCCCCTTGTGCCGGCAGCTCTCCCCCCCTTGTGCCGGCAGCTCTCCCCCCCTTGTGCCGGCAGCTCTCCCCCCCTTGTGCCGGCAGCTCTCCCCCCCTTGTGCCGGCAGCTCTCCCCCCCTTGTGCCGGCAGCTCTCCCCCCCTTGTGCCGGCAGCTCTCCCCCCCTTGTGCCGGCAGCTCTCCCCCCCTTGTGCCGGCAGCTACCCCCCCCTTGTGCCGGCAGCTACCCCCCCCTTGTGCCGGCAGCTCTCCCCCCCTTGTGCCGGCAGCTCTCCCCCCCTTGTGCCGGCAGCTCTCCCCCCTTTGTGCCGGCAGCTACCCCCCCCTTGTGCCGGCAGCTACCCCCCCCTTGTGCCGGCAGCTCTCCCCCCCTTGTGCCGGCAGCTCTCCCCCCCTTGTGCCGGCAGCTCTCCCCCCCTTGTGCCGGCAGCTCTCCCCCCCTTGTGCCGGCAGCTCTCCCCCCCTTGTGCCGGCAGCTCTCCCCCCTTGTGCCGGCAGCTCTCCTCTCCCTTGTGCCATCATCTCCTCCACTGCTCCTCCTGACACCCGGAGTGCACAGCGTCATTGGTTTCTATGACGCTGTGCACTCCGGGCACCCAGCCTTAGTCGCACCAACTTACCTTTCCAGCAAGGGCGCCACCGACACTCCATTGTTCTGCGCTGCTCTGCGTCTGACGTCGTACAGCGCGTCAGGTCACGACGTGCGTACGTCAGGAGGTCAGTGAAGGGCGGGACCATGGATGTGCTATGGAGTGTCCGGAGGCCCCCTGCTGGAAAGGTGAGTATTGCGGGCCAGCGGGAGACCACGGAGCAGGAGTAATAGCAAGCGATTCACTCCCGCTCCGTGGTCACATGACACAAACGAATCTTCGATGCAAAAAATTTACATCGAGGATTTTTTTGTGTCGAATTACTCGATTCAATCGAGTAATCGTTTCAGCCCTACTTTGGAGTACTTTTTACCCCTATTGCTACTATGCAAAGCCATCAACTCCCTACTTTATTGCACTTTAAAGGGTTAACTTGCGCTACAATTTATGCCGTTGTTTACACCTATACTGTTTTATATTGTTGAGCTGCATTTGATATGTTTATTGTAATATATCCTGTTCACGTGCACTGTTATTACACTATAGCTGCACTGCATTGTGAAAAGGGTGTAAATGCACAGCCAGAGACTTTGGGACTTTTTGACCCGTGCACTGAGAAACTAGTAATTTTCCACAGTTACCATAAGAGAATAAGTTTTGGAGAGAAAAAAATACAGACACTGTTACCTTTTGACCATCTAGTTTAGCTCTGTCTAGACCAGGGCTGCCCAACCTGAAGCTCTCCAGCTGTTGCAAAACTACAACTCCCAGCATGCCCAGACTGCCTACAGCTATCAGCCTACAGCAGGGCAAGGTGGGAGTTGTAGTTTTACAACAGCTGGAGGGCCGCAGGTTGGCCATGCCTGGTCTAGACTGTTGTTTACGTCTGAAAACTGCTTAGTCCTTCCCACTGACTTGTAATCATGCTGTGCTATGATACCTCCAGCCCAGTGGGGGTGCTATTCATTTTCAAGATCAAAAGGAGAATGAAAAGAAAAGTTTCATCTGCTACCGGTGCTCTGGTTCAAGGGGTGAGCTCCCTTTTCCTTTTGTTTACGTTCCCCACTGCGGTGGCCATCAATTAGCCGGCAGCGGCGACATGCTTTTCGACGTTGACAGTTTTTTTTTTAACTATTCAACTGGATCAATATAGTTAGTGCGTACAAGGGTGTACTTCCTCTAAGTATTTATCAACAGACTCCTGTTGATCAGACTCCTCCTGAAGAAGAAGAGGGGCACGCCAGCTAGTGACCGCGAATCCGGACTGACTCACTCCTGGGTAACCAGGTAAGAGGATAATATCATGCAACCACATTCTTAGGATGTGTGTCCAGATACATGTTAACATTGATTAGTATGAACCGGCTTATGATTTTTTACGTACTTGGATTGGTATAGTATGTGACCACGTGACATGCACCACATTTGGTTGCAAGGACAGTCTGAGAGGATATAGATATATACCCACATTTTTACGTATTTCAGATGGTAGTCCATGATTAATATCATATTGTGGTGTCTCCGGATATATGCGAGCTGTCGCTTTTTGGCACTTTATTTTGTTTCCACATGTCTGTATATATGTATGTATGTTTTTAATGTGATAATCATAAACTTTGATATTTTGGTACTTGATCATTGTGTTGATAAAGTTTATTTTTTAACTGCTGCACGGCCATAGTAAAAAAGGTTGGAAAATCTCCTTGCGATCATAAAAAATGAATAGCACCCCCGCAGGGCTGGAGGTATCATAGCATAGCATTATCCAAAAACCAGCGGACGATAAGACATGTCACCATTCATGACCCGTTTGACCTTCTCCCCTCCCCCCCCTATCAACATCTCGATGCCTCCATGAGATTTCACCGTCCAAATCCGTCCTTCATGGCCTATATCTGTCACATCGCCACACAATGCGGCAGATCCTCAGCTTCTAATTTTCCACTCCTTTCATCTGCCTTTGTCATTGTTGCCGTGGACAAACGTCTAATCAAAGCGTAGGATGGAGATAGCATTGTATTATTCTTCGCCGAATCACACGGCCCCCCGAAACAGCCCCATCTTCCCTCCCGCCGCGGCTGCAGCCCATCAGAATGTATAGAATAATTATTTTTTTTTGGCAATTCCTTCTTCCTTCAGATCTAATTTCATTCTCAAACTTAAGCAAACATTTTTTTTCGCAGAGATTTTTTTTTTTCTTTTTTTTCTGGAGAATGCTAATTTCTCCGTGTACCGCCACAACGTGCCTTATTATAGGCTAATAAAATGTATTCAGGTCACTTTAGACCATCCCCTCGCCTGGAATTTACACATCAAAAGTGTTATTCCTTGGCTTGCAATGATATTTCACTCCAGAACACCGTGTTAATTAACTGTGGAAAAAGTCTCACTCCGCTGTTATAAATAGGCAGTCAGGAGTGAACGTGTTCTAATTGAGCCCTGTACTTCGCGGCTCGGCTCTCAATGTACCTATCTTAAGCTGAAAATATTCACAAGAGGGGCGACTGCCTGTTAACCCTTGCCAAGCTGCAACAGAATTGGCGAAGTTCTCGAGGAGTGAGGCATGGTGGGTTGGGATCTGCTAAACATGGAAGGCCTCGTTTGTCGAGACTCTGCCTGGAAAACCTTCCAATCACAGTGCAGCTTCCATCCTCCCACAGCTGTTTGAGAAATGAAAGCTGTGCTCTGATTGGTTGCTACGGGCAACAAGATAGGCTCTCTTCTTGATAACTGAGGCCTAATGAATATGTATAATTTGCCGGGACGGTTTCTAAAAAAAACAGGGACAGTGCCTGCAAATTTGGGAAAGTTGGCAACTATGTGAATGGTAGAATCCGGCAATGCCAGAATCTGGCAACCACATATGTGAACGTACCCTAAGGGAACCACGTGAAAAGCCTAAGGCCCCTTTCACACGGGGGGCGAGTATTCCGCGCGGGTGCGATGCGCGAGTTGAACGCATTGCGCCCGCACTGAATCCCGGCCCATTCATTTCTATGGGGCTGTGCACACGAGCAGTGATTTTCACGCATCACTTGTGCGTTGTGTGAAAATCGCAGCATGCTCCTCTTTGTGCGTTTTTCACGTAACGCAGGCCCCATAGAAATGAATGGGGTTGCGTGAAAATCGTAAGCAAGTGCTGATGCGGTGCGATTTTCACGCACGGTTGCTAGGAGACGATCGGGATGGGGACCCGATCATTATTATTTTTCCTTATAACATGGTTATAAGGGAAAATAATAGCATTCTTAATACAGAATGCATAGTAAAATAGGGCTGGAGGGGTTAAAAAAATAAAAATTAAAAATTAAAATCACCTTAATCCACTTGCTCGCGCAGCCCGGCTTCTCTTCTGTCTTCTTTTTTGCTGTGTGCAGGTAAAGGACCTGTGGTGACGTCACTTCGGTCATCACATGGTCCGTCACATGATCTTTTACCATGGTGATGGATCATGTGATGGACCATGTGATGACCGGAGTGACGTCACCACAGGTCCTTTTCCTGCAATCAGTAAAGAAGGAGACAGAAGAGATGCCGGCTGCGCTATCAAGTGGATTAAGGTGAGTTTAACTTTAATTAATTTATTTTTTTAACCCCTCCAGCGCTATTGTACTATGCATTCTGTATTCAGAATGCTATTATTTTCCCTTATAATAATACAATCTACAGAACACCGATCCCAAGCCCGAACTTCTGTGAAGAAGTTCGGGTTTGGGTACCAAACATGCGCGATTTTTCTCACGCGCGTGCAAAACAATTGCAATGTTTTGCACTCGCGTGGAAAAATCGCGCATGTTCCCGCAACGCACCCTGCACCTTTTCCCGCAACACTCGTGTGAAAAAGACCTAAAGGCAGTCATACTAAGATGATAGACCTAAATATTGTGGCCCACTCAATGCATCAGTGCAATTAGAAACGGCCTCTTCAGTAATCAGGCTGTCTGAAACATATAATGAAATAAATGTGTACCCGAAACATATAAAACATCGTCCAATAGCGCTAGACATATTCCCATCCACCTCGGCGTCTGGCCAATCGCAGTGCGCATGTCCATGACGTCATCGCGCTATCGCCATGACGCGCTGCCGTCAGTCACGTGCATAATGTGTCATCAAGTCACATGATGATCACGTGTTGGGCGCAATAAATTCAAGATGTGACGCTAATGTACACCCGACCAATAAGTTGCATTCCTGGGGCAGGGCTTACATGCCCCGTATTTACCAACTAAAATGTTGGTAAGTATCCAAATCACCGTGGTTTGTTGGAGCACCCAACTTTTAGTAGATTGAAATTTTCTTAGGAACTGGATATGCCCCTTTTTACAAGGCCCTGATTCTTTCCAGGAAAACTCCACCCCTTTTTTCCATGAGAAACCATACCTCCATGATCAGTGCGGGAGATTTGTCAGCTCTTCTAGGAGTCCAGGAGGACTCTTGGACGTTGCTGGATATTTGGCAAGCATGAACTATGTCCATGCCCCACCGGACCATAAACATCCCTCCCTGGCACCTCCCATGGAAACAAGGGATCTGATTTATTGAAATCTAACACGCCCAAACCTTCTTTTTTTAAAACATATTTCATCAGGAGAGAGTCGGGAGGTTCCCATAAACATGAAGATTGGCCAATCCTACCAAAATTGGTGGTTTTGGCAAACTATTATCTTATGGCCAGCTTTAGGTAGAAAAATCAAAGAAACATTGAAATGGTTGCACCACCAATCTCTCACAATGGTCAGTAGTGATACTCAAGTCAAGTAGCAGAAACAAGAGGCACTACCCTTCTGAAGAGCACTTTGAGATCATGAATCAATACTTGAAGGTTCAAAAATGGTTCCAACGGTCCCATGGCTGTGGCAATACTGGTCTCTATGGGTAGTGATTGATTTAGCTATAGCGGTACTGTACCGAGATGATGATTGGGGGCCTACACAGGTTTCTGCTTGACGTATCAGCCGCATCAAGCTACATCTCTGGGTAAAGTATTTGCCCAAAGTTACCCATACATATTAGATTGTTGGCTATGGATCCTGGCATTTAAACATGTCCCACGTACATTGACACACAAGACAAGGATTGAGAGACATCATAGGGCTGTGATGGCTAACTTCTGCCTCTCCAGCTGTGGTAAAACTAAGACTTCCAAGATATACACTTGTTTGGCTGTTCTCAGAACTCCATAGAAATGAATGAAGCATGCTGGGAGTCGTAGTTTAACCACTGCTGGAGTGCTAAAGGTTAGCTACATGCAGGAAGGCCATGTTCTGTTCAAATACCGATGTGGCTGGATGCTCGGCTTATCCATATTTCCTACCATTACATGCCCATACATAAATACAATTCTGGCGCCTGCCATCTGCTATCAACATATTGGAGGTGACCTCAGTTCGCCATGACAGTATCACATGGCACCATAACAGAACAAGCCATATAGGAGGGAAGATACCTACAGTAGTTACCGTGCTGCCTTCTGCTATAGCTGGAAAATACAGTGATGTCACTTCCTGGTTCACAAGCAACCATCATGGTGGCCGCCAATGCTTAGCAGAGACTATTAGTGGAGCAGAAAATGATCAGTTTCACTGCCAGCGTTGGACCCTGTCAGGCCCTATGATCCATCACCTATACAGTGATGCGTATCAGTCTTTTTGCCCTTCACATGAACCAGTCATATTTATATTCTGCAGAGAAGTACACACTGACAATGTTCCCTGTAATGGACATGATCTACCAGCTTCTAAAAACTGCTAATCCTCAACACTAGTGTTACCGAGATCTCTGATGTTACTGCAGCTGATACTGTGACCCGGCCTATGCCCTTGACTATTGCTGATTCATTTTGCCATTAGAACCACTACATACTTACATACATGCCCGCGGTATATGGATTCCATCTGTATTTCATTATTATAAATGAAGAACCATAAAATAGATACAGTTATAGCATTAAATGGAACTATAGTTGTCTATATTTTGCTTTTTTCAAGAAAATAAATGGAATACTGCGCAAAATATCAAACCCATTTGACTCATTTTTCCCTCCTCGACATCACATCTTGGGTGCTTGTCCGGGATAAATTAGCATTTAAAATTAAAGGGGTTATCCCATGATTCATGTAATAAATGAAAATCAAACATCATATAGTACATGACAATTTCTTTCTAACCAATCTAGAACCAGGCCAGAATCTCACGTGGATCCAGAGATCCCCCATCCATAGCTCCAACTGCTCTCCACGTGTTGCTGCTCTCTGGAGAGGATAGTAAGGTGTTGTGAACCCCAATAGCAAATAATCCCAGAGAGTCAGGGTCTGCAGTGAACCAGTGTGCTTCTTTACTGGAGGAACTAAAGTGCAAAACCATACAGGCAAGGCACTGGGCTTCTCCAGTCTCCTTCTGGGTAGACGTTTGATGCAGAGGAAAGGCCTGAGCTAGCTGTCCCTAACTCTCTCAGGCTGGTTCTCTGGCCAAAGGGCTGGTGGCCCAGTCATCGGGCAGAGTATCTCCGCCTCAGCATCTTCTTCTGGCAGAGTCTCTCCTACTAAACACTGTTCCCCATCTGCAGACCTCTAGGGGCTCTGACTGCTCTACCTTTATACAGTTTCTAACTTATCCAGAACCTTCCTGTGGAAGGGGTGAAGCTGGGGATGCACAGTCTAACAGAAACAATGTTGCAGTGCACGGCTGCCATTGACTTATATTGTGTCTCAATACAAGTCAATGGGAATGACTAACCAGTGTCCAGACATAAACAACCGTCTGTCAGAAACCAGACGGTCAAAAGTACAGCGTTATTTTTTTTCCCTCCAAAACTTAGCTCTGCATATTCTCTTAAAGTAGCTGTGACATCTTCTCAGTGCACAGCTAAAATGTCCTAAAGTCTCTCAGTATTAGCTGGCTGTGTATTAACCCTTTACAGTGCAAATGAACAGGATGTATTACAGTAAACATATAAAATGCAGTTCAACAATACAAAACAGTATACGCATAAATAGTGCCAGTTAACCCTTTAAAGTGCAATAAAGCAGTGTGTTAATGGCTTTGCATAGCAGTAATAGGGACAAATGTCCACAAAACGTCCATACTCCAAAGTACTCTTGCTCCAGTGCGCTACAATTTATTATAGACTGGCAGCTCAGAGGGTGTCCTTTCTGCTGCAGCTCTCTCTCTGTAACTGTCACAGCTTCTAAGAGAAGATCCAGCTGGTGGCAGTTGAAGGATGCACCTAAGCATTTCTCTGTCCATCTCATTCAGGGTGGACAAAGAAATAAGGAAGAGAACAAACAGCAGGTGGCGCTATAAAAATAGATTTTATTGAATAATTGAGTTGCTATACAAACATTTTAATTACATGCAATTACAAAAGTATTCAGCTCCAGGTCCTGGTTTGAAAAATACTGAGTATTATTCATTGGACAACCCCTTTAAGGATTATTTGGTGTAAAACATTTGGAGGGGTTTAAATATGTTTTCATATTCTATATAGCAAACGACCTCAAGCCATAGAACCAAAGTTGACAAACTGCAGCTCTGAGGCTGTTAAACAAAGTAATAACGCCATCAAGCCCTATCTAGCCTGTCCTGTGCTGAGATTTGTAGTTCGGCAGCTGAAGCACCGCAACTTCTCTATACAGTATATCATAGTAATAAGTCAGGGAAACTGGACTTGTACATTTGTTTCCTTCTCGAAAAAGTTTTGCTAGTCACCCGACTGGCCTTCTGAATTGGAATGACTTGTACAAGGAATCTCCGGCATTAAATGCTACCTGAAACATGATGGACCAGAAAAATAGTCCAGTTGCTCTGACTAACACACACATAACCCAAACAAAATACAAAAGGGAAAGGAAAGACTTAGGGTCCATTCACACATCCGTAATTTGGGTCCGCATTCGTTCCGCAATTTGCGGACCCATTCACTTTCAATGGGGCTGGAACGAATGCGAATCCGCATTTTCGGGACCCGCATCAGTTTTTTTTGGGATCCGCAATTCCGTTCCTTAAAAAAAATAGAACATGTCCCATTCTTGTCCGCAATTGCGGACCAGAAAAGGCATTTTCTATTATAGTGTCTGCGATGTGCGGTCCGCAGATTGCGGATCACACATTGCAGGTGTCCGTGTTTTGCGGATCCGCAATTTGCAGATCCGCAAAACACTTACGGACGTGTGAATGGACCCTTATTACTACCGATATACCATGACCTGGATGAATGACGACCTGCACAGACAGCTTCTTTACATGTGTCACTTCCTACGTCATTAGGAGTTTAGAGGCCTATACAAGGGACAATGCTTGCACTTGTAGTCCTACAGCAGCAACTTATCTAAGATGGGAATACTCCACATAGGCATACCTTTATGGACACCCATAATCCTCTGCATTGGGAACGTAAGTTGCCGTATCTCTTTCGGAACTTGACACCTGCTCTAGAAATACAGAAATCATGATTAATACATTTCCATACATACATAAATGTGTGAATTCATTTGCATGCATACATACATTTCCGCCATGATTCATATTAATGTGTCAGTAGATAAAGTAGCAGCGGAGCGGCGCCTTCAGACGTGATCAGCTTTATTGCTCAGTCAGCACTCTGTGTCCTGGAATTACCGGGTCCCAGCGGGCGCTGACAGCCAGGCAATGCCCACAGCTTCTGCAGTGGATTGATAATGTCTGTTCTAGGCTGACATTTCTGTGAGTGTGCGGTGGCGCTGGGTTATTTCTTCATCACCGGTTACATTCGCGACCGGGAGGCGTTTATTGTGCAGGCGCCGTCTCTGCAGTGAGATAATGAAATTATCACTTTATGTAGAAAGAAGCTCAAAATTAAAGAGCTATTCCTTGGGGTGGGGGCGCACATAGTAGTGTAGAGCGCTGCTCACTGATGGACATCATGTTCCTCTGAAAGAGGGAAGAAACACATGAAATATTTTTTTTTATTAGACACATAATTGTATACACTAGGCTGTTTTACTAAATAGCTTGTTAATCCTGAGCCTCCTGGTTCATGAACTGCATGTCAGAATTAAGGTGAAGATGGATTTAAGTAGGGGAGATGGGGCAATGACCAACTTATAAACTGGTTGGAGATAGGAAGAACAGGGATGGAATGTATATCTCTCAAAATGCTGCCCCCCCTGTGGTCAAGGGATGTGCACCAATGTAGGTATCAAACAATATGGCGGCCATTATGGAGGGGAGGTCAGAGTATTTTGGATATTATTATTATTTTTAGGTTGATGGCGTCAGTTCCTGTTACTATTCTCTATGTTTTTTTAATATGTGCATTATGGTATGCTTCCATATTTAGAAGGACATGGTAGAGGGGAGAATCGGCCTTGGACACCATGTCATCAGAGGTATAGGCCTGCTGGAACTTTCTCTTCCTAGTAATTCTGGAAGACCAAGGAGTAAGCAGAGGCATGGACCCCCATGGTCTTGCATACTATAGGCAGGTCTAGTAACCTTTAAGAGTGGAAAGCTTTGGGTGCTAAAGTTGGCCATGACTGTGAAAGAGAGAGAAGACTTGACTATTAATGGTCTCTTGTGATGTGTGCTGAGCTTGGAGTCCAGTGAGAGCCAAGAGACAGCCGAGATGGATGCCACCTAATGGTCTGTAAAATCGGACAGAGCGGCAGAGACTCAAGGTGGTGAGTGTGCACTGAGCTGAAACTGAGCCCAGCTGAGGGCTTTTTTTGGTAGGTGTACATGGTGGACAAAATGTGGTGGCTCCACTTCATACCAGATGATTGGGTTTAATATTCGTATTATTTTATACTTCCATGCTTAGGATGAGATGGTGAAGGGGAGTAACGGCCCCGAACACCATCTCATCGGACGCATGGCCGTGCTAGAACTTTCTCTTTCTGGGAATTCTGGAGGACACTGGAGTAAGTAGAGGTCATGGACTTGTGTACTATGGGCAGGTCTAGTAAACCCAAGGTGGTGAGGGTGCACTGATCTGAGACTGAACCCAACTGAGGACTTATTTAAGTAGGTGTTGATGGTGGACAAAATGTGGTGGCTCTACCTTGTAGTAGGCGATTGGGTTTAATATGCGTATCACCGTATGTTATGTTTCCATATTTAGAAGAATATGGTGGAGGGGAGAATCCGCCCCGAACATCATGTCATCAGAGACATGGGCCTGCTAGAACTTTCTCTTCCTGGGAATTCTGGGAGACACTGGAGTAAGCAGAGGCATGGGAACATCATGTTCTTGTGTACCATGGGCAGGTCTAGTAACTGTAATGAGCAGAAAGCTTTGGATGCCAAAGTTAGCCATGACTATGGAAGACAGCTTCACTATTGATGGTCATGGAAGGCTATTGTCATGTGTGCTAAGCATGAAGTAAGCTGAGATCGGTGCCAGCTAGTGATCTGGAAGATCAGAGCGCCAGAGACTCAAGGCGGTGAGGGTGCACTGAGATAAGACTGAGCCCAGCTGAGGGCTTTTTTGGGTAGGTGTAGATGGTGGACAAAATGTGGTGGCTCCACTTCATACCAGAAGATTGGGTTTAATATGTGTATTATCTTATGCTTCCATGTTCAGGATGAGATGGTGGAAGGGAGTATCGGCCCTGAACACCATCTCATCAGAGGCATGGCCCTGCTAGAACTTTCTCTTCCTGGGAATTCTGGAGGACACTGGAGTAAGCAATGGTCATGGTCTTGTGTACTATGGACAGGTCTAGTAAACTTTAAGAGCGGAAAGCTTTGGGTGTCAATGTTAGACATGACTGTAGAAGATAGAGAGAGCTTCACTATCGATGGTCGTGGAAGGTTCTTTTGAAGCCTACTGAGCCTAGAGTCCAGTGAGAGCCAGCAAAGATGGTTGCCACCTATTGGTCTGGAAGACAGAGGTGCCCACAGAGTAGATACTGCTACGAATATGCCCTATAGCGCCTTATAAAACAACTTACTGCGGTCAGTCAGTAGCCCCTTGAGTGTAGGTTCCTGTGCCAGTCGCTGCGGTCATCAGTCAGACAGAAAGGATGACAGGAATGTCATGAAATGTCATCGTGACCTCAACGATAGCTATGGAGAGTGTAATAATATTTAGTGTATGTAATGAAGTTGCAGTTCTCCATTTTGCCAGTAGATGCTGCTGTGACCTTCAGCTCTGACATGACAAAGGTGGATTTCCACCCGAAAAAGGGTATTTGTTGGTAAAGCCACAATCAGATGATCCAACAAGAGAAAAGTAGAAAGAGAAGTTATCCTGCTTTCCTCTGATGGCATCTGATCCCACTTTTGACAAGAAATAGAGATGGAGGTGTGAATGCAGCCAGTATGTAGCAGTAAAATTGCATTTTCAGTGAAATTACCCCAAATGTCCTATCCCTTTAATAACCAATGGAATAGTGGTCAGATCTGAGCCAACTCTATTCCTCTAGAGGCAGATTATTTCCATTTTCGGGTTGCTATGGTTACCACATATGGATGACCACCAGAGCTGTCCGGTAAGTGTAGAAGGCACAGGTGGGTACATGGCACCCCAGTGGATTTTGCAGTAAATTAAGGGGGTGTCACCTAAAAGGAAGAGCAGAGCATAAAGAAAGAAGACGACTACTCACCTGAGCTCCTCACAGGCTTCAGTCATGGCATATTCCCCCTGTAGGACAGAAGCTCCAACGCCCCCTGCAAGGACTCAGTCTCTACTAGTAGAGAACCTACAGCCCGGAGGGCAATGGTCTGCAGAGATCATACAGCTGTATGGTCCAGTTCACACATTGTAGTTCGTGCAGTTTCTCATGCACTTTATTTTAAATCCACACAGTATTTGACGTGGTATTACCGCCACTGAGGTCCGCTGCAAGGAACCGTGGTGGTCATTTACTAACATTTAATTTGAAAAAAAGTTGCGAGACCCAGTTTTGTGACTTTTTTACACGCCCACAAATATTTTGTTGCATGGGCATTTTTACACCGTCCTCGCCACTTGAGAGTCATATAACGAGGCGCGCTCAGGGGGGAACCAAACTCTGATCTTTGTAAATGACCTTCCACGTTTTAATGTGTATTAAATATATATTTTTAAATGCCACCCCATGACTATCCCTAAAGAAAGAATAATTGACAGCACATGTACACAGCAGTGTAGTTTACGCAGATTTACCGTGCAGATTTCACTCTCTTTCCGCCGCAAAAGCTGCATGTGCTACTTGTGGATTTTTCACGGATTTGCCGCTGATCTCATCTTTTGCATTGCAAAAGGTGAAATCTCCACTGAAAATCTGCAAAAATAATTGCACTGCAGGGCAATTTCGACGCTGCTACAATGGTGTCAGGCCTAGATGCACAGCGATCTGTACGACACCACCTGTTCATTAGATCTGATAGCCAGGTGGTGTCCTGGTGGAAAGCCTGGTGTGTGTAGTATTCATGGCTCACAACCTGCTCCCACGAGGTTCGGAGAGAGCTGCCTGCCTGTCAGATGTGTCTTGGCCTCATGCTTCCCGTAGTACATTAATATGTATGCCAGGAAAGCAAAGTGACTTTCAGGTTGTGCTTGACTCCTTGCAGAGGAACCAAGATGAAACCTTGTACAACAGAACATGTAGGCACCCTACTAGCCAGTGCCCTGAGAAGTGCCAATCATGGGCCAAAAGGTGAGCGTGCATATGTACAGGCCTCCGCCATGTGCACGATCCATTCATTGCATAGTGCAAGTCTACTGCATATGGAGGTACTGCATATGGTAAAAGTACAGTCACTGGTGTTCTGTAATACAGCAGAGATGATGTCGGGGGATGAAAGGTAGAGCTGGGTGTCATCAGCATAGAAATGATACAGGAAACCAAATCTGCTGATGGTCCCTCCAATTGGGGCTGTGTAGAGAGAGAACCAAGGACTGAACCCTGAGGAACCCCAACTGCAAGAGGGTGAGGAGAAGAAGTGGAGCCAGCGAATGATACACTGAAAGATCGGTCAGAGAGATATGGAGAAAACATGGAGAGGGCAGTGTCCTTTAGGCCGATAGACTGGAGCAGGTGAGTAGGAGATGGTGGCCTACAGGGTCAAAAGCCGCAGAGAGGTCAAGGAGAATGAGCAGAGAGTAGTCACCGTTGCATTTTGCTGTCAGGAGGTCATTAGTCACTTTGGTGAGGGCAGTTTCTGTAGAATGTAGGGTGCGGAAACCAGATTGTAATGGATCAAGTAGAGAGCAGAGAGATAGCGGGTGAGGTGAGGGTAGACCAGATGCTCCAGGAGTTTAGAGATGAAGGGAAGATTGGAGACTGGTCTGAAGTTAGTTGTGCAGGACGGGACAAGGTTTTTGATGGTATTGGAAATCCAAAATCTTAAAAAAAAAAAAACATGCCTCCACCATGTGCACGATCCATTCATTGCATAGTGCAGCAAGTAATCCATTAATTTGGAGTCTATGACAAGTATCCTAGTGGTGAAAAGTGGTACTGCATACGGTAAAGGTACAGTAACATTTTTGCAGCCGATGGTATTGGAAATCCAAAATTGCAGAAAGCTAAAACAAAAAAACTAAAAAATTCCAAACTCTAGAAGAGAGAGGAAAGTACCGTAAAGACAATTTCAATGTCCAATCACAAGTGACAGGACAGGTACAAGGGCAGACTCACCAGATGGGTGACAACCCTTATGGGCAATGTAATGGCTTGTATTAGGGGTTGTCACCCAAGAGCGGAAAGACCTTGTTCTCACACTTGCATATAAAGAAGTGGTGTATATATACACAGTACTACATAGGATTCACTGCAACGTCCTTTGGGCCGAGTCGCAGTACCAGTCACACCGGCACGGATTGTGTAAGTAAACCAGTGTAAAGGCCATGGTGTTCCATGTAGCCCTGCGTTCTGCTCACTAGCAGGGGTTTCGGGAGTGGGACCATGAGCAGATTTGGCATTTCTGGGGCACTAAGCTATGTCTGGGGACAGCTAAGCTACGCCCTGTCAAACCGCTAAGTCCCGTCCCTGCTGCATTACCAAGCTCCACCCCATCAGCCCGCTAAGCCCTGAGCAGTGCATCCTGGGTACTTGTGCTACTGCTGTGGAGCTGGAAAAGGCCAAACTGCTTGTGGCCAGCTGGGGGGCCCCCTGATCTATTGGGCCCCAAGCATCTGCTAGCTTTTCATGGTGGTAAAGTCCGCCACTGAGTGGCAGCCATTTTGTCAGGGACCCACAAGGCACTCTGGCAGCAAAGCGGTTACAGGCACACCTTCGTCTAAGTCGCCGATGTAGCAGGATTTAGTATGTGCCTGTCACAAACTTTAATGATCATAAAATTTCTTCAGCCTCTTCTAATGCTCCATTTTAATTTGCATGTAGTAGCATTTCAGCGGGGGGAAATGCTGATGTGCCGTTATGTTAATGCCTTTCTGCATGTTACATCCACTCATAAATCTGCAAAAAGAAGATTTTAGTGCCAGCTCTTCCCAAAGAAATAAATAAATATACTTCACAACGGAGGATTTCTTACCTTTTACTGGAGAATATTCGGCATTTATTTTCCAGTTACAATTATAGTCCTATTGACAGATCCCCCTAAGTCTTAAGAAGATAAAGGGGGGGGGGGGGAAGGGGGGCGTGCAAGTGATGTGACAACTCCAGCCGCACATCTGCCAGGCTGCGGTCATCATTCAGCTGCATGTTACAAACACCTTTGATTTATAGAGGCCCATCCTGACTTTGGACAACATAGGCACCATCCATTCACTTCACTTGGGCCAGCTGTGAACATCGTTTTGTTTTGAGGGTTCCGAATTTTGTGCTGATCCATTTCATTACGTAACTTCATAGAGTTCCTCTTTCTGCATGGTTGCATATTCTACCAGCCGCCACTAGGAGGAGCTATGGGTTTATTCAATTCAATATTAGATTTGTCTTCAGTAAAGCCTTTAGCTCCCCCTTGTGGTGGCTGCAGGCAGCCAGAGTTTCAACATGTAAGCCTATGGTAATACAGGGGAAATGGAGCAAGCCCCATAACCTGACACAATATAAAATTAGTGAACACAACATTTATACCTACCATATTTTTATGCTGAAAAAGGTTGAGGTGAATGCTGACCAATGGCACTGAATGCACATTAACATGGGTTATGGGGCATTCTATGCAGAATACATGATTTCCAGTATATCCATTGTTACGTGGCTACAACACCGGCAGTCAAGTTGTGGTCCAGTTGGAACCTGGTGCTGGGGTGGCAGTGATCCTGGCTCCTGTGCTCATTTTGCAATGGACACCTTGTTATAATGTTACCAGCTAATGTGGACACTGGGCGTGGTGGAGGCAGGTGCAGGATCTCATCCATTCTGGTCATAGGTCAAGGTCTAAATGTATTTTATATATTTTAATGTTTCACTCAGCCAGGGATATAACTATTTGGACACTACTATGGTTCTACAGAGGAGGATTTTTGATTTTCGAGATCTTTTTTGGGGGGATTAATAAATGTGGCTGGAGATAACCTGGAGTGAACCACATCCTAATATTCAAGATCGACCCAAGAGACAATCTCTCCTACCTTCATATATTTGAGGTAAAGCCAATATAGAATTATCTGTAAGGTTGATATCACTAATATCACTTATTACTACCAGTTTACATGGGGCCCTCCATACACATACACTAATGACTGTCAACTACAACTATAGCACACTGAGACATGGGGTTATAAGACAATTTAACATTGAAGATGGTTCTTGAGATCATATGGTATTGAAAAAAAACCTGGGCTACAGAACAATGGCATACTAACACTTGAGAAACCTAGAACAGAGGGATACTAATGCTTGGGAACCCTAAAACAATCCTACACTGACAACAATTAGAAGATCCTATAGCATTCTAGAACAGTTAGTTAACTGATGCCTGGAGGTTCTGTTTAGAGTCACAGAACAATGCCCCATTGACAACTGAGGGATCTGGAACAACCAGAAACACGTAGATGTGGCAGTCTGAGAACAGTGACACTTGAGAGGTCTAGAACAGTGGTATGAGAAGACACTTATGATTCCTAAAACAATAGCACAAAGAAACACTTGGTTGATTTAGAACAGTAACAGAAAGAGACACTTGGGAGACCTAGAACAAAAGCACAAAAACACTTGAGAGACATAGAGCAACAGCACTTGGGAGACCTAAAAGAATAGTGAAGTAATGACTGGCACCCCTAGAGCAGTGCACGCTTTATTTTTATGGTACTTTATATGGCTTCATCGTTGGTCTTTAGAGTATTTTTGGAGTGACTAGAGTGACCAGACTTAATCTCTATGTAGATAATTTTGTTCTTAGCTCTTTGTCACCTTGGTTTACAGATTGTTATATTTCTTGGAATAACCTGGTACATGTCCTAAGTGATCTATAAAGTCAGGTATTCCACATCCCTCTTTACGTCACTCCATTGGCTTCTACCTCTTAATCCCACCAAAACTTTCTACTACAAATCCAGGATGCGGCTGCTGAAACTAATGGCGAGGACTAATCTGGAATCTTGTCCAACCCTAATAGTACAGTGCAAATGAATGGTTCACCCTGTTGCCTCTCACTTCTATACCGAGAGCTCAAATTGTCCTTTGTCACTGCTTTCTATCCATTTCCTAAATGACTTTGCTAATTACATTATAAGAACGCAAGGCCTAATGCCTAATTACAGAATTAATGGAGCATGTTAGATGCAAAGAACATAGTCTAGCAAGAACTTTTACCTTGCCTGCTATCTGTATTGGCTCTTCCACTGCAGTCACTCTAGATGCAGCTAATCGAAGAAGAAAAAAACGGATTTAAAATGCACAGTCCCACTATTCTCCTGAATTTGCATTCTTCTTATCAACCCAGCAAAAAATTGTGGGAAACATCATTGGTGGCTTAGCAAATTGTGGAATATATATTATGTCATATGAGTCCCCAAATCAATTTTATTAGAGAAGCATCTAAGTTTGCAATTTTGAGTAGTCAGTGATGCAAACAAAGTGAAGGTAGCAGCAGGAAGTCAAGGGGTTAAAGGGGATCTGTCAGTTTTCCTATTTGAGTATGTTATCGGATAGAGGGAGATATGCAGAGCTCGGAAATATATACTTTTCTATAATTTGATTATTGATTTTCATGTAAAAACTGCTGAGGGAGTAAGTCTGCGAATCCCGCTGCCTCCGCCCACACACAGTGATTGACAGCTGTTTCCTGCATAGGTTTGTATAGAGGGAGGAGCAAGCAGGACTCACAGGCTTTATGAGTCCTGGAAGCCATTAAATGGCTTTTTACATAAAACTACCAAATCAAAATCATAAAAACTATATATATATTTAAACTCAGCATCTCTCACTCTATACCACTATGCCCTTAGATAGGAGACAGACAGTCCTACTTTAAGGAGGACACATTAGCTTTGTGTCACTTCAATTAGACTGGACTTCTAGGGTTGGTGATAGTAGGGTAGGGTGATTTTTATATTTTATACAGAGATCCGGGGGTCACAAGTCCGCATGTGGATGGGGTCAGCAATGGCAGATTTCACCAGATTTAGCAGGTTTAAACAATACTTTATTTTGGTCCAAACTGACACAATGGCATCGAAGTTCGGCAGTCACGTTGAGTGAATCCACGACCAAAATAGAACGTAAACAACAAAACGAAATCCCGTGCCCATCTGGGCTCTAACTATTCAGAAGTTCACCTTACCTAGGTACTTCAATACAATAAGGGGGATTCAAGCTATGTTCAGCTCAGGGGAAAGTGTTGCACTGGAGTGAGGAGGGAATGGCCTGTCCCACTAACAACACCTACATGCCATTCCATAAAACAGCAGGCCCATACAACATTTTAAAGAAAAGTGCCTCAGCAAACTATACTTTGACGAAACCACCCATCTTTCCTGAATTATTTTACCTCACCTATCTCAACCCCTCCAGTATTTTAACAGCCATAATGCTACATGGGTTACCAGATTATATGATACTTAATCAATTCTAAAGGGGGTGTCTGGTTTCGTCTTGTTCTAAATGGTCTCTCAGGATCTTCTATGATTAAACTGACTCTTTTCTTATCTAATGGAGCAGAGTCTCCAAGTGGAAGACCTCCACCTGCATGATGTCCCCAGCATACCCTAATAGGTTGGTTAAATGACTACTGCATTTGACTGATGTCTCCAAGTAGAAAAGCCTGTTCTTCTACATCATGATACTTGCATGTACTAATAGACATTTTCAGCATTTTCAGACATTTTTTAGGGTGCGAACAGTTACACAGCATTTTAATAATGGGAATTTGTTTTAGGACAGATAAAAAAATAAATGGCAAATTTGGCAAAAAGACTTCTATGAAAATACAAAAAAAAAATATTGACCATTGAGGAATTGTCAATGTGAAAAATACATTTTTTGACTATGAAAAAAAAAAAATCAGACCAGAATAAAACAAAAACAAAAAAGATACAGAATTATAGAAAACAAAAACAAAAAAAAGACAACACAAAGAATTGTTAAAAAAATGGGACCAAACTGTTTTTTTTTTTAAATGCAAAAACTTTTTTTTAAATAATAAAATTTTGTAATATAAATGTCTACCTTTTTAATATATTTTTTTCAAGCAGGGTGAAAACCAGAAGCAGCAGTCAGAGGCGAAGTCATTATCAGGCAGTAGATCAGAAGTCCAAGAATCCACATTAAACACATACTAAGTGAGGTTAGAAGACTAATCACAGGCAACTGTCCAGGCTTCCCTGCATCCTAAAAATACCATAAAAATATTGATAAAGGTAAAAGCAGATGATAATAATCAGTTTCCCTTAGGTTGCCTATTACCTACTTTTTTGTAGGTCTTCAGTGCAAGTCTCCAGGCGTGAGAAGGTCCATCCAGTGGATTCCTACCTGCATACGATTTGCACAATGTCCTGGACGCTTTTAGGACCGTAACGCTCTCTCCTCCTTCATATATGGATTGCTGGGAAATACTCTGCCATCTTTATTATGGTGACATTCGCTTCTATGCTCTCCATTGAAAAAAAAAAAGGTATAAATTAAACGGGACTAGAAACACACATACCAAAAAAATTATCTTATTTTCTGCTTGGAAGGATCGAGCCGCTGTGGAATGGCTATGAATTATGTATGAAATTGTCAGCTAATTCTGTCTTATTGGTGGCTTTCAAAACACACTGGCTAATTAGGGAACTAAACACACTTGTCAGGATGTTGTCTTAAAGATATTTTAATTTTCGCAGAAGGGAAAACATAGTTTAAATTTGCAACAAATTTTTTTTTTTTTTAAATTGTTTTTATTTTATTTTTTTACAAGTCTCTTGGTCTTCCTGACATTGACTGCTGGATGTATTACAATTTCTGAGGAATATATTTTGTTAGCAACAGAGATTTCTAAGTGGCAAATTGAGATAAACTTGTACACAGAGATAAAACAAGAAAACAAGAAGCTTCATTCATTATAAGCATCCATTTCTGTGACAAGAAAATTAAATCCAACTTACATTTATCTACCCGAAATATGCTCGGGGGGGTTGGCTGACGCTGTATATAATTATTTCAAAAGGAGTTTTTGAAAATCAGAAATCCCCTCACCTCTCCAGCGTTCACTTCTTCCTGGCATTGAAGCCCTGCCCCGGGCATGTCCAAAACCTAACTTTTAACTCCCACTTCTGGGTGAGGTCCACATAAGCCCCACCCGTTTGGGGCCAGAACAAACCAAATTTGCTGGGACTGTCTCTGAAAATTCAGGACAATCCCGGTCAATTTGGAACTTTTGCCAACTATGACTTAATGTGTGTCCCGGGGCGTCCCTTCGAGGGTCCTTCATACAGCAGCCAGATGATCCAGATGGAGCTCAACTTTTATTTATAATCCAATATAACAAGAATATCTCAGAGGATGGCCTCAACACATGAAATGCTATATGATACATTTTGCTGTTACATGGCACACTTAAAGGGGACCTGTCACGTTGAACATGGTGTCTGATCTGCCAGCATCATGTTACAGAGCAAGATGGATATATCATTTTCTGGAAAAAAAAATATTTAGCAGAACTTTGTAATTTATTTAATGAAATTCCTGCTCATTCTGGGCTTAGGAGTCCAGTGGGTGGTCCTAATCAGTGACTGACAGTGATCTATGTCTGTGGAAGGTCTGACAATCACTGATGGGACCGCCCACTGGACTCCTAAGCCCAGAGCAAGCAGGAAGTCTGCCAGTCACAATTCCCCAAATGGGTTTTCTAAAGCAGATAGACACCAAGTCATTGGATCATTTTCCATAAAGGTTTGTATTAGTTTCTGGGAAAGCTAGGAGATTAAAAAACACAACCATATTCCAGAGCCCTTATGTAGTGACATATCTCATGGTCCCATATACCATAGCTGCAGTCTGCACCATAGTGTCCTATGTGTACATGTAGCTGCTGAGGTGGAGGACACCCTGCCATAGCTCCTGCCTAGGGGACCAGGAGCTTGACTGTATCGTTGTATCAGGAATGCACACAGAATTCGCAGAAATACATAAATTTACTTTAATAATATATTACATTGTTCTCCACTCCTGGCTCCTGCAGCAAAATAGCTTTGCACAATATGTGGGAAGAAATAAAAAGATTCATGAAGTGTATTTGCCTCAGGAATAATCAATAGCGCCGACGTCTGATTCACTCTGCAGTTCCGTAAATCTAATACTGAGCTGGTCCCGGGGTGTAGGGAAAATGGAACAGACGGGCTGGTCGTATGTTGCAGTGTGGCCCCTGGTGAGTTCTGGAGAAACAGATGGGTGGTGGCAGTGTAACATCCCAGAGTTATGTTACTAAACTCTTTTTCCCCGCTACTATTTGTTGGTAATATGTGCCTTGTCATCTAATGTGATTTTATGTAATATTCCTCACAAATGTGCATTTTCTAAGCCTGTTACATGTATTTGCTGTAATTTCCATGTACACCAGCAGGTGGCAGCAATGTGTTCAGCAGGACCTTAGTTCAGTTTAGCATTTCTAGACTGGAATAGTTTATTCCAGTTTAGCTCCCCCCCCCCCCCCTTTGAGCAGGGTAGGCTCGCCCATGTCCTGCCTCATGGGGAGGGAAGGAAGTTACAGTTAGTGCGCCAGCCACCCCAGCTAGGGGAAGGCTGTGCTGGTAGGAGCTCCCAGTTCTAGGGATCCCAACCCAGGATCGAGTCTCGGCTGAGACCAAAGATCTTCACCCCCTAGTCTGAGCCCTTCAGCCTCAGATGGTTGACAAGCAAGCAGCACCTCCAGATCTCCAGGAAGAGCCATTCCCTGTGAGCATAACTGTGAGTAACATCTAGAGACCAGGAGAAGCCAAATTCCTCCTCAGCTAGTCAGTCCCATACCAAGCAGAAGATAGACAGAGCAGAAGACAGATTCCTGCCATATTCTCCAGGCATATGATAGAAGCAGAAGAGATAGTAATCCCTGCCATACATTGCCAATACCTGCTGGGACCCAAAGACTATTGCTGTACCTCATATGGATTAAAGCTGCAACCAGTAAAGACAAGTTGAATTATATTACAAGTCTGGATCTCATTCATTACTACCAAGTTCCTCAATTACTGCTACTAGCAACACACTCATTTATTGCAAGTGAGCCAGGATCCAGGAGTCCAGCCGTACCAAGGTAGGAGACACCGTTGACACTATACCCACTACTACACAGAGACATTATACCACTCTGGCATTCCTCACCTGGTACGTGAGTTGCAACACCTTAAAGGGCCCTGAGACTGTACCCTGCGCACGCTGCAATTGGCGTCACGAACAAAAAACATAGACTATTATACCCATATCCGGACCCATTGCATATTTTGGCGTCCGTGTAACCGTACCACGGTCCTGCTCATTGCAGCAGCGTGCGCGGACACTGTGTTCCCCATGGTGTGGGACCTCAAGATGACTGTGGTTTGCTGGAGGTGAAGGTACAGTTTCTTTGAGTTGAGATGGTCTATATGAAAATGGTAAAGGTCTAGGCTTGAATACTGCATTTGATTAAAGAATATCTTCCCGTAAATTAAATGTTAGCCGTTTTGCTTGTTTTAATCTCTCTTTATCTGTGGTCGGGGCTCTGTTTTTCTTCTGCAGAGCTCCAAATCTCCTGCATAATCATAGCATTAAATGATAAAAAGCTGGCTTCCTGTAACCACCACTAGGGGGAGCTAGGGAGCTTAAAGGTGTATTCCCATCTGGGACATTGCTGGTGTATCGCTAGCATAGGCCATCAATGTCAGATAGGTGCAGGTCCCACCACAGGAAACCTGCTCCTGTCTCCAGAAAAGGGCCCCCCAGGTAAAAAGGAAGGCACACTGCACATGTACGGCCACCCTCCGTTCACCGCTATGGGAGTTCCGAAAATAGCCAGCCACTAGTTTGGCTATTTTGGGCAGTCCCAAAGTGGTGAATAGAGATGTGGCTGCGCTTGTCCATTCAATGCACTTGCTCGGCTATTCTCAGAAGTCCCATAGTAAAAGGAGAGCACTTCAGGTGCCCCATTCTAAAAATAGGAGTGGGTCCTAGAGGTCAGACCCACACATAATTATTTTTTTTATTTTTAACCCATTCTACCCATTTTGTTGAAAACAATATTCCCATTGAAAATCAATTCAAGATCTCCAAGCTAAAGTCTACTTTCTCATAGCCTTGAAGGAGGAACATAGGGAACATTGCTGAACAGAGTGTGTACTCCCTTTCCTTCAGTGATTGGTGTGGGCCTAGTAGGAGGACCTCCCCTGAGGACCTGAGGTTATACCATGCAAGAAACAATTATCTATAGTAATGAGAAAACATCTTTTGTCTTTATAGGCGTCTTATATGGAATTTCTTCCACTTAGAGAATGAACATTGAAATAACTGCGGCCAATTCCGGTCAGTCAGGGACATCTCTATAGCCCCCCTTCATGTCTACAGTCAGCCTGCCCTGGAGCATTTAATGGATCAAGAGAATGGAAGCAAACTCCCCAGGAGAGCGAGGGGTGGCGGAAGGAAAAATACGTTTTCTCTGAGAAGAGCCAAGTAAGCACTGAATCCTTATTAACCTGCTCAGGGACTGGAGGGGCTGGAATGTGATACCAGGGAATGTGCCAGGGAAGGAGATGTCAAACAAGATTACAGACGAGTGAGATCATCGTTACTTTCCAAAGTGCAACAAAAAGTCTGAAACTAAGCCCCAACTAAATGTCCTTCATACATAAATTGAGGATATGGAGCTCAAAAAGTATAACCTGACCCCCTTCCTGGTGTTTAAGACCCTGCAACTTATCCCAAGACAGAGAGATCCAAGGTTTACTCCCAATTTCCGTCCCATCCTTTGAAAGAAAATAGGATGGCATAAATCTTGGACCACCAATCAGGGAAGTTAATTGGGCTCTGTAGGCTTCAGAAATCTTTCTAGAATTCTCCTGACCCCTCAGGGTCTAAATAACATTGTAGACTTAAGACTAAGGCGTGGGGGCATGGGCTGGAGAAGATGGCGGCATAAGCTTTGAGCTCCGCTTGGTTTAGGAAACTCTCCAGCACAGGTAGCTGGTCTTATGATGAAGAAATAAGCTGCAAAGAAGCCCAGGACTGCTCCGGCACACACCCCGGTGTTTCAAACGTTGGACGCATGCCTTATCTCGGACGGCGGAAGAATTCGCCCCTTGTTTCTGTGATTCTAAGACGAGTGAGGCTTTGGGCCCCTGCCTTTGGGCCTTCCGGCCATCAATATGAAGCCTAAGCCTGCAGCCAGGCATGCCAAACAGCAACGCTATCACAACAGCACCACAACTGGAGCGGATCTACTGATGATCCCCCTGCTATTGCACAAACTTCCCCACGGGCAAAGATGGATCCTGACATGTGGGAGAACTCTTCCAAATCCACTGATGAGGGTGACAATGGAACCCTACCCTCTTCTCAAGCTTCTAACTTACTGCGCCAGACCCTACAGCACCTACTTACTAAAGATGGCTTCAGAGCCCTGGTGGCTGAGGTGAGAGACACATAAAAATGATTATAAGTTGATGGCTGTCTGTATAGGTTCTATTGAGACTGCCAATGATGCTACTTACAAATATATTGCACAGCTGCAATCTACAGAACAGTCTTACGCCATCAGAGACAATTCTCGTCACCTAGAGGATTTAAATAACAGGGGGCGCAGAAATAACATTCGCATTAGGGGGCTACCCCGGGCGACGACAGAAAAAAAACGACAGGATCTGTTGGGAGAACTCTTTAACTTCATTTTGGGCTCCTTGACCCCACAATCTATCAAACTGGACCCTACGCTCCAAAGGAACTTCTATATAGCCCCGTGAGGTAATCTGTTGGGTTCATGACTTCCAGCTAAAAGAGGCCATTATGGCTAAAGCCCATTCTATGCGCACCATTGACTTTCAAGGCTCGTCTATACAACTATATCAAGATCTGTTGTGACACTGCAGAAGCGGAGGGCTTTACACCCACTGTTGGCTCATCTTCGTAAAAAAATAAAATTAATTATAGATGGGGCTTCTACTTCACACTTCTTGTTTCCAGAAATGGAAAGACTAGCATCTTACGCACCCATGCTGATCTCCCAGCTTTTTGTTCTGCTTTATTCTACTTATTCCGGATATAGCTGACTGGGAAGTCCCTGTTCCACTGCCTGCTCCAATATGGTGTCCAACTGAAGAGGCAATGATCTCCTTCTCAAGACCATCTTCTGAGACCTGGACCTTTGCAGGTCCCCCCTTCTAGTTTGAACTAGTAGATTGAGAAGCATTCTTATCTCCCTTAGTGAATGGCTCATTGGTTAAGGTTCTTTTATGGGGGGTTTTTTATGTTCTGGCTCAGCTGTCACCTTGGGTGTTTTTTTACTGAGTAGTTCACTGCTCTTTTGGCACAAATTGTTTCCTCTTTCTAGGCTTTGTTGCCTAATGTTTGAATACTTCCACAATGTACTGTATATTGTTCTCACATTTGTGTTCTTCCCCTTCCTTGTGTGTTTTCCTTCCCTTGACTTTTCTAGGTGCCTTATGACCACCACAGCTGACTCTAGACGCCCTCACCCGCAGATTCTGATCTCATCTTTTCTGGATGGCGATGATGCATGTGCTTCTGACAGCAGGTTCCGTTATATTTTTTTGCCTATAACATGATTAGGTGTGTATCGTTATCTTTAATGTTAAAAGCATATTGGCCCTTACAGAATTCCGCTCTCAGAGGGCGGATGTTGTCTTCGTCCAGGAATCCCACTTTGATCAGGGTGGCTCTTTCAGATTTGCTGCTAATTCTTTCCCACGGGTGTATTCTGACACAACCGGTGGAAATTCAGCTGGAGTGACCATTTTGCTACTGTGCCTGTCCTTTACAGGTGGTGTCCTCCATCGCTGACTCTGAGGGCAGATATGTTATCATCTGAGCTACTTTAATTGGAGCTCCAGTCGCGCTTTGCAATGTTTATGGCCCAAACACTTCTCAGATCCCTTTCTTGAATAGAGTCCTTCTGAAACTCTCTCCATTTTTACCTGCATCGCTAATTATTGGTGGAAACTTGAATTTTTCCTTTTCTGAACACCATGATAGATTTTCTCTTGTATCTTCTATGCCCTCCCACTCCCAACGTAGACTTTCCTGACTGTTTCGGAAATTTGCTCTTTATGACTTATGGCGAATTAACTACCCCTCGAGCTAGATCTTAAACTTGATATTCCCATCCACTAGCACACTTGCATTGATTATGTTTTTGGCAATATCTCAATCCTTCCCTTATTAGCTGATGCAGATGCAACGTGCCAACCCCCAGGGCCGATCGTGTCCCAGTATTAGGAATGCAGAGTGGTGATGTGGCCTGACAGTTTTGTGTCACAGTGCTCCTACCTGGATACTGTCGCTCCCCAGAGTTAGGCTCCATAGCATCCAAGGAGTTGTAGTTGGTAGATTAAGTACAGTTGAGACTTTGTGAAGTTCAATTTCTTTTACTTGAAGAAACTTGCGATAACCTTGTGTCATCCAAACAATCTTGGTCTTTCTTGGCTCTGGCAGGCGAAGGATAATCTAGCAGGTAAACAAACTATTTGCTTTCTCCCTCTCTGCTGTGCTATTCTTTGTCTTCAGTCTGGTTACCGGACTTTCTAGCCGTTCTGGTACCTTTAAATGGGGTGCCTTTGGCTGTTGACCCTCTCATAATACTCAGTCTAGGAACTGCAAGGAGTCATGGTGCTCTGTGAGCTGCTTTCCCTGGAAGACTCCTGCTGCAGGAGGGGGGGGGGGGATGCTTCCCTCACTGAGCCATGTCGCAACGTCCTATAGCTTCATGCAGCCCCTCCCTTTGTAGGAAGCAGGACTAGCCCACTTCTGCCCAATAGGGGGGAGAATGGAATGGAAAGTTCCATTTTAACTAAAGATCTCTCTCTGCCAGATACACTGCCACCTTCTGGACAACCAGACAATAAGTGACATAGCAATATTATGAAGGCACAGCATTAAATGGAATACCTCACGGCCCTTATGACTGATAGGGTAGATCGCTTTGAGTGCATATGGGAGCAGTAAGATTTGTATTCAAGTTTGCATCATTAGGTATTACTGTTCACCCCCACAAGTCTTCCCTTTTTTGTTTCGTTGTGCATTGTTATATTACGTTGCCTATATTGTATGCTTTGTAGGGATACCTTATCTTCTCTGGCTTTTACTTGTGGCATTCTTGCCCGTAAGTATCCCTGAAATGTTAATTTACCGTATATATTGCTTTGATCTTTTGATCTGGATGGATATGCTGCATTTTACCAATTTGTTGACTATGTGCTGAACCCTCACTATCTTCGCATTGTATTTTATTGAAAACTCTTTAATAAAAATACAGTTAGAAAAAAAGACTAAGGCGTGTTTTCTCCACTTTTTCCTCAAAAATTGTTCTGCAGGTGAGAACTGTAACCTACTGAAAGGCCAGAGGGGCAGTTGTCTGGATGGGGAGAGTCAAAGGAGTACGGTCTACTGGACTTGGAGGACCAGCCTAGTTCTGTGAGAGTTATGGTCAATCATATTTTAGAAGGTTTCTTTAAATTGCTTTTGGGTTAGAAATTTTAGAAAATATAAAATGGAATTTCTGAACTCAATTGAACTCTGGCTTTACAGTCGCTCTTATGGACAGTTTGTAACATCTTGAAATTACTTCCAAGAACATTGTGTTTCTTTTCCACTCATCACATCATGTATGGTTGTGTTTCTTGAACACAAAGGGGTTCTCTCACTAATAGTATTACCATTCAATGATTAGCAAAATACATGCAATAAAAATATTCGTTTTTTTTAATAATGTACATTATATATTCCTCTCTGGTAGCGCTAGATAAGGTTTTTCCCATCTTATAAAGTCATGGACTGTAGCTAGGATATGCCATCACTTTTTGTGACTGGGTGGGGTCTGACCTCTTGGACCGTCAGTGAAGGCGCTGCAGCCCTGCTCCAGTGTATTAGGTCGGATGCAGTTCCCTGCACTGTGGCACTTCTGTCTGCAAAGGTAGAAGGAGATGCAGCACTTATTGGGGGTCCCAGAAGTCGGACCCTGAGCTATCCTAGCGTTATGCCATCCTAAGATAGGTATACCACTTTATTTGACTACATTCCCAGTCAGGCGATTTACAGAATTTGAATTTTACCTGTTTTTGCATTTCATTTTCATTTTGCAGAAATGGAGTATTAATGATATCGAGGGCGGGATCAATAGCACCATTTCTATTTTTGCAGATGACACTAAGCTGTGTAGTACTGTGCAGTCTATGGAAGATGTCCACACACTACAAGCTGACGTGAACACTCTGAACCTCAATTGCCAAGCTGATGGCCAATCACTCAATGTGGACAAATGTAAAGTTCTGCATCTTGGTAGTAATAATCTCCGTGCTTCATATGTCCTAGGGGATGTAACACTGGGAGAGTCACTTATAGAGAAGGATTTGGGTGTCCTTGTGGATGGTAGATTAAATTACAGCACACAATGTCAATCAGCTGCTTCTAAGGCCACCAGGATATTGTCATGCATTAAACGAGGCATGGACTCGCGGGGCAAGGATGTAATATTACCACTTTACTAAGCGCTGGTGCGGCCTCATCTGGAATATGCAGTTCAGTTCTGGGCACCAGTCCATAGAAAGGATGCCCTGCAGCTGGAAAAAGTACAGAGGAGAGCGACTAAACTGATAAGGGGCATCGAGGGTCTTGGTTATGAAAAAAGATTAAAAGAATTGAATTTATTTAGTCTTGAGAAGAGACGTCTAAGGGGGATATGATTAACCTATACAAATATATAAATGGGCCATACAAAAAATACGTGAAAAACTGTTCCATGTAAAATGCCCTCAAAAGACAAGGGGGCGCTGCCTCCGACTGGAGAGGAAAAAGTTCAGTCTCCGGAAGCGTCAAAGCTTCTTTACTGTAAGAACTGTGAATCTGTGGAATAGACACCTCAGGACGTGGTCACAGCAGGAACGGTGGACAGTTTTATAAAGGGTTTAGATTAATTCTTAAAAGTAAACAACATTAATGCTTATGAAAACGTGTAGAAATCGGAGTCTCAATTCCTTCTGGGGTTCGCGTCCCCACCTATGACTTGGTGGAACTTGATGTCTTTTTTCAACCGTATTAACTATGTAACGCTTTCATTTTGCATTTCATTTTCATTTTGCAGAAATACAGTATAAAACCTTTATACATTTTATACATAAAGTCAACGAAAAGCCAGACAAAATAGTCCTTTCCATACATTACTATTATAATTACCATGATAAAACTGCACAGGCCACATAATGCTACCATACAGTATACAAATAATACTACCATAGAGTACTCAAATAATACCAATATACAGTATACAATACCACCATACACTGTTTTTTCAATACCATTATATAGTACTCAGATAGTACTACCATACAGTGCCTGAATCACTCCCCATACAGTGCTCAAATATTACCCACCATATACTGCTCAGATAGTACTTCCATATCAGTGCCCAAATAACACCCACATACCTACGGTCCTCTATATTACCATATAGTGCTCATATAATATCACCATAAAGTGCTGCAATACCACCATATTGTTCTCAGATAGCCCTACCATACAGTGTCCAAATAATACCCCATACAGTCCACAAATAATACCACCATATTGTGCTCAAATAATACCACCACCACATTGTTCTCAGTTGGTACTACCATAAAATGCCCAAATAACACCCATACGGTGTTCAAATAATCCCACCATATTGTTCTCAGTCGGTATTACCATATAGTGCCTAAACACCACCCCATACGGTGTTCAAATAATACCAATAGAGGCCGGATTGAGGAGTCTTGGCCCAAACAGCCGTCCATATTCCAGCCTTGCCGCATCTCGAACATTTATTCATTTAAGAACATCCTAGAATTTGCAGCTAGTTTATATGGGAGGTGAACGTAACATACACAATACCCCTAAATTTGGGATTTTTGCTGACATCCTCTCCATAGTATACACACTCCTGTCACTGTGTGCAACTGCATGGCCATATATACCGTAGGAGGCAGACTGCTATGGGGCCCTTGGATAGAAGGGGCCCATGCCTGGTTGGCCCTGGCCCTTTTTCTAATGTGTGGCGAGAAAGACCAAGGGTCACTAAAAAAATCATGGAGGAGGAAGCAAACGCCGGACCCTTGTGACAAACCCCGTTGCCATAACGGATGGCGGCACAGCATGATCTGACGTCCGCCGGTGCCTATTAACCAGGGAACGCTCTCTTTTTTTAGGTTCTGCGCTGCCCATAAACATCCTAGAAAACAAGATTTCACTCATAACAAGGAGAACATTTTGGCGCCAGCCGAAGACTTTACAGCGCTGAACATGACTTAATACCGCCACTAAAACAGCACAATCACTTCTAATATGTGGGCAATGGGATTTACATTCGTGTAATCCGTCAGGTTTACTCCGTCCTCGGAAAGCGACAAGGTTCTCATTTAGATTTTAGCAGTAGAAACATGGATTATTTCGGCTTGCAAAAAATGTAATATCTGCTACCCGCGGGTGTAAATCACCGGTCCCCCGTCTCCAGCCAAACCTCCTCTAATTTACTGCCAGGCTAATACCGGCGGTGATTCAGTGTAAGACGTACATAGGAGAGGACGGGTGGGGCAGAGGATCAGATACAGCGGCCTCGGATTATATTCTCAGGGGGGTGAGGACATAGAGAAAGTCCAGGGGTTACAGTCATTTACTTTGGGGCAGATTTATCAAAACTGTCTACTGCAACCAATCAGAGCTCAGCTTTCATTTCTTAACCTCACTTTGTTGTCTGTAACAGCCAATCAGAGCCCAGCTTTCATTTCTTAAACTCTGTGCTGCCCATAAGAACCAGAGCTCTGCGTTTTGTTCTTAAACTAGGTGTTGCCCATAGCAACCAGTCAGAGCCCAGCTTTCGTTTCTTAAATGCTCTTTGTTGTCCATAGCAACCAAGCAGAGTCCAGCTTTCATTTCTTAAATGGGGTTGGTTGCCCATAGCAACCAGAGCTCAGCTTTCATTTCTTAAACTCATTGTGTTGCCCACAGCAACCAATCAGAGCTTAGTTTTCTTTTTTTTTAAACTGCCCATGTAAAATGAAAGCTGAGCTGTGATTGGTGGCTACGGGCAACATCACTTTTGTAAAAAAACAAACAAACTGGGCTACTAACCACCAATATGGCCGCTACAGATCATACAGTGCCCACTCCCAGCTATGTTTGTAGGAGCCACAGTGAAACAAGAGACAGAAGCAAAACTTGGATGGGCCCCTTCGGATTCCAGAGGGCCACATAGTGGTAAGGAGTGCTCATACAGTGCCATAATGTACCTTGAGAACACAGGGCTAAGTTGTGCTTACATTGTGCCAAAGAGCATCACATATTGCCAAACCGTGCTTAGAAAGTGCCATATAGTGCAAACAAAGCACATGCAGTGCCCTGGAGCAGGGGTTACTTTTTTACTGTTCAATGCTTGTCATGTTATTTAATATCATTTTATGCTGTGTATACCCAGTATGGTTATGGATGGAAGCGACAGAGTTAACCCCAACTCTGACACAGTCCCCTACAGGAAGCTTGGGTGCGGCTCCTGGATCTTCCCCATCTCAGTCTAGTTACAGTGAGTTCCATGTGCTCCCTCCTCAGAGGATGGGCTCAAGGTTCCAGAGAATCACCTTCTCTGAAGATTATCTACTGAGTGAAAGACCTCATTTTTCTGCAGTACTTAAAGGGGTTGTCCGGGATTGGGGACATTGCTGTAAGAGAACACCAAGCACATAAATATTACATACAGTCCTGTCGTACCTTTGCAAGACTTTTCTGATGCCCCGTTTTCTTGTCCTAAATTCTCTGCCGGAAGTGCCACTTTTCAAAGATTCAGTGACGTAACGGGTCCCTTTCTGCAGAGCGAAGCCTCGCTTCCGCTTCGCAGGGAGCCCGGTGATGTCACAGCCAGCCTCAGTGATTATGCAGAGCGCACTGAGGGGGGCGAAAAACTAGGCGGCAACACATTGCGCCAAGCCCCGCCCCTCTGGTCCGGTGACGTCACCGGGCAGGGCGTATTCTTAGCAAGGATGGAGAAACTGAGCCAGGAGGCGCTTAGGGGCGTGACTAAGAGGGAGGAATAGTGGTGGCGGGAGGCGGCATATGAATTAGGGGGACGGCTGCACGAAGGAAACAACGCGATGCTGCGCTGGAAGTTACCGCACACATAAACATAGAGGTAAACAATCAGTGGGGGACTGTAGGAGCCCAGCTGAAGTGTAAAAATACCTAAAAACATCTTGGGGGACCTTCAATCCCCTATTAACAGTGATTTAACTGTTTTTTAAAAAAACAATCTTGATCCCGGACAACCCCTTTAAGAAAGAAGCAAAGAGAGAAAGAAACAAGAATCTTCAGAAATCTGCATGGCTGAGCATTGGAGTCAGTAAAGTATCCTGCTACCTAACCTATTTAGACTTTACTGCTGTGAGGGGTACACTGCTAAGACACACTTCACACTTGGGCACGATTTGGCCAGTCGTATCTCTAAAACCTGTACTCCTCAGTTGCGAATTATAGTCACAATTGCAAAAGGGAGATCGCTAGCCAAAAAATTCTGCTGGAAGAGACTTGAGAAAGAAAGAGAGGAAAGATTACCATAAGTTCCATCCTTGCCCAGATCCATATAAAAGCATCTGTATATGGTGTGATCTGTGTTTTTGCTATCGTTGGATGTACTACAGCTCCTATTTTGCACTACAATAAAGAAGGAAATTTATTCTGACCTAGTTTCTGACTCCTGCACCATACGCCGGCCATTGCACTCTACACGCACTGCCTTGCACCCAAGGGGGGTAGCTATAGGGGAAGCAGCTGCTTTGGTGCCCAAACTCAGAAGGGGCCCACCCAGAAGGAGGACTAAAAGATTTTAATGTCAAGGCTCCCATAACAGTATTATACTGTGACACTGTAGGAAACGGATGGAGCAGCTACTGGGTTTGGTCTGAGAGAGTTATCTTGACTAGCCACAAGAGTGGGGGTTTCACAGGAGGAGGTGGTTGCGAAGAAGTTTCTTGGAGGGCCCAATCAAAAATTTGCTGTGGGGCCCAGACATTTCTAGTTACGCCACTGCTTGCACCCATCCAACACCTAACATCACAGGCACCCCAACTACCATCAGGCAGGAGCCCCAGAACCTCAGTGTGCCCCGAGGGAAGAAAAAGGGTGCCCTCCACTACAAGCCCTAGGGAGTTCCTACAGTACCCACATAGTGCCCAAGCTGTTGTCAGGACTGAAGATGGGGGCATGGAAAGAAGTCTGAAAATTGGATCCAGGTCACCTGGAAGAATATAGCATTAGTGAGTTAACATGGATGAGGTGAACCAGAGTTGGTGCCACCCTGACCCCGGGGTTGCCTCTAGGTTACATATAACCTTTGCTTTACTACCTTAGTAAAGCGAGGAACATTTGTGAGGGACACTTTTTGACCCATCTATCTCATCAGAACAGAAGATCTAGAGAGTCCGCGGACTGCAGCCGTCTCGGTTTCATTGCAGTTGCTTTCCCATTGTAAATCTTCTCAGAGCTATAATGAGGAGCTCATGTGAAATCCACTTTCTTATTCGGATTTGAGAAGCCTTTGTTCTCACACAAACATCTTCAAAATGTCACGTTTCCATCTCCCAATCTCCGGGCTCAAGATTTAACTCAATTACACAAATCTCTGGGGACGGCCGGGTAGAAATGAAACCTCTGCTCGATACAACCTCATCCTGGCTTCTGAGGAACACTCCCTCCATGTTATATGTTCAAATAATCAAGTAGAGATTATTGAGAAAAATCAAATCTATTGTATCCTCAGGGGGAGAGGTCTTTTACCTGAATTTGGAGTATGGATTGTGTCCCCTTGTGGAGGAACTGGCCACAGAAAATGTTAGCTTCTTACAGGAATCTGGACAAGAAGATCCCTGCAGCAAAGGCTTGATGTTCACGGGTGGGCGTGTGTGGCATGGTGGTTGTTCCCACTATTCAGAGTTCAGTGCATGGGCTACACACCCGAAGAGCTAAGCACATACTTGTCAACTCTCCTGGACTCTCCAGGAGGCTCCTGGAAAAAAGGGAGGCCTCTCAGAAGAGTTAGCGAATCTCCCATGTGCCATCTGGGAGAACGTGTACTTTACATGTATGTTGTGCTGGAATGCGGCACCATTAGACACAGCCCCGGTGCACAAAAAGGGGTAGGACCTTTTATAAGGGGAGGGGCAATGGCTCTTGGAGACTAAAATTAAGAAGTTTACAAGTAGGAGTCCATACGGCAGATCTAAGGCCTGAGTAGATGGCGTTAGTGTGGCAGTAGGCCACCATGTGAAGATCGTGCCTGGTTGAGATAGGCCTGTGAGACTATGGCAGTCTGGAAAAGGTCTGGACTTGCATAGTTGCCAACAGTCCCTGATTTTTAGAGAGAGTCCCTGCAAATTTGAGCTGTCCTGGACTGAAAATAGCTCTTTCTGGCTTTTAAACAAGTAAAGCCTAGTTCAGTTTCTACTGCACTTAAGTAATCTTGGTATACACGAACAAGCCAGAGCACCAGGAACTGTGTACGTTAGTATTTAGCACTTGCTAAAAATTCTATTTTTAATGGCCGCCTTGTAGCAAAGGGGATGGGATGAACCTGCCGCATCTGAGCATGTCCACTCCCTGCATGCTTGTTAAAGGGGCCTCATGATTTCAGTCTCAAATGCCTTGTCATTTACTCATGACAATCATGTTTTAAAAAAAAAAAAAAAGTTTTTTGTTCTCTAACTATTTCATGCACCATGACGGCTTCCTATACTGAAGGGAATGCTAAACAGTATTCATCCAGATCTTCCTGGTTCATGAATAAACTGGCAGCAAAAAAATAGTAAAGACCGATATACTTAGTGCAGAACAGCAACTCAGAAAGGGGTTGGCTGTGTAATACCCGTTACAGCCAGCAGGTGGCTTTATCTTCCCCCAGTAATTATTTTATGGACCTCGTAAAGACTTGCTAACAATTTATGGTTCAGATAACAATGGAGAATTTCTGTCGTATATATGTTTATAGTATGGGGCACGGTAAAAAATTTTTACTACCCGGCTTCAGTCCCAACCCCAGGCGGATTTGGTCCTGACTGGAGGGCAGAGTTGTATTTCTTACCTACAGGCAAGCAAATGCTTATAATTAACAAAACCTACATGTCTCGTTTCTTTACTGGAGGACGGAAGTCAGGTGACTAATTAGAACTACAGCGCATGGAAAGATTGGGATACGACTAATTAATTATGATCCCTTTTTCTTTTTTTTTTTTTTTTTTTTTTTTTTTTTTCCCTGCAAGGTGGGGGGGGGGGTGGGTTTATGGGGTGAGTTGGGGAAAATTCTAGCTGTCCGGCTTTTCTGTATGTATTATATTGATTAAGAATGTGGAGGTATATTGGAAGCATGGGAGGGTCTCCAGGACTGAAAGAGGGGGGACTTCCCGGTATTAAATAATGGTAAAAAATTTTTTATCCAGGTATAATATCGAGCGGTACATGGGTAGGGGACCGTGGCTCGAGGTCTGGAGGTGCCCGGATATCGGGCGCGGCTCGGGATACGGCTCTTCCCGTCAGACATGGGGCTCGATTGCGGGCAGGGAGGTGACACACGCGGTGGGCGCGCTACTATGTGCTCATTTTAAGAGACAGAGCAGGTATCTGGCTTTGTTTTTTGCTTATATCCTTTTTAATTGCTGAGTGACACTCGGTTCGAGTTCTCTGTCGCATGAAATATCAATGCGAATAAACGCAAAGTATGGTGAACCATGCAACCGATAGCTGACTTAATCATATGGGGATGAGGCAGTAAAATATACGAGTGGGTTTCTACCACTGTGGTAAAAGACTGCTGGACTCCCCTCTCTGGTTTTTGCTTTATCAAATGCCTGCGATTAAAGATCGCTGCAAGCTCGCCTTTAGGCAGCATGTGAGCATAAAGCGATCGGCCACATGAGTGCCAGTCCTTCCGCTCGTACTTGCCCGTGTCTGGGGGAGGGCGTGCGCGAGCGGCGCTCGCTGCCGGGCGGCTGTCTGGATTTCGGGCCCCTATCCCTGTAGCGAATGGAGAACCTGGGCTAAGTGGGTTGCTTTTTCCACTTGCATTATCAAGCCTAGGATGTCGGGTGAGCCCTGTCACCCTCCCCAGTAGGAGACCTCCCTTTGATTTTCAAATACTGACATATTATGGATATCTGCATGAAATTATTGTCAATTATGTTTACAGATCAGAATTGGCGGATCTATGGAATTTATAATATCAAGTATGTAATATGGATTTAAATTTTTGTATTATAACAATAAAATATTTATAAAAAAAAAAAAAAAAAAAAAAAAAAAAGAACTACAGCGCGACACTTGTGTTTATACTACCAGGAGCCACCACTAGGAGTGCTGCTGTGTTGAGACAGAGACTAAACAGGTAGCTTGACCTCGTTTACTCATTGGATCGTTATTTGGGCACCCTCTGACGGTGTTATATGGTCATTGTGTGATCGTATTATTTCGGTATGGATATTTACACTGCAGCCAGCCACTAAATGTACTGGAAGTAATTGGATTTAGAAACTCTGATGCATTTTCTGTGAAGAGAGTGTTTTTCTGTTTTGTGCCATGCGGCCATACTCTACTTTAGTGCCCCATCTCTGGACAGACCGTTTATTACAGCCCATCTGGATGGCAGACACGCCACTTCTTCCACGATGATGTGCCAGATGGCTGTGTACAGTAACGATTGGGGCTATACAGCAAAGAGTTCAGCTGGCATTGCCCCCATCAATTGCAGAAACGGCTCCCAATAAACCAGCCATAGATGCAAAGATATCTCGGGTGATGGTAAATCCGATAAATTGTCCACCCCCCCATGACGGCAAAATGAGTTCGGACATGGCATATACCCTATACCATCGCTATATGAATGGGAAAGGTTCCTACTGGAA
Organism: Bufo bufo; assembly: GCF_905171765.1. Classification (NCBI taxonomy): domain Eukaryota; kingdom Metazoa; phylum Chordata; class Amphibia; order Anura; family Bufonidae; genus Bufo; species Bufo bufo. The sequence goes on from NC_053396.1 coordinate 17,182,812, forward strand.
GAGAGGTGACGCCATAGTAAGGATCCCTGGAGCTACTTTTGCCACTCAATACAGGTGGACAGGATGTTGGTTTTGTTCGCCACATCTTCTGAGCTAATTCTGTATGCACTTGCTAAAAATTGTAGCAAAGGGGATGGGACCAAGCTGCCACACCCGAGTATGTCCACTCCTTGCGTGCATGTTAGAGGTGCCTCATGATTGCAGTCTCAGATGCCTTGTCATTTACTCATGACAATCATGTTTTAAAAAATCATTTTTTTGTTCTCCAACTATTCCATGCACCATGACGGCTTCCTAAATGCTAAACAGCATTCCTCCAGGACTTACTGGTTCATGAATAAACTGGCAGCAAAAAAAAAATAGTAAAGTCCGATACACTTACAGCAATTCAGGGGTTGGCTATGTTGGACAGGTGATGAATGTCAGACCCCCAGGGATCACAAGAACATGCCCTGCATCAAAGGAAATCTAAATAATACATTTATAAAATATGAATATAGATGCACGTGAACTACCTCTCCAGTCACTTCTATGGAACTGGCAGAAATGGACCATTCTGCTCTGTGGTCGCATAGACAGTGACTGGAGCGGTGATCACACCACTGCTCCTTGTGATCGCCCTTTAAAGAGGGCCCGTCAGCTCTTGCATATGGTGTAGTAAAAAGGAGCGGTCACCCAACATCAGACTGGGGTTCCTTGGGCCCATCCCTTCTTACATCATCAATAAAGTGTATTAGGTTTTCATTCACATGAACAGACCCTAGTGCCAAGTGACTGGTTCCATAGGCAGACCTTTGGGGCCCACTATGGTATCAGAGCCTGGGCCCTCTGGTGGACCCAGTCTTCACGCTGCGCTCACCTCTCCTGACGTCTGTTTTATCACATACTTATATTCCCCAGATATGTCTTTAAAAAAAATGATGTTCCGTTGGTATTCCTCCTGGAACCTTATGAATCAATTGACAACCTGGTATCACCATTCCCCATAGAGTGCGGTCAGCACTGACTGTACAGCGTCAGCGTTTGCAGGGGGAACGCCAACACCCAGTTTCCCAAATGTTTATTCCTACATTTCCAGGAGGACTAACTGAAGAACGCAAAGTTCTAAGAAATTTTTTCCACTAGGAGAGCCTAGAGGTCCCATAGAACGGGCCGAATCGTTGCATCCGTGGCCGACGCAAGAGCGACTCAGGCGCGCAACAGTTAAAAGCTCCTTGTTCTGAGCAGCGAGCCTCGGTAATGTGCAGGTCGGCGAGAGATAACAACTCAGTTCAGACAGCTAGCGAAAAGGAACACGAGGACATTTGGAGTTTTCTGCTGATTCAATTACTTCTATGTGCAAGAAGGCAAACAAAAGACTGCAGAATGCAAATGCCAGGAAGTCCACAATTGATGTTGACAGGCCGCGCGCCTCTGAAAGCTGCAAACGTTTCATGATTTACCTCCCTTGCTTAAAAACCCATCGGGTCTGCGCGCCATCCGTTTTCCTGATGACGAAAATAAAAAAATAAAAATAAAAATGCAAACCCCCCCCCCATCATATAAAAACCACCAGGCCTCCTATAGAAAGCGAGCGCTCGTCCGGGGGCCCCGGCTAACAAATCTATGCAGCAAAATAAATGTGTAAAAAACCTAATAGCTTTACATTATAATGAAACATAATACAGCTATTAAAAGAGGTTGTTTTCACCCGCCGCATTATAGCGCAATAGCTCTACCTCCTCAAATAAGCCATTTATCTTCCCACTCCACTTCGCGGCTCGTAATACACCCCCCCCGCCCCACGCGTACAACAAAGCACTAATTTTGGAAATGCTGTTTATAAGTAATCATGTTGAAATAGTGAAAAGCTTTAGCGTCGTTTTGCAGGAAAATACTGAGTCGGCAAGAAACGCGTCGCTACGGCGGCAAAGTCTGATTATTATAACAAGCCATTTAGGATAAATCAGACCGGGGAAATATTCGCCATAGTTGTATACGTTGGCATTTTGCATTCACTCTTGGCTTTTATTGAGTTGAGAGTAAATGAGGCCCGGAATGGAATTTTTTTTATTTTTTTTTAGTAATGTAAAGGAAGACAACTCCACGCGTTTTAGGAAAAGTCAAAGAAAGCAACAGATTGAGAGAGATGTGGAAATGACAGGCTTCCCTCGTTATCGCCGCTTCCTCTCGCCCCTGCCAGGCCCAGAAATAGAGCTAAGAAAAGACAAATTCAGGCAGGGAGCAGATAAATTATCCTATGTCCATATTTAAAGCGCTGAACAAATGTAATGACATTCGGAGAGCGGGCGGTGGCACGCCGCCGGCGCCAGATGTATTTATCATTAATGAAGAAGGCGTAAGAGGATAAAATTGTCCGTTGCAGAAGGAGCAGGGAAGGGGCGATGAAAGAAAATCTGTAGGTCTGATCGTGGATGGCGCCACCTAGAGGTGGAGGCAGACAGTGGACGGTAACTGTATAAGAAATTATTATATATCTAAATATATATTCTATATATTGTACCCTCTTACTGGGTCTGATTCTTTAAGTTGGGTGTAATAAATGAGACAAGAGTGAAATTATAAAATACGTATATTGTACAGTGAGGAAGTGTAATTACAATTATTATTATCGATGAGTAAATATGGAAGTATAAAGGAACAAAATAAATATATAACACATACAGAGAGACTTGTACACAATAATAGTTACAATTGCCTAAACTACAACATTACAATATAAAGATACCAAGACCATTTGGTAACTAAACAACTAAATCACTCTAAGGGTCCATTCACACGTCCATATCTGTTTTGCGGATCCGCAAAACACGGACATCGGCAATGGGCATTCCGCATTTTTCAGACCTCACATCGCCGGCACTCTTCTAGAAAATGCCTTTTCTTGTCCGCAATTGCGGACAGGAATAGGACTTGTTCTATTTGCTTTTGCGGAATGGAAGTGCGGATTCTCAAATGCGGATGCGGACAGCACATTCCGACCCCATTGAAAATGAATGGTTCCGCAAAATTGCGGAACGGATGCGGACCCATTTTGTGGACGTCTGAATGGACCCTTAGGCCTCATGCACACGACCGTTGTTCTGGTCCGCATCCAAGCTGCAGTTTTTGCGGCTCGGGTGTGGACCCATTCACTTCAATGGTTGCTCCGTTCCGTGGCCCCGCAAAAAAAATATAACATGTCCTATTCTTGTCCGTTTTGCAGACAAGAATAGGCATTTCTACAATGGGCCGCGTTTTCCAGAGACACTGAAGAACTTTTAGCAGTGGGCATCTGGTTGTTCATCACACTAACCCCTGGAAGTTATTGACTGTGTTGAACAGAGTCAAGACACAACAGCTAGGAACCTAACTAATGCTAAATACAGTGAACATCTTTTAGGAGTAAGGAACCTTAGCTGGGCATCCCAGCTTCCAAGTCACTTACCATTTCTAGTGGTGTCATCGTTAAATGCCAGTCTCCGTTTGTCAGGATCAGCCAATGCCACTCATTCCTGCACTGGTAAGGAAGCCCCTAAAAATTTAGGCGGCTTCAGATCGTCTATTGATGTTCTTCTGCAGATGTTCTTCTTGTAGTTGACCGTCTGAATGATCTTTGCCGATGGCTTCCCCCAAATCACACAACATTGGGCGATTGACACCGTCCTTGAGACCTCCACTGCTGAGCCTGAAACAAATTTGAAGAGCACTCTGTCTACCTAGACCTTGGCACCACCAACAAGCTCCTCAGCCTGAGACCTATTCAGTTATATTGGTTCTTCATTGGTTCCTAACACACTTTCTCAGATTGGGTTTGCAGTACTAATACCTGCCATGAAGACCGTCAAAGTCCCATGGTGCAACTCTTTTGTAGGCTACAGTTCTTGCCTCTCTTTCTTCCTGGCTGCCTCTACTTGGTTGACACATGAAGCAGATACCTATAGTTTGGGTAGCCAGATTGCCATCACTACTCTTTACACATGGATAAATTACCCATGACCAGTCGTGCCCACTGTAGACATAACTGCAGCAACCATATCCTATAGGCCTTGCCCTATACTACGATAGCTCAGAGGTTACCCACTTCCTTGATGTAGAGTCATGGATCGATGACTCACATCATTTATATCTTTCATACAGGAAACAGTAGCTTGTCACGATTGTATACGAACAGTGTGCTGTGTACTGTATATGCCAGCGGCGGGTACAGCTGAATAGTCAAAATGATTCATGGAAATGCTGGAAGCTGCTGACAGAATAAAATGGAACTTTGGTAAGAGAAGCCAACTTGGCGCCCGCAATACGCTTATCCCACACATCTATATTACTTTCATGTCACAAACCAGACACAACACAACACTTTGCCAGGTACATATCAAGTGTTGCTAATGGCCAGTACGCTATTAGGCTAATTAAGATTTAGTTTCATGCCGAGCCTTTTTGTCCTGGCAGCTGACGTGGAGACAAGGAAATGAAAGGAACCAGGGAGCGCACAAAAATAATATCCGCCTGTCTACATAATCCTGCTGTAGAAAGGACTGCCTCGGAACAATGCGATGGGCAAGGCCAACCAGTCTGGTGCTTGTACCCATTTTGCAACAGTGGCAAAATGAAGATCAAGTCTGACTTAATGGTTTAAGGAACCACCTTTGTTCTTACCTGAACCTATACACGTATTTTGGGGAAAGGGGAACCACAAGGAATTTAATTTCTCTGGCGCTGCCCTTAGGTAACATAAACCTATAGGTTCAAGGTCAACCTTCACTTTAATATATGACCCCCCTTTCTCTGGGATGTACAAAGAAAACAAAAAACATACTAAATGAAACAGGATCCCATCCAATGGCCATCCTTATCTACCTTCCTCTAACCAGCGCCATGACACAACCCTAGATCCATACTGCTGCGTACTAGGTAGTGCTATACCATGACTTGACTTTTGAAGGCCCAGGTAATGGAAGCAGGAGTAATTTGGGGGTGGCATTGATGTTCTCCTGCCACTCCTGCTCCATGGATCTATAGCGTGGAAGGGTTGCCCAGATCCATAAATGTTGTGAGGCTGTTCCTTTACTTTGGACAAAGATTCAGTTTGCGATCTTGGCCTGGGACTAGTTGGCATTCTTTCCCCCTGGTACCCCATCAAAGGTGCAGTTCCTCCCTAGCTATGCTCCTGAGTCCTGGGCATATCACTCAGCATGTTTTACTGTTATTTCACAAACTGATCTCCATTTCTGCTGTGTCATACAATCAAGTTTAGTCACCTGTGCAAACAAAACCATAAACTGTATTTGAAGAATGTCCTGTTACGTGAGGCCCTGTCACGATACCCGTGTTATCACTGTGTGAAATCCAGCTCATGTGTGAATCTCGGTAACACATTAACTAGCGGAAAAGAGTTTATTTTAACATACATTTGAAGGCACAATAGTGTACAAGGGTGCAATTCACAGGGCGTCTCACGGTATTGGTGGGAACACATCCATGAGCAACTCAAGGACCTGAAGGTGGTAATCCTAAAGCCCTGGCATGAACTGTAAACCTTTGGTTCAGTGGTAGAGCCAATATATGAAGATTGAGGAACTTTACATAGAGGACTTCTATAGGGTAGGCGAATCTAGAAGAAGGAGACCACCATGGTGTGTTCAGTTGGGACACCATCCTTGACCACATTTGGGTTTGGGGGGGGGGGGGGGGGCATATGAAATGGGGAAGGCAACATTTGGGCACATGCAGCTTCAGGCTTTGAGCAAAGAAAAAAAAAGACTAAACTCAAGAAGTGGACAAGAGGCAGAACTCATTTAGAGTGGACTTCTTCTCTCAAGGAAGACCACATGGCATGGTGGGCCTCCATGGTAGTCATTGAAGTCAAGGTAAAGTTGCATAATAACGGAGGTATCCTTTACATATGCGCTTTACAGAAGAACTGACTGGTCACGTCTGAGTTACAAGCCTGTATTAAACTCCAGAGCTTAAATCTCCCAGCATTCCCTGCTGGGCCAGTGCCCGTACAGAGTAGATTCCAGAGACTTGTTTTCCGGGAAGTAAAACATCTACACAAGGCACTGTACAGTCATCTGATGTAGGGAGATCTGTCATTGTCTGCACCATAAGAGATCAACTAGTCTGTTTCGGTTGGACACCCCAAAGTATAAACACCACACATGAAATATAAATACATTCTTTATTAGATCATAAAAAACAAAATATAATTACATAAAATGCAGTATGGACTCCCAATATGTGAAGCCCTCCCACCACTACTACAAGTACAACCCCTCACCACATAACCCTTATAATAACATAATACAATGATACCCAGCCATAATTGTAAAGGCTCCCAATACATTATAAATTGATGATAATAGTAAAATAATTCTGCACCACTATAGAAACATCAAATCGCCTCCTGGTCATGGCCCAAATTGGCAATAAATAATGCGAATAGCACAGTAATTGGACGCCCCCAGGAAGAAGCTGAGCTAAACGTACGTCAGGGTGGCGGAGCTGCCCCCAACTCTGGGTCTGTAATTCACCACACCTTGTTGTTTTGATAGTAATTTCACGTGCTATACATTATATGTGCGTGTTTAGCATGCCACTTTATGTATTCATGTCACATGATTGAATGATCCCACACCACTTTGTGTTGCTCCAATTACTGTGCTATTCACATTATTTATTGCCAATTTGGGCTATCACCAGGAGGCGATTTGATGTTTGTATAGTGGTGCAGAATTATTTTGCTATCATCAATTTATAATGTATTAGGAGCCTTTACAATTATGGCTGGGTATCATTGTATTACGTTATTATAGGGGTTATGTGGTGAGGGCTTCACATACTGCATTTTATGTAATGATATTTTATTGTTTTTCATGTATTTATATTTCATGTGTGGCGTTATACTTTCGGTTGGTTATATACTTCCACCACACTGTGGTTTATACCCTTTTTCCAGTTGGTTGTCCGTTTGGGGTATGCCTGACTACAAACATCCTGACTTGTTTTTAATGACAACCAACAGAATTGTGAATGCAGCTCTGGAGTCTAAGACTCTAAATCAGGATCAGTACAAGATAAACCATGCAATGAAGTTATAGCTACCATACTTTATGTAGATTATATCTATATTGGCCTGCTTTTATACACAGTGCTGAAGGTAGACTACCTGGTGCCTCCAAATGCACGTACTTCCTCAGAAGAATATAATAAGTACAAAAAATAGTGTTGCCAACGGCTATATGAAGGATCCCCTACACCTGGACGTTCTCAGAGCATTTGTTTCTGTGGGTATAATCCCATGAAAGTAGAGATCCCCCTTTAAAGAAACACCTTGGGCAGAACTGATACACTGTCTTATGCCAGGTGCATGACCTGAAGGGGGTGGAGCATGACACAGGGACTCAAAAGAGCACCAAAGAAAGGCGTCATTCTCCTACTTCTCAGACCCTGCACCTAGCACTACAGTCTTGTGGAAGGCACCTTTGAGGAAACATTCTGTGCAAAACCGGAAAACTGTAGGTTAAGCCTAGTACACAGTGGTGTACCTCCAATGGAGACAGACCAGGCACAGTGAACCAAATACCCCACCCCATAATTACACTCATTACTGTCCTGCTCCAGTTTATTATCCCATCATCGGTGGAGAAAGCTAAAGGACCCACAAGTCCTGTACATCTAGTAAAGGAACTGCACAAAGAATGGTGTAGTTCCCAGGTTAGAGAGGAGCATCAGCCAGGACCTATGATGACCTCATCACAAGTCCTGTACATCTAGTAAAGGAACTCCACAGAACATCATTAAAAGTCCTTCAACCCCCAACAGCATGGAGAAGAACTGCAGGATGAGCTCTCCACCGAGACTAGAATGGAGTGGTAAGAGAAGGTCTTCCTCTTTTCTCTTCATTTGCACCCCATAAGTGAGGTCCTTTCACAAGTCCTTTACCTTACTCCATTGATGATAGGGATAATATACTGGAGCTCTACAGAAATGAGTGTAATTAGGGGGGGTGGGGCATTTGGTTCACCGGGGACACCTTTGCCCATGGGTCCCATAGCAGCTGCACGGTCTGCCTCTATTGGAAGTACGCCACTGGACATGTAGTATACCCAGCAGTGTACTGAAATGTGAGCTACAAGGTACAATAGATGGTGTGCCAAGACATATAGTATATACAGCAGTGTACTGACATGTGAGGTACAAGGTACAATATATGTAGTGTGTACAGATATATAGTATATACAGCAGTGTACTGACATATGAGGTACAAGGTATAATAGATGCAGTGTGTACAGGTATATAGTATATATACGGCAGTGTACTGATATGCGAGGTACGAGCTGTAATTTATACCTCACATATCAGTACACTGCTATATATATTGGCCAGGAACGGGTAGTGGGAGGAGCTATGAATGGGGCATGGAGGCCCAATTTAGATTCTTGGTATGGGGCTCAGTGATTTCTATGTACGTGCCTGCTAGTGCAGAACCTTAAAGGGGTGGAGCATTACACAGGCGCTCACAGAACACCAATGAGATAAGTCACGAGCCGCCTCCTCCGACCCTGCACCAAGCGCAACACCATGTATGAGTTGTACCTTTAAGAAAACACTCTGGGCAAAACAGTTATAATGTAGGTTATGCCTAGTGCAGGACCTGAAATGGGTGGAGCACGACACAGGGACGCAAAGAATAGTCATACTCCGCCTCCTCAGGCCTGAACTAAGCCCAATAGAATGCATTCATTTTGTGGAGAGTACCTTTAAGGAAACACTCTGGGCAAAACAGAGATGCTGATGCGAGCAGCGGAGGAGCATGACACATTCTCTTTGATGTTCTTGTATCATATGCCGCCCCCTCAGGCCACTGAACAAGTGTACTGTTCCTTTAAAAGGGGTTTTCTGAGATGTTTTTTGTACTGATAACCTATCCTCTAGATTGGTCATCAGTATCTGATCGGTGGGGGTGCGACACCTGGGACCCCGCCGATTAGCTGTTTGAGAAGGCACTGGTGCTCCTGTGAGCGCTGTGGCCTTTCCTCAGCTATTCCTAGGCCAAGTGACGACCGCCACGATCAGATACCAGAGGATAGGTCATCAGTAAAAAAAAAAAATCCTGGAAAACCCAAGTTACGTTTTGTATAAAAGAGAGAACCCTTTGCTTTGCACGCCCTTTGCTAGTTCTCCCACTGAGCCACGAGGTGCCCGACACCTCATACTTATTGCCTTCTTTCGACAAACCATTTAGCACCAGCCAAAAAAAGCGTAATTTCAATCGACTTTATTATTCTGTAAATGTGAATTTTACAAAGCATCTTACAATGAATTGTCATGTCAGATGAAGCCGTAATCTCTTGTCCGTGATATGAAAAACCATTATGACTGGTGTTTTCTATTTTTTTTAATTTTATGTTTTATTTTTGGAAATGTTGGACTTTTTTCTCCTCATTTTGATATATTAGGAAAGCCATGGTCACAAAAATAACAGTCGTAACGATACATAGTAACAGCACATACGTACCAGTGGATGGAATACAAACAACATAAAAAAAGCAAAAAAAAGGGCAAATGGAGACTGGATAATAAAAACAACTCAGCAGTGGATCGGTGAAGTCTAACAGTCATGAAATACAGTACTGGGCCCAACCTAAACAAACCCTAAAAAAAAACACAATGTGCTCTGTCCTTCCTCCTTAAACACAGTGTCCAGAGGATTAATGTTTTATTTGACTCCGATGCCATCCAAGTCTTCAAGTCAAAATATTTAGACAACTTTGCGCCATTTTAGTTGCTAAAAATAGTATTCCACGCTTTTCGTGCCATCGCCCGTCGTGTACAAAACACTTTGAATGGAAGAAACTGATTACAATGGGTTACCAAGGTGGTCTTCCACCTGTGGTACTCCAGCTTTGTGGTGAAACTACAGAAGTGGACCACCACTGCGTTAGACCATGTAGATTGGATTTTTTTTCAGGGGGGATGGGGGGGGGGGGAGGTAAATGGGTTATGTTAGCTCAAACACTGTTGAGTCCACATTAAAGGGCATTTCCAGATGGAAAAAAGAAAAAAGTAGTGAGGTGTCCTCCAGTTACTTCAAGGGCTTCTATCATGAAGCTCACCACTATTTGGTAGCAACTCTCCTCCTTGGCTCATTGGTGGGCCCTATGATAAATATGTCCTAACAAGGGGAAGATGGGCGTAATCCAATATGGCTGCTATTCAAATAGATGGCACCCTGTTTTTACACCATACCTAGGTAGATCGGAGTCTGAGGGACCTGTTATGGTGGCCATATTGCCTCAGGTGTGAATGGTTTTAATACTATGTTGTAGTAGAGGGCATCTCAGCGGATTATATTTGATAATTAGAGCGGAAGGTTATTTAAAGGGAATAGACCACCATGTTTTTGGGTTTGTATAGGTCTTTTTGAAAGGTTTACTGAATATATTGGACGTTCTGGCTCCTTTTTGAGCTACAACTTCTCAGGTCAAGATGACTTGTTTGGTTACTCAGGGTCGTGCTGAGCAGTGGCCCAGAGCAACCAATCAGATTCCATCTTCTAGGGAAAATGAAAGCACTGACTCAATTGGTTACTACTATGTGGTATACAGAAAACAATATATTATAGGCCGCCTGAAGAAGGTTAATAGAAGGTTATCATATCATATGACTGTTTGCTTTTGTGTAGTGTTGGCGGCCATGTTTTTGTCTGCAACCAGCTAGGACTCTCATCGTGCTCTCACTGTCACATGCTGGCAGGGTATGGAGGGAGTTGTAGTTGATTCACCAGGAAACAAAGGCTTCTTATGCTGAACAAATGCCCTTGGTACTTGGTAAAAGGAGTCACCCAGTTGTTGGGTCTAGGTAATGATCAACACAAGCCGCGGAGCCATGATATACCGGCGTACTGTCTGGTCACATGGTTGCACCAGACTGACTATACAGGCTAAAAATGGAGAGGGGGGGGGGGTTAAATGTTTATATGATGTTTGGGGGCTCTGTTCACACTATTAACATGGATTCTGTTCTTAAAGGGGTTGTCTAATGAAGACAACCCTTGTCCATGTGCCCTGTTAGGACATATGGACATCCTTCGCTTGGGACCTCCTCAGCTGTGAACCAGAACACTCTGTTCCAGTTGACTTGTAGGGAATGGACGTCATGCAATACCACATCTCCCCTGCAGTGGCCGCTACATAGAAAATCTCTGGCTGGCTGAGACCTCTGGTGGCTCTAAACTGATGAGACAACCTGGACCAACCATGACCAGATCCCAGTGAATCCTGACTGAAAAATACATAACAAAATTGTGACTTAAATAAAAACTTACAAAGGTGCTCAGCGTTTTTTTGTTGGGGGGTTAGGGGACGGGCGGGGGTAATGTGCTCCCGTGCCAGTCTATGGCAGAGTCTTTTTGGTTTCATAGCTTGCGTAAAATTCAATAAAACTCATCGACACAAGTGATTGACGCCATTATGTTTACATAGTGACCCCTACAGGTTGGAAAGGGTATTACTCTCTTCAACAAAAAAAAAAAATGAACGTATAATCTGCATAATATCAGAAAGCATTCGTCGGCATACAGCGTGACTTGTGAGCAGCGGCCATACCCGGCACACTGTGGCTTGCCTTCTGTAAAGAACAATGAGGACCTTGTTCCTTTCTGGAGAGCAAGCAATGAAAGAAAGAAAAAAAAATAAAATGGAGACCTTATTTCTCTGCCTGATCCACAGGGTTTCCAACAGATCAATTTCATGGCGTGAATTTCAAATTTTTTCAGATACAAAAGTAACTGCTGGACAATGAAACACGTCGAAGTGAGACTGGAGGTCACTGTGCCCTTTAATAATGCAGTGTAACCATAAAAACAAAAAAAACAAAAACAAAAACAAAAAGTACAGTGTCATTACATGTGTGTGGAATTCAGAAGAAGAAGAAGACACAGCGAGAATTTCAGCTTTTGCTTCGTCCATCAAAGTTCGACAGTAAAGGGGAACGAAACCTATTATATAGAGTTCCCCTTTAAAGGGGGTTTTGACCTTCAGATTATTTTTGGCTTGCACAGACCCTCATCGAAAACATTGAAGGGAGTTTGCCACCTTAAAGACCCCTTTAAACTACGGCGCTAAACGAAGCTCCTCCCCTTTACACTCTCTTGACCAATCAGCAGGGCAGGTCCAACCATAGGCATTCTTGTTGCGTCTGAGAGGCAGGTTAACCGATGGGCACCATTAGCATTATTCGTGCAGTAAAATTGGCACTGCCCTAATTTAAAGGGGTCTGTTTTAGGGTCGGTTATCGTGGTTATAATGGTTTCGCTATTTCTAATCACCACGCTGTGCGAGATTCCACCACGGGCTGCGATTCCAAAGTGTCGCATCTCAAGCTAATCAGTTAAAGTTGCAGGAGGCCGCCATGCGCAAGTCAAAGTTATCTGAAGGCGCCAAACCCCTTTTAAAAGATCCTAAATCTTCACAAGACCTAGGAACAAAAAGGTGCTTTTACATCATGCAAATACTTTTAATATCGCTAACAAATAAACCCAAAAAGTAAAACATGCAATGGTAACAAACGTCATATTAGGCAGACCTTTTTCGTCGAAGACTAGACAGCCCATAGCACTCATCGAACAAACGGTTGTAAACAAGAGGGATTTAATAAAGTTTATTCAATCCCGTTAGGAAGAATTATTTGACCTTCCACCCACAGACATAGAGGAACTCGTTTTGTTTTTTTACACTTTTTTTTCACATATTTTTAGCAAAAAAGAATCCTCTAAGGCACTCAGGAAAGCCTGTACAATCACATTTCTCCGTACATTCGATACCCACTTTTTTTTGCCACCTCTCCACTCTGCTTTTCCAATCGTCGTTAACCCTTGACACACAATAAACGTTAGTGCAAATTTCTTGCGCACGTCCGCAAGTCCTATACCTTTCACATTTTTTTTTTTAAACATTTTTATCCTACATATTCTGCTTTCCTAAAATAAAAAATATATACAGGAAGAAATGAGCTAAATAAAAAAAATATATATATACTCTTCTTCTCTCCCATTGTGCAAGGTGCCTAGCCATACCCCATAGAAGGTTCTCCTTCCTCTCTCTCTCACCAAGTCTGTGCAAGAAGATACGTTTTTTTTTCTACGCTGGCCCCTGAGGGCCCCAACATTACTTTATCGTACGGATGAAATTGGGGGTTGAAAGAACGTACATAAACTCATGTATTTTACATTCATTACCTTTCCGTAGAATTTCCATTAATTCACAGATCATGATCATTTCTAACACACACGCGTTTCACACCCAATATAATAAGTGCTTTAAGTCTTTAGATTACTACAGATTAATACCGCTTTGGTTTAACCTTATTGATCTTGAGCTATACTAATACCTGCACTGCAGATACCACTGTCAAGGTACGCTGTGCAAGAAGGTACCTTGTTTATTTATTTTTTTCAATTTTCCCCATACATATATATTAAGATCTGGTCATTTGTGCCTACAATCATCTCCACACTATGCTGCTGGAAGTACCTGTATTAACTAGAGTCAGTGAGAGATAAGTTTATTGACTTCAACGTAAGGAACTCAAAGCGTTTCGCCTCCCGAGACAAGAGGCTTTTTCCCCCCATTAGCTTGGGATACACAACGCATTTTGGTCCTTTCTAATTTGTGCACATTTTGTAACAAGGTTGGGCAGATCCTTATAGGGAAATATTAGAGATCAGGAAGCCAAGAAACAGACATCAACAGTGGGACTACTACGGTGTATTGTTTTTCTAGAGTCAAACTAATGAGCTAAGATGAGGCCATTTTGGCACTAATTGTACATCTTGAACCTGGTGCCATACTATTTCCATGCTAAGGCTGTTTTTTGAGTCCTGATCACCTGAATAGCTATAGGTCCAGCAAACCTCAGGAACACCATGCAAACAATAACCAAATAAATGAATATTAGAATGGACTGGTAACAAGTGCTATAATTATGTAATAAAATATCTCAAAAATCCAGTCCCATGTAGTCCTCATTATCACGTAATGACCAGTAGGATCCGATAAGCCCTATGTAGTTTGTTAGTTGGGTCAACAAACCAGCTTGTATCATAAATGGTGTTAAAAGTGCCCACGTGGTCGAGTATGGCCCAAGACCTAAAGTCTTACAAACTCTCATCTCCAGTGAATGACTGATAATTTGGGTTATGGTCCCTTCTGTTGTGCCTTTAACATGATTTTCCAAATTGCATCAGATCCATAAAAACATCCCAACAATTAGCTACTTCTGCCTGATCAGCTATGTATTCCATGCAGAAATGCCTAGTCTGTCCTAGCATAAACACCCCTCCCCACGAGGATCCCGCCACCCATCTATCATTGGGTTCAAGAAGCCCATAGACATTTTTAGATAAAGTGCTTTACGTTAATTTCGATCTGACTGAACACAAACCAACAAGAGAAGAGCCTGATGTGGTGACCTGATATTACCTTCATCTGAAGACCTCCCATAGGATTCTGGGAAACGCATGCATCAAAGGCAGACTACATTAATTTGTCGAGGCTTGGGAGGTATCCAACGGCAGAAAGTGTGTGTGTGTATGGAGGGGGGGGGGGGGCAGTTTCTAAAATATACATTAGGACTGATATCAAATCAATAAACTGCTTTTACATGACAAATTAATGTACTCTCACTCCATTTTGAGGATATTGGGATAGCCTGGTGCTGCGTTAGCAAGGTTCAAATGTTATTCTTTTAGAAGTTCTGTAGATTACCTCTGACTTCATCCTGGAGATAAACATCCAACTTTTGAGGATTACTTTATATGTGAGGCATAGTAAAAAACAAAAAAACAAAAAAACAAAAGGCATATGTAATAACAAGAATAAGCTAAAGGGAATCCGTTACCAGCGACCTCCCTTGCATAGACACATAGCTGTAGTACACCTGATTAAAATACGGTTTTTCTTTTGTTGATCTGAGGCCTCGTTCCCAAGTTATGATACTTTTTCTTAATATGCAAATTAGCTATTTGGTGCAATGAGGGTGTTATCGTTGCATCTAAGCTCCGCTCCTTTCTGTGGCCAGCCCTTCCTTGGCTGCTTTGACTGACAGGGCCAGGCAGTGCCAAAGCAGGGAGGAAAGAGCTGGCCACAGAAAGAGGTGGAGCTTTGGAAGAACAAGGGTAACACCCTCATTGCACCAAAGGCCTAATTTGCATATTAAGAAAAAGTATCATAACTTGGGAACGGAGGCTCAGATCAGCAAAAGAAAAACAGCGTTTTAATCGTCAGGTGAAGCACAGCTATGTGTCTATGAGGTTAAATAGAGAGGTCCCTAATGACAGACTTCCTTTAAGCAATTGCTAAGCCTGAAACTCTGACAAGTTGACGTAAACCACTGAACCAGCAGGTTCAACTTAAACTTTTTTTTTTTTAACATTGTTTGCAGGTTCAACTTCCATAGGACAAGCTGAAAAAGACCAACCTTCTCAAGTAGACAACCTGGCACAGATAAAAAGAACTACCAAGAGAACAGTCAAAGGTTTGAACTAGAAGTTTTGGACCTACAACCTTGGTTCCAGAAGCTCCAACCAAGCCATTATCAAGTAATAAACCCCCCAATCATGGCCTACAACAACACTTTCATTGACCATTGAACCCAAGTCAAGATGTCTATTATGAGATCAGCAAAAATATTTTTTTGACTGTGCATGGTTGGAAAGGTTTGCCTTGGACAACTTTAAGATTCCATAGAAACAATAGGAAAACGAGACAAAGGTCATTCCCATTCTCCACAAGTTGACATTGCCTATAGATCCTATCACCCTCACTGTGTATTATACATCATGTCCTTGGCCTTTCTTTCAAGATAACTTTCGCATTTACTACTTCCATGGTACCACTTATTACAGATATTTTAGTCCTGTAGAAAAATCATCCACATTTATATGGTTAAAGTTCTTCCAACACATTCCTGGACAACATTCCCCAAATGATTAACCCAGACTGGGGCCTAACCATATTCTTGACCAACTCTACCAGCCCAATGGAACAAACCCAACTGGTACTTTAGCTGTCTGACAGCCGTCATATGCTCATGGAAGCTATGGTGACATTTGCGGTCTAATTTGACCAGTATCCTGTGTAGCTCCAACCGTGTTTTTCGGCTGTTTACGTACCTAAAATGCAGAAATAAAACAACTGGGATGTGAAAATAGCCTACTGATGCTATCTTATCTATCAAAAGTGCATATTTTTGTAGGAAAACTATACATTTCATTTCATACAGAGAGGTGCTTTTGGCATCACTATATTTTCACACTGCTCTAAAATTCTTCTTGGATCCTCTCTTTCTTCTCCAATATATTGGTGACTTAGTACTCTCCTGCTGTCATTGCCCCTGATGATTTTTTAATACCCCATCACATACTGCCCTTCTCTAACCAATATAAACACTTAGGTCACTGCCTACTGCAAGATCAGCACACTCATCTCATGCTGCTGTCATCACTCCTATCATCTGACCATTTCTTGGATATCCTTCCATTCATACTTCATGACACTAGTGTTGTCCCATTATGCCCTGTCCTCACAAGTAGTCATGGGAATGCCTACTACAAAATCAGCTCACTCATCTCCTGCTGTTGTAATAACCAGTCCCATAATCTATTTACTGGATACTCTATCTATTTCCACTTTTACGCCCAAGTCCTATCCTCACTACTAAACATGGAGACTGCAGGTTACTGCCTCCTACAAGATCATCTCGCTCATCCCCATGAGTTGTCATCACCATTCTCGTAATCTCTATCCATTCCCACTTTTACACACAAATCCTGTCCTCATTTGTAATCATTAGGACTGCAGGTCACCGCCTCCTGCAAGATCAACTCACTCATCTCCTGCTGTCTCATCTGACCATTTCTTGGATATCCCCTCCTATAAGATCAGCTCATTCATCTACTGCTGTTATCATCTGACCATTTATTGGACATGCTAACCGTCACATTCAACCCTGTCTTAACTAACGAACATGGAAATGACCGGTCACTGCCGTCTACAAGATCAGCTCCCTCATCTCCTGCTGTTATCTGACCATTTATTGGATTTCCTAACCTTCTCTACTTCATCATACTAATCTTATTGCATTTAACCCTGTCTTCACTAACGAACATGGGAATGACAGGTCACTGCCTTCTACAAGATCAGCTCATTCATCTCACGCGGTCATCATCATTGCCATAATCTAAAATATTCGAGCCTTGACTTGTCCTAGCTAGTAATCAAGTCACTGCCTCCCACCCGATAAACACACTCTTCACCTGCTGCCGTCCTCTTTTACATTCATTCAAATAGCTACTTAAGTAAAACGCGCCATAAAACAAGCCGTATTGCATCGTCAGTTGTCACGAGCAGTTACATTAGTCTTAATGCAAGAGAGAAAAAAAAAAAAGGAAACCAAGGGATGAGTGAAACCCAATAATCTCCGTTGTACAAAAAACCCCTCCTTATGGCACCTAGTCTTGTTCCGTAGACTCCGCTTCCCATTAGGTCCTCTACCTTGAATGACAGATGCAAGTGACGGTGACATCTGTTTTACCCGTGAAAAGATGAATGGCGCTGATTATATTGTTTTTTTTTCAGTTTTTGCTTTTTTCTTACGTGCTTTTGAATGATAGATCGTTCAACCTGGCTGGAAGAGAAAAAACTAATGGATGCATTCATTTCGTTAGAGCAAGTCCTGTTTTTTTTCTTTTTTTTTTAAAAAGGAGCCCGTTTTTTTTTTTTTTTTTTGTCTTCTTATCTAAGGAGGCCGCTTCCGACCTGGTAATTTACAGTATAACGAATGCGATAATTTTTTTTTCCTTCTTATTTTTCTTTTTTGTGTGTGTGTTTTTTTTTCAGTTTTTGTTTTTGTGTTTTGTTTTTTTAATACAAGCAGAATAAAAATCACATTTTAGTCAGGCAAAAGTAGCAGTTCTGAGGGTAAGTGGCTGATCACATTTGTTTCGTATTAGTAATTCATGCAAGCGGTGCTAATATTACACATCCCTTATAGGTCACCGTCTGGACGCTCGGCCGTCTTCTCGCTTCCATTTTTTTTTATAAAGTCCCGCTGTAAGCGGTGTCTTGTCTTCTCACCGGGGTTTCTGGCCTGCTAGTCGAGCCGGTGGTTTGTTCAAACTGGGGCGGCGGTGTGCTCTGGTTATCCGAGACCAATGGGTCGGCGCCACCTACCTCCTGGATGACAGAGCCTGTTGCCCCTTCTGCCTCCTGGGTCTGTTCGAAGGAAGGGTTGGAGTTGTTGGTGAGGTCAATGTTTGCTGTGTTAGTTCTCAAAGATACTATGGCGCCAGAATCGCTTCTCCGCTCTGCATAGATCCGTTGCTCGAACGGCTGGGCCGGGCTTGGTTGAAAATCGGACTCTAGCGCCACCCCAGCGGCTGTGGCGCCCATGACGGAGCGATACATCTCCACGCCCTCTGGCAACATAGACTTTATTTTGGGGAGCCAGCGCTTGCGCACCCTGCGGGCGTTGGTGCACATGTCTGCCGCTATGACATTCATCTCGCTCTCCTTAAAGTTTGGTGCAAAATTCTGACAATATACTAGAGAAACAATACAAAAAAAGAAAATCAAAATAGGACGTAACAATAATTAAATCACGGCAACAACACAAGACGATACACCAAAAAATGATTAGGAGCAGAAGTTTCGAGAGTTTACGTTTTCAGGAATAATGGCGTTGCCACTTGGAAACCATCAACAAGCAGGTTAGTTGATGGATCTAATTATGGTTTCCAAAGCAGACCGCTCATTAATATACAAGCCCCAATAGTCTAAATAACACTTGAGTCAATCTGGCCTACAACCCAGCCAAGGCTGAACTGGATCGACCTATGTCCATGTTACTAAGCAGTTTAGCTCCGTTAACAGCAACTTCCTGACGGTTTCCTGGTTGAAAACTAAAAGAATGTAATGCTGATATATTAAATGCTAACTTTTTCATTCGAGGACTACTGTAGATTGCAGTCACTGCATAGAAAACGTCTGTCTGGCTGTACCTTCCTCAGCTGTTTGCCCTGGGGGTTGGAGGACGAGACCCAAGGAGGTTGCCCCAGTGGTTGAGTTTTGGAAATAATAAGGCATTCCCACAATATGAAGGGGTAGACATTTAAGGGGTGGACGAGACGACCCATGGCCCAAGGGTCATGTCTGTAGAAATCGGCACTGCTCCCACTTTCTGAGTCTCCCCCAGCTGGTGGCATCTAGGCGAACTTCTAGGGAACCAATGCAGGGATACACTGCTATTGCAATGCACTGTCCACCTCCCCTTGTAGTCACAGCAGGACACGCCTATTGGGAAGTTTTAGATAAAAGTACAGTATTCTATCCACTTGATCACGCCAGCCAATCACCCAGAAGCGTCCCAAAGGTCGGTTCAGGGCATAAAACTAATGTATGTAAAAATCTGTATACATACACAGACGACAAGAAATAAGTCAACCGTCCCTTTAAATCCGATACATATAGGTTATTCGCGGCAGCTCCTTTAAAATGTCAAAGGGTTTGTCTCGCTTCAGCAAATGGTAACCATCATGCAGCGCAGATATGAGGCGGCCGAGACGCGAGCTGCTGCGCATGCTCCCACGCACCCGCTCACCAAAGAGGTCGGCACTTTTTCCCTATATAGTGTGCGAGCACGACCACCTCTGCTGGATTTCAGGGTGGTCATAACCCATGGAAACGAGCAGTGTATAATGGGATAGAAAAATGAACCCAGACAGCAAAGGAGACAATATGGATAATAACAATACATTAGTTTGCTGAAGTTAGACAACTCCTTAAAGAATCCTTGCATCAAGGCCAAACTTTAATTGGCCCCCATTATAAAATCGGGGCCTGCGTGGCTCGTCCAGTCCGTGCTAGCCCTTCAGCTTGCTCCATCGCTGCACACACAACAGATACAGCAATGATATTGTGCTCTTACACTTAACAGCGTTGAGGACCCTGCTGTCCAGAGGTTTCCTGCTTGGGTCGCTGGTCGAGGAGCGGATTCCAGTCCCACAGCTATTAGCCAGGGTGTTCCTGAAAAGAGCAAAACTCTAATTTAGTCTGTTTTTTTATTTTTTTTATTGTGCGTCAGCGCTTAGAACCCATCAACAAGCAGGTTAGTTGACGGATCTGCACATATCAGAGCAGACAGGTACAGCATTCACAAACACATAACCATCTATAGTCTGAGTCCTAGGTGAATTGGTCAGGCTTACAACCCAAATCAGTTTAGCTCTGTTAACAGCAACTTATTGATGGCTTCCAGGAAAGAAACTGAAAGGTGCATACAATTAAGGGCTAATTCGGGCAACCATATCCGTTTTTGCGGTGCGCAAAAAACACAGATACCGGCCATGTGCGCTCCACGTTTTGAGGAATGGGACCGCCAGCCCTATGATGCAATTGCGGACAAGAATAGGACCTGTTCTATCTTTTTTGTGGGGCCACGGAACGGAAGTGCGAATGCGGACAGCACACGTGGTGGTGCTTGCATCTTCTGCAGCCCCATTGAAATGAATGGGTCCGCATCCATTCAGCCAAAATTCGGAACGGATGCGCACACAAATATACGGTTGCGCGAGTCAGCCCTAAGAATGTAAAGGCTATCTTTTACGTCTGAAGGACAATATAGCGGTCACTGAAGAGGCAAAGGCCTGGCTGCCCGCAGCTTTCTCAGAAAAATATCACCTGTTTTCCGGGTATGCGGGGATCGGGATTCTGACAAGGGGTTGTCTCCAATGTGACCCCTTAAAGGGGTCTTGCCATCTCAGACAATGGGGGGGGGGGGGGGGGGGGCATATCGCTAGGATATGTCCCCTTTGTCTGATAGGTGCGGGACCCTCACCTTCAGTGAGAACGGAGCGTGGAAACGAACGGAGGGCGCACTGCGCATGCGCAGCCGCCCTCTATTCATTTCTATGGGGCCGCCGAAAATAGCCGAGCGCTGGCTCGGCTATTTCCGTCTGCCCCATAGAAATGAATGGGAGCAGCGCTTGGTGGTGGACGGACCCCGGGAAATCCAGGGTCCTCCAGCCACAGCTTTCCCCGCTCCGTTCTCATTGTAGGTGCCGGTCCCAGAGGTGTGACCCGCACCTATCAGACAATGCCCCCATTGTCTGAGATGGGAACACCCCTTTAAGCACTGGAAGAGTCCAGCTCAGGCCACTGCTAATTGTACCATCAGAGGTTTTCCTAAATAGGGATGCAAAAACCTGTGGCCCTCCAGCTATTGCAAAGCTACAACTCCCAGCATGCCCTAATAGCTGTAGGCTGTCCAGGCATGCTGGGAGTTGTAATTTTGTAAAAGCTGGGGGGGCCGCAGGTTGGGCATCCCTGAATCGTATTGGAGACAGCGACTCCAGATACAGACAGAATTAGACGCTTTTCTCCGACTACAAGTAATGTAGAATAAAACCACATCTGACCGATTGTCGCCTTTATTTGACCACAACCCCGAGCTGTACGTCTTGGTCCATAGCAGGGCACATTACTTTGATATACATGTTCTTAAAGGGCTTGTACAAGTCCGGGGAAAAATACAGCGGGTTTCTTCCAGACGCAGCACCACCCCTGCCCAAAGGTTGTGTCTGGTATTGCAGCTCTATTGAAATAAATAGGGTTGGGCTGCAACACCAGATACAACCTGAAGACAGGTGTGGCGCTCTTTTTTATAACCTAGTATAACCCCTTTACGTTTGTTGTTAAAGGGGTCCTGCCATGAGTGATGTAAAAAATTAAAATCAGACATCATATAGTACATGACCAACTCTTTCTAACAAAGCTAGGACCAGCCCTGGACCTCACATGGATCCAGAGATCTGCTAGATTCTAGACTTTTTCATGGAGCATCCATAGTTGCCACCAGTCCTGAACTTGCTGGAATGGTCCTGATTATTGTCCTGGAATTGTCCACAGTAACCAATCAGAGTGCAGCTCTCCCCCACTGTCCGATAGGCTTACTATTATTTTATTGTAGTAGGATACATAATACAAAAGAAAAAAAATTTGGAAGAATCCATTTCTCGGGAACCTACCGGTCAAAAAATGTGGCGAGGAGGCGTCTTAATAGGACCTTATGTTTCACTCCTGCGCAAAGGTGGCAGTTCATGAGTTGTCCCCGGGTGATATAAACGCCGGACCCTACGGAAACATATGTTTAAAGATTATTTCCCCTAAAAATAAAAATAAAAATCATCAGTTATCTCGTCATTTTAGCTTTATATTCTCATCAACTATTGGTGCAGTAGAGGGTGGCTCATATAAGCACATGTTCACACCTGCAGATTTAAAGGGGTTGTCCCATTACAATTTCTATCCTATGCAGAGGATCGGGGATAAGTGTCTGATGGGTGGGGTCCGACCACTGGAGCCACCTCTGACCACCAGGGGCCATTAACCCCCGTTTCAATGAAGCGGAGGACAAGCCGCTGACTTCTATGGGGCTGCCGGAGGTAGCCAAGCCGAGCGCTTGTACTTGACTGCTTCCTTATGGCCACCATGATCTAATAGTTATCTCCCCTATACAGTAGAGGGTGGCGGTCTGACTACTTCTCCGACCATCTGTGTGTACAAGGACCACGAGCTCAGGAGGAACAGATTTTAAAGAGGTTGTCCAAGATATTTTTTTAAGAAGGGTCAGAGAGCAAAGGGCTGTAGGAAGAAAAAAACTCAAATCACATTTTAAAAATTCCGCCACTCCCATACTGCCGCTATGGTCCATGCAGGGCCTGCTGCAGCCAATCACTGGCCTCAGTGGTCATGATTGCAGTGATGCGGAAGAGTCAGGACATTGGAAAGGGGAGTGTGGGGTTTATTCTTCATTTCATTCAGCCTCCTGCTCTCTGGTATTTAAAAAATAAAATGGGCAACCCCTTTAAGGGCTACAATGCATGGAATTGTGGGATGGTACATGAAAACATAGATATAACAGGATGTAAGAGGAGCAGCACAGGAACGCCAACAACAATACAGGAGCAGCACCAGGAACGCCGGTCACAATACAGGAGCAGCACCAGGAATGCCAATAACAATACAGGAGCAGCACAGGAACGCTGGTCACAATACAGGAGCAGCACCAGGAATGCCAATAACAATACAGGATCAGCACAGGAACGCCAACAACAATACAGGAGCAGCACCAGGAACGCTGGTCACAATACAGGAGCAGCACAGGAACGCCAATAACAATACAGGAGCAGCACAGGAACGCTGGTCACAATACAGGAGCAGCACGAGGAATGCCAATAACAATACAGGAGCAGCACCAGCAACGCTGGTCACAATACAGGAGCAGCACAGAAACGCTGGTCACAATACAGGAGCAGCACCAGGAATGCTAATAACAATACAGGATCAGCACCAGGAACGCTCGTCACAATACAGGAGCAGCACCAGGAATGCCAATAACAATACAGGAGCAGCACCAGGAACGCTGGTCACAATACAGGAGCAGCACAGGAACGCTGGTCACAATACAGGAGCAGCACCAGGAATGCCAATAACAATACAGGAGCAGCACCAGGAACGCCAATAACAATACAGGAGCAGCACCGGGAATGCCAATAACAATACAGGAGCAGCACCGGGAATGCCAATAACAATACAGGAGCAGCACAGGAGCAGCACCAGGAACGTCAATAACAATACAGAAGCAGCACCAGGAACACCAGTCACAATACAGGAGAAGCACCAGAAACGCAAATCACAATACAGAAGCAGCACCTGGAACGCCAATAACAATACAGGAGCAGCACCAGGAACACCAATAACAACTGGTACCGATTTCAAGTTATGCAGCTCCCCCTGGAACTGAACTGGTTAACCCCACCGTCACGTGAAAGTAAGGATGAAAATGATAATTTCTCACTCCATTAAGGAGGAGAAGAGAAAAAAAAAAAAAGATGCCCGACGGCTGCGAAGAGGCCGACGTTAAACCTTTTTACAAATCACAGCCCCCGATAAATCGATGGAATCAGAAAGCCAGCAATGGGCTCCGGCGAACACTCTGCCTCCCCCTCCCCAGCCCTCGTCTTCTTTACCTTGAATGAACTCCCACACACAGACCGGCAGCTCAGAGATCTGCGGGTATTGATTCTAATTATATACTGCTGACTGCAGAGGAGCGGAACTCCATCCCCGCTAGTCAAGTCAATATGCACACTGCGAGATAGGGAGGGCGTCTGCATGAGAACACGGACGGCTTCACCCTACGCTATAGGCGGGCACCACCGCCGTCTGAATGGCATTCCTGAGCAACAGCAAAAATCTGACAATTTTTAAAACCCTTTTTAAGGGTGGAGAGGCATAATAAACAGTATTATTATACACACGTAATAATACTGTAAGCTGACTGATAAGAAAAAATGGACTCAATGGACGGAGCGCCGCCGGTGGCGTCACATGGGCATGCCATTTTGGTGGGCAGGAGATAGATCAATAGATAGATAGATATGAGATAGATGATAGATAAGAGCAGGGGAGTTTCTAGGGTCTCAAAAGATCCAGGGCTCAAGCCCCAATACATATGGCCCGGTTCTCTAAGTCGACCCCCCCCCCCATCCCCCTACACACTGCATTTCGCTATACAGCAGCACGTACCTCTCACATCCAGGGCCTCCAGGTGACGTCTCCTCTGATGTAGATCTTCTCTGTCATCATCTTCTCCACTCGGTCCAGACTTCTTTCAGCTGCACCTCGTCTCTGCAGAGTGTGACACACAGACATCTTAAGTTCCTCACATTTCTATCATCATCCCCCAACCTGGAATCCCCACAGTGTTATCCTGCCACTCGCTGTGCTCCCCAATACCCCTAAATACTATCCTGAAGGAAAATGAGTGCCCCCATAGTAATAGTGCTCCTCATAGTCCCACCAACAGAAATTCCCTTCTAGAATGCCCTCATTAGTAATACTGCCCACTACTGGACCCAACAGTGATAATGCTCCCCAAGAATGCCCCCATTAGTAATACTGCCGCCTACAGTGCCCCCAACCGTGATAACGCTCCCCAAGAGTGGCCCCATTAGTAGAAGAGGCTTTCTGTATTAATAATACCCTCACAGAGCCCCCAGTAGAAATAATGTCCCCTATTGTTCCCCCAGTGGTAATAAAGCTCTCTACAGGCCCCCCATAGTGTTCTTAGTAGAAATAAGATGGATTTATAAGTCCCTCCTACAGAGCCCCCAGTAGTAATAAAAATGCACCCTGAAGTGCCCCCAGTATTTATAATGCCCCCTGCAGTACCCCCTGTAGTTATATTCTTCCCTCCACAATACAGTCCCATATAAATAATATCTCACCATCTCTTCAGCCCCCTCAATATACAGTCCCATGTAAATAACATTCCTCTCTACCTACAGCCTCCTCCAAAATAGTCCCATGTAAATAACCACCTCCTCCCCAGCCGCCTTCAACATACAGTCCCAAGTAAATAATATCGCCTCCTCCCCAGCCACCTCCAACATGCAATCCCATGTAAACAACACCCCCTCAACATTCAGTCCCATGTAAACATAATTCCCCCCCGCAAAGTCGCCGTCAACATACAGTCTCTTGTAAATAACATAATCCCCTCCCACAGCCGCCTTCAACATACAGTCCCATGTAAATAACATCACCCTGCCCCAGCCCCCTCTAACATTCAGTCCCATGTAACATCACTCCCTCCCCCAGACCCCTCCAACACACAGTTCCATGTAAATAACATCCCTCCCTTCAGCCCTAACATACAGTCCCAGTTAAATAACCACAACTCCCAGCATTGCTCTGCCTCTCCCTTCACTTACCTCTCCTCATGTAGCAGACCTCGCCACAGCTTCTTCTCCAAGACTTTTCCTCCTCACTGCCGTCCTCTCCTGCACTAGTCACATGATAGTGACATCATCGCAGGTCCTTCTCAACCACTGCTTGTTTTACTGGTCACATGAACTGTGATGTCACCACAGGTCCTTCAGCTCTTCCAGTGAATTAGATTCAATTGTACTGCCGTCCTGAGGACAGCAATACAAAAGTATCTAGCAGGCAGGACATTCGGGGCCTGGGACAAAACATCAGGGGCCAGGCCCCGAATGTTTTAACCTAGCAACGCCCCTGGATAGGAGATTAGATAGAAAGATAGCTAGTCAATATGGTTGCTGTCAATTAGCTACGTCAATTGGGTGGTCCCAATACAACAAATTCAATCCGACTTCCGCTATTCTGCTGCCCTTTGTCAGTGACTATCACGTTCTGGAGGCTCCTGGAGCTACAGACAAAGCAGTTATCACAGGGCTGGAGGCTTTCTGGATCACCTGTCATTCCTCCAGTGCAAGATCACAGTGAACAATAGCGGGTCTGACACTGCACAGGAATCTGAAGGCTTGGAAAAACATGGCTGGTTTCTTCCACTTCCACTGTACGGAGTGCAGTGCTGCTGCTGGGTCCATTCACTTGGAGCTGAACTGCAATATCAGACACAACCTATAGACAGGTGGGGCGCTGTTTCTGGAGGAAAGCAGCCATGTTTTTTTTTTTTTCATCCTGGACAACCCCTTTGGCAGTATTAGTGGTAGTAGTTGTAGTAGTAGTAGTGGTAGTTTTAGTGGTAATAGTAGTAGAGTGGTTATGATAGTAGTAGCAGCAGCAGTAGTAGTGGTGGTAGTAATAATGTTAATACTAATAGTGGTAGCAGCAGTAGTAGTGGTCCAATGATAGTAGTAGTAGCAGTCAAAACTGTAGTAGTGGTCATGTAGCTGTTACGGTGGTAGTAGCAGCAGCAGTAGAAATGGTGGCAGTATTATCATTAATACCAGTAGTGGTGGTGTCAATAGTAATGGTAGTGTTAGAGATAATAGTTGTAATGGCAGTAGTAGTAGTAGTCGTAGAAGTGGTAATAGCCGTGGTAGTAGTAATAATAGAAGTAATAGAAGCAGTAGTCATGGTGGTAGTAGAGTCATAGTAGTAGTAGTAACAATAGGGGTAATAGAAGCAGTAGTCATGGTGGTGGTGGTGGTAGTAGTGGTGATAGCAGTATTAATAGTAATAACAGTGGTAATAGTAGCAGTAATAATGAATGCAAGTAATTAATTCTACTCTTTAATTGCGCTCATCAGGCACCTCAGAGGTTAATGCGACAGGTTCGGAAAGTGGGAAAAAAAAAAATATGTGTTGGCTTCTGGGAGGAAAGGAGGGGGATACAAAGCCCCAACACCTGCCAATGGTGATATTAATGCAGGGGAGAGGAAATAAAACAGGCGCTCCATGTATTATGAGCTGGAGATATTAATCTGCCTGCCGCAGATTGAAAAATGCAAATTGTCCTCATCCACAGGTGTGCGAGGCACGATTTACAGTTGTGCCTCACTGTGAAAATAACCCATGTCACATTTAATAGCGGCACATAAAATGTAAACTGCAACAAAATGAATATTCTAGCAGCATAACGAGGGCTGGCGTTCTGGATGCTAACAAGCGTTTACAGGCCCGGCCATTGTGCGTCGCAACCAAATTGATTTTGTTGGAAGTGTGCAGAGCACTTTGGACGTCAGGCTTGTTTAGTGGATGTGGCAGTCCAGGAGAGGCCACTTAGAAAGGATAAACCTGAAGTCTGGATGCAGAGCGTCCCCGGATAATGTCTGTGTTTGGAGGCGGCTGCCAAGACCACCCATGGTGGCTGTCGAGAATGTGTCCTCTCTAATTGTTGTTGGCTACCCTTATGGTCTGCAGATACCTGGTACAAGCTGTACCCTGAAAAGATAGCATCTGGCACGGACACAATAGACCTCACATCCTATGTATATTCATGTCCGATTGCTAATTTTAGGAGGGGACGTGAGGCAGCCTCAAGTCTCTACGATAGGTTCCAATTCCTCTTGTCCAACCCTACAGTACCTGCTTTGCCTCCATCCACCAAAACTGAATTTGCTCTGTAATGAAAGGCGTGAGGTGCTAAGTGCTAACTGAAACAGCTAAACCGGCCTGATGAAGAGACCAGTTTGGCCTTGAAACACGTGGCTTATCAATCAATAAAGTCCCACTATTTGTCCAAACTGGACTACACACTTTTTGTCATCAACATTAAGCGTCCAACTTCGAGTTTCTTAGTTCCCCCACTTCATATGAAATCTGGGTGGTCATACACAAGCACTTTTTTTTAGGTCTTCCACATGCTTTTGGGCATACTGCTCCACGTGTAGGTTCTCCACCTAGTTTAAATTACCTTGAAGCAGGTCCAGCCAAGTGAGTCCATCCTCTAGAAACAATCCTTCTGGTACCCCCTCAGAAGAAGGTGCATTCCAGTAACAATAGCTAGATTGGTGAGGGTCCCAATAGTCAGTCCCAGCCAATAATGAAAATGAGGTTCCGTGCCCCACATCTGAATGGAAAGGTGGTCAAGCTTGAAGGACACAGCTGAGCAGCATACTTGGCTATCTTCAGAAGTCCTATACACTATGCATGCCCAGCCATCGCTCCATTCAGCCCCATTTTCGTTATCATGGAGCTCCCAGCAGTTGGCCCACCAGTGATCTAACAGGTATGGGATCATTTGTTACCAGAATAACTCTATGTCCATCTGTATGTCTATGTCCACCTAATGTAACAGAACATCCAAATGATATTCCAACATGACAGAAAATAGTCTCGTCTAGGCTTTGGGAAAAAGTGGTTGTCTCCAACTCATGATCTCACCAATGACGTCACCAAACCCAGGACACTACTGATTGAGACTCAAAAGCCATCAATGAAATGTAGTCTACATCACTGTGGCATCTTGAGTAGAGCACTGGTGCCTCCACCCTACCCATTCTCTTGCCATAGTCTAGGATTTGTCTGGAAATCAACACAGGGAAAATGTTTAACCCAATATTTTAAAATAATACGAACGAGTAAAATCAAATGAGTACCAATGAGTAAAATCAAAATCCAGAAAAGCGTCAGTGAGGATGGCCATATTCATCCAGATCAACATTCATTGTATATATTCACTGCAGAATATTTGAGTAGCAGAAGGGCGTTACCTGCAACTAGTTCCAACTTTTCTCCAGGGTCTCCTTCCGAGTACAGCTTTGGGTGGCATCGGTATCCAATCTGACTGATCAGGCTGGCAGGAAGTGCCACTAAGTCTCGGCGGATGAGGACGCAGGAACGGTTCTCAACAGAGTTCTGCAACGTCTGAACATCTTTCTCCTGTCCCACTAATTGGAAGAAAAGAAAAATATCAAAGTCATATCTAGGACTACATATAATCAGATGTAATCTATTTATCCTGGGGCCACAGCTCATGGTAGCCCACAGTTACAGAAGTCCTTGAAGGGGTATCCCAAAAATAGTAGGCATTCATGGTGTTTTCATAGGATATGCCACCACTGGGTCCTCAACTTATAGCAAAATGGGGGTCTTGCATCTTCTGTTCTGCTATATAGCCTGGCAGAGAGTGCGGCACTGACCCAACCCAAGCATGCCATGGCTCTAGCAGTCTTGTCCTGTAACGAGTGGGGGTCCCAGTCCAGACCATCCTCAGTCTGGCCCTGACCTTAGACATTCACAGTTATCAAAGTAATACCCACCAAACTTTACCGAACGATAATGGGCGCTCCCTATGGGACAAAGTTTCAAGGGTGATTTCCTCACTGACCATCGTCAGTCACCAGGTCACCAACTCTGGCCAATTCAATATAATAATATTCTCAAATACTCTGTGCTGCTCCTTCCACTAGTTATCTACTAGACTTTCACTAATCACATGAGTGGACAGGTCACTGCCTCCCTCAAGATTAACTCATTCATCTCCTGCTGTTCGGGTTGTTCTCAGGGTCTAAAGAAAGATCAACAAAAAGCTACGACCAGAAAACGATTGTCCATATTATGGCAGTCCTGATCTTCAGGTGGGAAATTATATTGTAAGGTGGTGTCTGGTCATGTACGTGAGTGGATGACATCTGGACCTTCATTCCAGGTGCCATCATGTCTTATACTGTCCGGTTACACCCTGACGACCACACGTAGGGGGGGAACCTAGAAGACATCTGTGGAATACTAATACTCAGGTACCCATCATGCTATGAGGTGGGATACTAAGGAGGTCTTCCTGTCATGGGACCCATCAAAAGAGCATGGCCTATCTCCATGGCGAATACCCCCCCCATCTAGGCCAAAAACCAAGACACTTGAAGGTCAAAGCTAAAGGTTCAGTTCACCACATGATCCAAACTACCAGAAAGTCAGCAATAATTTTATACATGTGCAATAAGGCAAATAATCGTGCAAACCTCGGTGTAAACAGCCCCCGGGGGTCAGGAGAACATACTGAGGACATCATTCATCTCAATGAGGACCATGAAAGGAACACGCCAACAGCCAGGCCCCGCGCACGACGAGCAGAATACTAACACCGACACTAACAATGACGCTTTCTTCTGTCAACCACACATAAAAGACACAATTCATCCTCCCCTCAGGCTTTCCTGTTGTTGATTTTAGATTAGATTGTAAGCTCTTCTGCCTTGGGAAAGTGAAGTCAGGTTTGTATAAACTATATGTACGCGAGTAAATGATCTCGAGAAACTGTAAAGCAAGGTTTTGACAGAGAAAGAAGCTTCTAATAGCATTGTGCTTTCAGTTTCACAGTAATCTGACCACTGGGTGGTCCTCAATGCATTTAAACATCAGCAATGTTTTCCTTAAAGGGGTTGGCCCAATCTGGGACATTGATGGCATATCAGTAGGATATGCCATCAATGTCAGATAGGTGTACTATCTCCAGAACAGGGCCTCTGGGGTGAAGGGCAGCACACTGTACATGCGCTGGCGTGCTCTACATTCATTGCTCTGGGGGTTCCAAAAATAGCTGAGCTGGCTGTTTTTGGAAGTCCTATAGCGGTGAAAGGAAAGTGCATTGATGGCCCCGTTCTGGAGATAGGAGCTGGTCCCAGAGGTGGGACTTGCACCTATTCATGGCCTATCCTAGCAATATGCCATCCATGTCCCAGATGGGCTAACCCCTTTAATAAAGAAGATCTGTCAGCTCTCCAGCCATATACTTGTATTCCCTATACAATAAAAAGTCCACAACATTCCTTCCTTGGGCTCGACATTGTGCAGTTCCTCTGCTATTCCTCCTGGAAATGTTGGGATTTACCACAATGGTCAGGTATTTGTTGCCCCCTATTTCATACCCCCTTGTTGGCTAACAATACAGTTCCTCTGTATAGGAAGGTTCTGAACAGGTTCTCCCCATCCATTAGCAAAGGGAACGGGACCGACCGGAACTGGGCCCCCTCTTTCCAAGGTGGCTGCATGGTCTACCCCCAAGAATGCAATTTTACAATCTATTCTGCAAGCCCAATGGCTCCTCGTATTGTATTTAGGTGACAGGTCCACTTTAATGCCAGGAGGTTGCTCTAAAGCCGGGGTATTTATGGGCTGGACACCCCTGCCAATGTTTGCACATATTATACACACATAAACCATCCCAATGTAAGCACGCGGGATGGTAACGGTTGAGCAGGACGTGGCGTGACCGTCTATGAGAGGCTTTGTTTTACGAAGTGCCAGGGTCTACATTAACAAACATCAGTTATAGCCGAGAGGGTTGTCACCCCCGGGACAGTACAAAGGAGATCTATTCCTGGTAGGAGATGGCGTCCTCCACAAATCATGCCTTTTCTCGTCCTGACCCGCTCTACCAGGAGCCAACCCTTCTTTTTTGTGACACCAAGGCGCCCACCACCATCTGTATAAATAACCTCCATTAGGTTCACATGAGTGCATGGATCTCCCATAACACAGCAGAGCTGTCAATCACACCGCAGCCCCGCCCACAGTGAGCTGCTCAGCAGTGTAAACAATGGGGGCAGCAATAGGCAGTTTTCCTCCATTGTATAGAAGCATTTTGATACTACAAAATTTTCTTATCTGGTAAAACTCCTGGTAGAACCCAATTAACCATTTCTATTTCATTAGTAATATAATCATGAATGTTTAATGGGTATGGTCGGGAGTAAGGAATGGGTCAGGAGTAAGGAATGGGTCGGGAGTAAGTAATGGGGCGGGAGATCGAAAGTGTGAGAGGTGTGTGTCTCAGACATCAAAAATACTGCATGGCACATGAATAAGTGCAGTACAGCCTGGGCACCTGTAGGTGGTGCTATGTATCACTTACTTTATGGACAGCTTGCAAGAAATAAAAAACAACTAAAATTAGATTTAAAAAAAAAATAATTAAAAAAAATTGCCAAAAAGAAATGAGAAAACCCCTTTCTGAAGGAAATGTCCCTTTAAAAATGTAACAACCATCTATTTGAGATGGCAACAATGTATACGTGCTGCGGTAATATGCTGCATTACTGTAGAGGCAGAACCCTTGAGAAAGAGGCAAACTGGGCAACGGACCAGGGTCCCCAAAGTCGAGAACCCCAGGTGACAGCTATAGTTGGCAGCATATAGCGATATTGTAGGGGAACTGAATTGTATTATGAGGGAGCTGTATGGCGGTATTATCTGGACACTTTTTACAGCGCTATTATCTTGGCACTATATGGAGGTAATATTAGTGAACTTATTTGGAGCTTTATAGCGGTATTATATGAACACATTATATGGCAGTATTATCTTAATCTTTATTATTAAGTGGGAGCAGTAGGGTAGTGTTATATGGACATTTCATATGGCACAATATGGTGGTATTAGTTGGGAAGTTAATTGTATTATGTGGAAGCTGTAGGGCAGTATTATCTGGGCATTATGTGGTGGTATTAATTGGGAAATTAATATAATACTGCCATTCAGTTCCAATGAACACTTTATATGGCAGTATCATGTTGGTAATATGGAGGGGTACTATTTGGGAACTTAATTGGAGTTGTATGGCAGTATTACATGGACACTTCATGTGGCAGCATTATCTTGGCACTAAATGCCGGTATAATGCGGTTTGTAATTATGAAAAAAAAATTGTCGCCAAAGGCAATCTGATAGAAAGTCCTGGTCGTCAGATGGAAGGCGCTGTCCGGGCGGTACCTGCCAGGCGGCAAGGAGTTAATCTCTGCGGCATATAAGGGATTACAGAACAGGTTACATGATGTTCTCCTAAATGGCAGCTCCTCCCTGGGTTTTTCATTCCTATAAATTCCGAGGGAGCAGAACTTCTTCTCACTGTCTTGTAACCGGCCTTATCTGTCCTTTTTTAGACCTCGCTTCTTGTCACAACTTTCATGGTTTATAAATACTCGTATTTCAGCAGCTTCAGATCTGGTGGAAAAGTCAAACCATCTGCCAGGCTGCATGTGCAATGAAACATCATCTCTGGAGTTTACCCATTGTCAGCCAGAGAGAACCACAGGACGGGGTTATGTTAGGATACGCCGGGCTGTGAATGATGGATCCGGAGTTCTACCAGTATATCTATAGGGATCTAACTATCTATAGGGATCTAAGCCAATGTCTGGGCGTCTAATATCTATTATCTAATGTCAAATTAATATCTGTCCAATATCTAATTATCTATATAATGTCTGTGTGTCTGTCTAGCAATATCTATATAATATCTCTCCATCTCTCTCTCTCTATATCCATCTCTCTCTCTATCCATCCATCCCTCTCTCTATCCATCCATCCCTCTCTCTATCCATCCATCCCTCTCTCTCTCCCTCCATCCCTCTCTCTCTCCCTCCATCTCTCTCTCTCTCCCTCCATCTCTCTCTCTCTCCCTCCATCTCTCTCTCTCTCCCTCCATCTATCTCTCTCTCCCTCCATCTATCTCTCTCTCCATCTCTCTCTCTCTATCCATCTCTCTCTCTCTATCCATCTCTCTCTCTATCCATCTCTCTCTCTATCCATCTCTCTCTCTATCCATCTCTCTCTCTATCCATCTCTATCCATCTCTCTCTCTATCCATCTCTCGCTCTATCCATCTATCGCTCTATCCATCTATCGCTCTATCCATCTCTCTCTCCCTCTATCCATCTATCTCTCTATCCATCGATCTAGATAATATTGATGTGATCCAGGCCCAGTCTTATCAGCCAGAAGATGTATTTTTGAACACTTTGTGCTATGGACAGATGAATCTGCACCATTTTGGTCACACACCTCTGTAAGGACACTGGACGTCCCCACTTTTTACTACAATAACTTAGATCCACCTGAAACCATACAGATATCAGACGAGCGCCTTTGTCCTGTTCTCCCCCTTTGGACTCTAGAGAGGACAATGAGGCCACATCTTGGACCTGTGGTCCTGTCCATGCTGATATCACCGCTGAGGTGACAGGTGCAGGAGAGGGTGTGAACGCTGATCAATGGCATCCGGCAGGTGTTTAGGCATCTTCAGCTTATAGATCCTCCATTGTATAAACTCGGAGAACCCCTTAAATATTTAACATTCATGTATTTTTAGCTATTTTATGGATTGAGTAAAATCTACTACTTTGCTTTAGTGATTTTGTAGAGATTTTAAGTTATTTCACGTCTTTCTCTCCATTCATACACAATCACCAGACCAGTGACGCATCATCTATGTTCTAGGGCGCACATTTATCAAGGCCTGTAGGAACCAATCAGAGCTCAGCTTTCATTTCTCTTAGTAATCTGGAAAAATGAAACCTGCTCCATGATAGGTTGCTATAGATGTGAATGGAGGCGAAATCAAATAACTACAAAATCCTGTCAATGGGTGCCAAATCCAACATTAAGTAAAAGAACAGCATGCACAAAGAAAAATACACAGCATTTTCCATGGTCACTGTGCCAAGCAGTGCCCCACACAATACCAACACCAAGAGATGATTACCAAGGGCACCTAACCATTTCTCTATGCTTCGTGCTGATTACAGCGCAAAGGTGACATCAATGAAACACAAGCAGGGATTAAAGATGAGCCTCACCAATCTCCACATCTAGGGTTGTAGGCTCAGGTCAGGTCCATAAGAGGGCTTCAGGCCCAGGTCAGATCCATAAGGCCTTAGGCCCAGGTCACGTGCACAAGAGGGCCTTAGGCGTAGGTCAGGTCCATGAGGGCCTTAGGCTGAGGTCCATAGGAGGGCCTTAGGCCCTGGTCAGGTCCATATGAGGGCCTTAGGCTCAGGTCAGATCTATATAAGGGCCTTAGGTCCAGGTCAGGTCCATAGGTTCAGGTCAGATCTATATGAGGGCCTTAGGCTCATGTCGAGATCTATATGAGGGCCTTAGGCTCAGGTCAGGTCCATATGATGACCTCACGCCCAGATCAGGTCCATAAAAAGGCCTTAAAACCAGATGAGGTCCAAAAAAAAAAAAAAAAAAGAGTCCGAGGCCTAGGTCAGGTCCATAAGAGGGCTTCAGGCCCAGGTCAGATCCATAAGGCCTTAGGCCCAGGTCACGTCCACAAGAGGGCCTTAGGTCTAGGTCACGTCCACAAGAGGGCCTTAGGAATAGGTCAGGTCCATAAGAGGGCTTTAGGCTAAGGTCCATAGGAGGGCCTTAGGCCCTGGTCAGGTCCACAAGAGGGCCTTAGGATCAGGTCAGATCTATATGAGGGCCTTAGGTCCAGGTCAGGTCCATAAGAGGGCCTTAGGTCCAGGTCAGATCTATATGAGGGCCTTAGGCTCAGGTCAGATCTATATGAGGGCCTTAGGCTCAGGTCAGATCTATATGAGGGCCTTAGGCTCAGGTCAGATCTATATGAGGGCCTTAGGCTCAGGTCAGATCTATATGAGGGCTTTAGGCTCAGGTCAGATCTATATGAGGGCCTTAGGTCCAGGTCAGGTCCACATGATAGCCTTAGGCCCAGGTAAGGTCACTAAGACGATCTGAGGCTTGGGTCAGGTTGCATTAGGCTCAATTCACATCCATAGGGCTCCATTAACCAAACAAAGAAAAAACAGTAGATGACGCTATTCAAGGGGCACACGAGTTTAGTTACCAGTGAACTGCAGATCTGCGTATTCAGCTAAAAATCACTTAACATTACCATTAGGCAAGATGCAGCAGAGCTGAATTTGCTTCCGGAATTGGTATAATGTAGTAGCCTAGGTATGTTGTCATATTACAAACTCAGCTCTGCTTCATCTGTAACCTTTTTTCTAGATACATACTTGGTTAAGCTACAGAATAATTAGCTATAGCATGCAAACAGTGCGGAATAGCGGATGTCGCTGCTCTCGGACCATAATTAGAGCACTTTGCTAGCTGTCTAGACACAGAGCCGTTGCTGGGGTTGAATGCGGTTGTATGAAAGCCAGGCCAACTCCAGTGTAAACAGAAGCAGTAGCAGGAGGGAAGCTTAGCGCTTATTGTATAGCAGAGACGCAGAGATTAAAACCTGCTATGTATCACAGCAAACACAGGAGCATTACGGGGAAATCGGCACAATCCCTACCTGTGCTGTGTACAAACAACAAACGCTGCTTAGGACTAGGAACAGCAAACACAGCTCAACCGCTCCAAGGACAAGGGATTCATTCACAACAACCTCTTGTTTACGCTCTTCCAAGCTGCACACGATTTAGGGACCTGCCAAAAGTGGCACCAGACTTGCCCCCGTACAACTTTTAGACCAAGAAGCCTTTGGTGGAAACCTCTAGGCTTCCGAAAAGCTTTGGCCAAAAAGTTCAGGCGCTGGTCGAGACTGCCAAAATCGGCCACCCTGGGACAGCTAGGAAATTACCCCCTCCTCCCAGCTTGCCATTTTTAGATTAACCCAGTATGCAAATTAGGCTGCAGGTGCCTCAGGGGCGGTCCAAAATATGGTAAGTGCTCCGAGCCTTGCTGGTTAACCCTGCCCAATGCATCCCCTTGGCCTTCACAGATGGCCCAAAATCTGAGGACGTCACCGCTCGCGGCTGAAGGTTTGTGCCGTAGATCAAGGCCAAGGAGGAATCCGTTGGCAGGGTTTACCAGCAAGACCGGGAGCACTATATTCTGTGACTGAGTGCCCCTCTCCAAAAAAATCTTCATTTAACTTTTTCTAATATACATGTGTTTGGACTTCTCACCACTTGTAAGACATCTGCTTAATTTCAGTGAATTCTTGTTGACCTCCAGAAGCATAAAACCTGTATCCGCTGATACACTATTAATAGGACGGCAAGACTGGGCGTACAAATAAGGGTTAATTAGGGTAAGAAGTCCTCAAAACGCTAAGATGTCCAAAACATCTCCCTGACCACCGGTAATCTTAGGTCTCCAGGATCAGGACCGCATCCACCTGATACATTCACTTGTGAGAACATCTGTTTAATGCAAGTTATAAAATTGCATTATCATAGGAAGGAAGGAAATGAAAGCCTTACTAATCCCACAGCACGGTCTAATCAGCAGGCGGTGTACCGGAGGGCTGGGTGAGGGCAACACACCCAGCATTAACCCTTTAAAATGAGAAACACATCAGTTTCCTAAGTACAGAAGACCTCAAGACATAACATAATGACAGATCTCATTCCTAGAAGACTGGTTCCTTCTCCTATACTTGGATCAACATTCTGATCTACTCCACGCTCCTGCCCGGTTTGATATTCTACTGCATAAACAAAACGATCCTGTCCGATATTTTCTGCTGTCTAGAGATCTACCTGGGTGCAAGTCGTTTTATCAAGGTGGAGTGAGAAGAAGCATCTGATGGTCCACTCACCAACTGCTTCAAGTCAACCTAATAATGGAGATCCTCTGAAGGACCTCAAGTGATAATACTCTGAAAATCTGTCCACCTAGGTGGCATTAGATCCATGAACAGTCCATAAACTACTCATCTGGGAAGTCTGTAGTCACTCACACCTTGACCCAACATGACTCCATGACTTAACCAATACATTGGCCACTCTTCATGTCGAGAAGCTCTGCTTGATAGGCAGTAGAGGCTGCCCTACAACACCATTATCTCAAACCTTTCAGATCACCATATCCAATTCTTCATCTGACCACCATATCTCCACAGCTTTACTCTTGAAGAAGTCATTTAATGTATCTCCACCAACAGAAACTCCACTGGTAGTTCCTACAGTCCACCACCTAACGCTTCTGGATATTGTTCGTGGCCCAACAAATAATAACCTTACATTTTAATTCTGGAAGTGCCCAATATTTTGGGATTTTTAGGGTCTCTATGCAAGTTTGGATGGGAGCAAGTCCATGTTAGGTTGGAAATCTCAAGAAATGGAGGAGAAAGAAGTGGTTGTCATTGTTTAGGTCAATGTACACAAGAGACTTAAAGACAAGTATCCAGCTTTCTAACTGGTAGCAAAAAACTTGAAGCAAATAAAACTACAATTCTTCAGTAGAACATTTATATCCAGCTTCCAAAATCTGACGCCATGTAAGAGGCAATGGCACACAAACGATATTTACTCTAAACCGGAGCATGCCTAATGAATGAGGCATCACCATTTCACAGCTCGTAGCTTATATGTTTATTTGATCACTCAGAGAAAGCGCTGGTTTATAACCAACATAATCATTCGCCCCAGCCAATAGATGAAACTTGTTCCTCAGTCTTCCCTTGGTAGACCACTCTCAGTGACCTTATGCTAAGGAACCAGCTTGGACCTTTCCGGTCTTAAGGAGTTCACTAACAAGTAGGGCACTTTTGGCAGTCAAAAATAAGAAAGTACCAAACAATAAAACTAGGCAAACTGAAGAAGAGGGATAGGTTAATAAGGTTCCCAGGAAAGGAGGCCAGCGTATCAAAGCAGATTATCAAAGAACCCCTCTCCTTGAATAAGGTCTTATTTTTAGGCTTTCTGCTTGAAGCGGTTCCTCATTCTGTCCTACTCTCATGAACAGTCTATGAACGGGTCACTGCCTCCCACAAAATCAAAACACTCCTCTGTGGGTCTTTGAGGCCCTTCTGTGACATCCCACGTGCGTCCATCCAGTCTTAACATCCTGAAACTACCCATCTCATAGCTACCAGGGTTCCTCAATCATAAGAGTGGGTAAGTCACTGCCTGCTACAAGGTCATAACACTCATCTTCTACTGTTGTCCTATAAACTATGTTAAATAATCCAGACATTCATTTTTTATATATTTTGGTAGGCTTTTCCCATCTGGTCCCATTGTCTTTTTTCCCCAAGCCCTGGGATAGTAAAATATCCCGATTCTGTCAGGACTAGTTAGTTGCCTTTGTGCCCAGTTGATGCCACTGGACCCAGCATACAAACACACATTCATAGTAAATGACCAAAACTTCATGCTAAACTCTCAGGTGGTATAACTTGCTCCAGCTTTAAAGGGCACCTATCAGCAGGATTAACCCTGATAAACTGAGCAAACAGTCGTGTTGGGTTGATGCTGCTGATTAAAAGGATACTTGTCTTGTAAAAATTGATTGCAGCGTTCCCGAGAAGAAAGACTTAAAGTATTTTTTGCTTTATAAGACGCACATTGTTTAATGGCTGTGTTTCTTATAAAGCGAATACTAGTGAGCGCTTCCATTATGGAAGCGCTCACTAGTATACTTTAGGTGCCGGGAGTAGGGAGTGACGCGCTGCAAGTGCTTGTAATACTCACCCTCCCGGTCTTCATTCCTGGGGCCGGCGCTGCACTGTCCTGACCCCGTACAGTGTCAGGAAGTAGTGCACGCACTATGACAGGTGACAGTGTTGTGCGGCCCGGGGAAGACATGGGAGCGCGACTGCTGCAGGAGATGGAGAGGAGCCGCGGCGCAGGAGAGGAAAGAGTTTTTTATTTTATTTTGATGTGAGGTCTGATGGGGGTTCTGGAAAGGAACTCTAATTGGGGGGGGGTCTGACAATAAGGACTGATTTTTGGTCTGATAGGGGTCTGGTCTGAAATAAAGGGCTTATCTGAGGTCTGATGGAGGTCTCACATTGAGGGCTGATCTGAGGTCTGATGGGGGTCTCACATTGAGTGCTGATATGAGGTCTGATGGGGGTCTGAAATAAGGGGCTGATTGATATAAGGTCTGATGGGGACTGACATGGAGGGCTGATATGTGGGTCTGATGTGATGTCCTGATATGGGGGTCTGATCCGATGTCCTGATATTTATGTAGGTCTGATCTGAGGATCTGATGAAAACTATTTTTTTCTTTCCCTCCTCTAAAACCTGGGTGCGTCTTATCATCGAGTGCGTCTTATAAAGCGAAAAATGCAAATAAGGGCTTCAGTTTACTGAGGGGCGTGGGCTAGCCCCTCGGTGATTCTCAGCTTTCCACACCCCCTTAGTGCACTGAAGCCATCATTTGTGTAAAGAATAAAGGTCTTACTTCTCGAGAATGCCACAACTGATTTTCACAAGACAGGTATCATTTTAATCAGCAGGATCAGCCCTACCAGGCAGTATGCCTAGTCTAATAGGGTTGATCCTGCTGACAGGTGCCCTTTACATGTATACATAGAATAAGGTAAAACATTTTTTAGAAAGCTCAAGTACCTGTATAGCCGCCAGTAGATTTAATGTACATCTGTCCATAATGCTCCTCCACCATGGTGTCATAGGCCTCGTCATCTTCTTCGTCTTCTTCATTGTGGTAGGACGTAGGGCTATCAGTGGTGGGAATACTGCTTGCACCCGGGCTTGTGCGCTCCCCTTGAGTGTACGATACTTGCTGTACATTGGGAAAGAGTGCCGCCAAGTTGGACATGCCATAGTATGATACTCGGGGGATTTTTGGTGGAACATGGTCTCTGTTTTGGGTCTCTGTTGGCTTTTTGCCGGGCAAATTGGGCATGGCGATGGGCTGAACCTCCAGACTTTCGTTTTTCACTCTGGTCAAAAGAGGGATGGGCATAGAAGGGGACATGACGTAGGGCACTGTAGCGGCCGGCGTCTGGTTACAGGGGCTTTGCGGTTCAGAACTGGCATCTTCGATCATAGTAGTCTGAGAGTCACAATGTGGGGAGCTCACCTTGAACATCAAGTCCGTACCTCGCTCTACGATGTGCTGGATCTGAAGAAACCCTGCTGTGTACATGACCACGAGCTGCTCGC
Organism: Bufo bufo; assembly: GCF_905171765.1. Lineage (NCBI taxonomy): Eukaryota > Metazoa > Chordata > Amphibia > Anura > Bufonidae > Bufo > Bufo bufo. The sequence goes on from NC_053396.1 coordinate 17,223,742, forward strand.
TGGCAGCCATAGTTAGCTTTCCAGTGTAGCAAAAAGAGAGGATCTGTTGAAAACACGCCGGCGGCACGGTAGCCGGCAACTCGAAGGCGCTTTTGCTGTTCCCGCTGAACAAATCTCGAAAGTACAGACTGCTTGCCGCCAGCACGGCCCTGTGCGCCTTGAACGCTTGACCTTTCACGACTATGGAGACATCGCAGTACAGTCCCATGAGCCTCTGCTCATTCAAGCAACCCAAGACTGTGTTCCCGAAATTGGGTATTTCAATGTGTAACATCTGCGACATGGCTGGGATTTTGCTTACAGAGACATTCAACAAAATCGGGTCGGAGACAGTTCACATCTGTAAAGACAGAAAGCAAGAAGAAAAAGAAAATATGAGTAAAAAAAAATGTATAAAAAGTATAAAAAAAAATATGGAGTAAACTCCATTTCGATGCAAAAAGATGAGATCTGTGTAGCTCGGGCCACCAGGGACTATATATCTGAGGGCTTGTCTCCTGATGGACCTTATGGGTAATTTTGTCACTGTGTCCCTTTATTTTTTTGGTTCTACGTCCTTATAGCCGAGCTTAGATATGGGCTGCTGTTTGACAGGGAACTCTGACTAGAGAGAAGTGGAGGCCACCAGTAAGTTTTTTTTTTTACCCAAAAGCTGACCTTTTAGTACGGGAAAGAACTAGGAACCACCAAAAGTCAAGTGTCCTGAGATGCTACGAGGGTCTATGGGGTGCTTTGTCTTCAGATCGGAAGTATCTGAGCTACTTCCACCTCATCACAGTACCATCCGAATACTGATCAGGAGCTGCCCGCCCATAGTCGTGATGATGGCTCCACCGATTATACAGAACATAATCAGACTCTAGAAAGGCTGGGTGGTAGCCATATTGGTTGTCACCCAGCCTTCCCGGGAACAGGTATAACAAAGAACAAATTACCAGCAGAGAATGAACGGTATCTGGTGCTTTACTTAACAAGCATTCCTCCATAATCATAAAAAATCATCATAAAAAACACAAAAATGCATTAAACAAATAATGTATAACAAAATGGAATAGTAAAAAAAAAAAAAATTTAAATGAAATCTGAATTTGAGAGTAATCGGCACATAATTTTATTTACCGCATCCTGGACTCCAAGTGATTACGGTCTAATTAAGCAATTAATTTGCTTTAGGAACGGAGCATTGCGAAGTCTTCAGAAGTCAGACGAGGCGACAGATCAAATGATGGGACTCTTAACACGAGTGTCAACAGATGCCTCATCACCGGAGACCCAAGTACATGCATGCCTTAGATACAGACATAGCAGAGCGGAGTTTCTCATCTGGCTCGTATGATTTGCAAAGTGACCAAAGCGGTGGTCATCGTATGGCCTCCTCAACATGGTGGAACTAAAAGTCCCAGCATATCCTGCCTGCCTGACCCAAAACATTGTATATGAGGGCTTCGGTTTTCTAGAGGAATTACAGGTGCCAGCATGCAAAAGAATACCCAAGTACACGCATACCCATCAAGTACGGCATAGATACAGACATAGCAGAGCGGAATTTGTCATTCGGCACGTACGATTTGGAAGGTAACCATAACAACACTGGTCATCATATGGCCGTCTCCCCCCTGTGGAACTAAAAGTCCCAGCATATCCTGCCAGCCTGACACAAAACATTGTATATAGGGACTTCGGGTTCTCTAGAGGAACTACAAGTGCCAGCATGCCAATAAAAAAAACTGAAATCCCAGCATGTCGCACCAGTCTGGGGTATGCTGGGACTTGTGGCTCTCCTTCTACTCCGCCACACATGGAAATGCTGAGAGTTGTAGTTCCACCACTACTGTTCTGCCAATAAGATATGCTGAGACTTGTAGTTCCTAAGATGATCTTACCCCATGGTCTTTCAATGACTATGGCAATGTTCCCCACCATCACATGACAGGAGATGCTGGGAGTTGTAGTTCCTCAGCAGTTAAAATACAAAAAGGTCTCAACCCAAGATTGTGCACAGGTATAGAAAGACGACCCAAGGACCAAGCCAAAAGGCCCCACAAGGGTCAAAGACGGGAGGCCACCACTGGCCAGAATGCAGGACCACCCATCTGCTGCCGGGGATCGGGGGTCTGGGAATGTGATTAGCAGGAATACCCCATAACGGCTCTGCACCCCGAAAAGTCACATATAAAGCGTGGCCCCACCATCTGACTGACCACATCGCATCTCGTATGAACCTCATGAAAAAAAAAAGATTAACTTTTCCCAACGTCCCCGACCAGAATCTTGAGGCTCTGAACTTCCGCAGAGCAGATGGAGAATTATTCTGCGCGCTGGCACGGAAAGCGCTCCAAAGCCCAAGTTCACGCAAAATAAGCCTCTAAATCGCTCCGTCTCGATACGGCGCCTCACACATGCAATATGTTGTGGATTTGCAACTTATGTTAACACTCATCGACTCCGCACTGACTCACTTCATCTCGCCAGCCGCGACTAAGAGGAGGAGCGGTGGAGAGATCACCCCAACCCATCCCGACAAGTCCGTGGATGACGCCGGCAAACGGGTGGGCAAATATACCTTTAACAACCGATCGATGAGATGTACTGAGAGGAGTCGGGTAACCATGGTGATAAAACTTTTCTGGTGTCGCTTTTTCTAGTTCTTAAAGGGGCCACGTCGTAGAAAAATTGAAATAAATAAAATCACACCTCTGTATGTGCGACATAATGGCTGATGACGGGGGATCAATAGAATATATTCACCTGCACAGCTAATGCACGCAACACATATCCGGATTCCCATTTCACATCGCGTCCCTTTCGCTCGGGGTAAAAATCGGAACGCAAGCTCCTTGCAAAAATTTATTTACTGGCCGATTACAGGAGGAGCAGACTATAGGGTAGCACAAATTAAAAAGAAGGATGGCATTGGAAGTGTGTTGGTAGGTCATTGAAATTGACCCTACCGTATATATATATATATATATATATATATATATATAGGAAATTAGATTGTGAGCTCACAGGGCAAGTGGAAAAATTTTGCTGCCGCCTACCAATCCCATAGAAATGACATGCATGATAACAGGGGATGGGAAGTGACAGGTACAATTTTCGGGACAGCAGTTGTCTATGGGCAGCTCAGAAAACGCGACTTCACCCCACTGCCCCACCGACGCCATCCGCCACATACTATAAAACAATGGGACGGCCATGATGGTATACGCCGCCATAACGGAGCCGGTGTCGCCTATGAACGTCGTATTCCCAAGTCTCCAGCACTGGTAAAGTTAATTCTGCTGATTTCACGTCCTTCACTGCGGGGTTCCTAATCGCTGCGTTACGTGAACTTCGCAGAAACGATAAGTCGGCCGTCGTATATAATAACGTATAAAGATGTGCTCTCGGCTACTGAAAACGGGCACCGTATCTGACGCCAGGGTAAAGACGCCAAAATGACCTCTCGAAGATGAAGCTCCCAGTTACCTACCCCTATGCAGCACAGGGGGTCGAAAGTGACCCCGGCCAAAATCTGCATGGGGTTGGCATGTTCTTTCAGTGTTTGCGTGGGCTTCCTCTGGGGTCTCCCTTGCTGATGGGTTCCTATAACCTTGACTTTAAGGTGTTTGGGTGCGAGCTTGAGATAGGATTAGAATTAGTTTATGAGCCCCGCTGAGGACGGGGGCGGCTATGGGTGCATTCTGCGTGCAGCGCTCCGGACTATGGCGGCGACATGCTAATAACACGTACATAGATCCATATATGCACACATACATACAACATGCACGTAGCTAGGGAAAGGCTTGGACTGCACTCTGCCCTGTAATTAGATACTCGCCCCCGCTACCACCGCCGACAAACACGTATGTTAAAGCCGTGTAAAGTTAAACATGTGATCAGATACCTATAAAAGTCAATGCGCGGGGGTGTAATATCTGAATTTTGGAATCCCCCTCCTCGAGGTGTCACATCTTTTTTTTTTTTCTCCCCCTCGCCGGAATCCTTGTAAACATTTGCCTAACGAGCAAACTTTTGATTTCATAGACGGGCTGAGATTAAAGCCGCGCCGAGTCCTCCTGGTCCTGGGTGCGGAAGGGGTTAACGCTCTCAAGTAACGTGGAAGAATAAAATGAACAATGGAGATGTCACGGCGAGACAGAAGCGGGTCTGGCGCTCGGCTGGGCTTTGCATGCGGTGGTCTGCTACTTACACGCTGCAGATCGCCTCCTCGCCGTCCGGTAAGATTTCGAGAGCTATCCGGCAGCAGCCCCCAAAAAAAAAATAATAATAATTTTAAAAACCCACGGAGCTGTATTTGGGATGCAAACATGTCCGGTCTGAGCTCGTAACGCCATCCGTGCCAGGACAGAAAAGGGGATGGGGGGGGGGGGTTAACGCCGACAGCCAATTATGTGCCACCGCTGCCTGTGAAATGATCTGAGTGGGCATTACATCCTATAGAACATGCTGCAGTGCGAACAGAGGAGTCTAAATTTTTAATACCCACTGGGGGGGGGGGGGGGAGCGGCGAGCACCTCTGTACTTCTATCTGGAGACTCCTATGATCTCTGCTCCGTGAAGCTTTCGGGAAAAAAAAAACGGAGAGAGAGTTGACAAAAGTGCAAAGATGCTTTTTCAAGTCAGACATGAGCCCACTAATGCATCCCCCCCCCCTCTTTCTCCTGCCCGCCAGTGTCTGGATCTAAGGCGATGCAGCTCACATAGAGCCTTTAATACCTCGCGCTGAAAACAACTCCAGCATCCCCAGACCGAGCGCTTGTATTGCATCAAATTACCTCACGGCGGGCTAAATCAGGACAACCGCTCGTGCCGTAATAAGATTTGCCTTTTGCTGCATTGACAAAGCAAGAGTGTGCGCTCCCCTCCTTTCTTCACCACCACCACACACACCTAACCACTAATCACGCAGACTATGCCAGCCTAAATATAATATAATAGTCGCTGCACAAAAACAAAAAAAGGAACCCCCACCCTCCCACCTCTCCTTGCATACTGACCACCAGCCAGGGACGACGGGCACCTGCATCGGCATCGGCTTTGCCCCCTCTTCTCAGGAACCCGTCATCCAACGCCAATCTGAAACAGCTTGACATATTCTTTCCGGCGGGGGCAAGAATCAAACTATTGTGTCCCTGAGTAGATGAGCAGCAAATAGACAGTGCGAGAGAACAGAGACACTAGACAGACAGGCAAGAGGAGGAGGTGGTGGATGGAGGTGGTGGTAAGGGGGGGGGGGTATGTCCCATTTTCTTCTGTCTGCAGAATCGAACACATACACTGACACCAGGAACTTGTACGGGGTCCAGGGAACCTACCTTAAAATTCCAAAACTGGTCCCGAGTCTTTCGAAGTCAGGTTCCTCCTTGCGTGTGTGTCCCCCCCCCCCCCAACGCCGCTTTCAGTCAGTAACTAAAATAAAAAATAAAAAAATATTTTTTTTTAAAAAAAAGCGTCCAAAGGGAGACAGAAAAAGAAAATGCAAAAACCTCAAGGTTTTAGCAAGTCAAAATGTCCACAGCAGCACATAGCATGTCAATGAATTGGCCGGATGCAGATTAACATTCAGCTTGCTCTCCGCAATGAATAGAGTCCTTTGATTAGAGGCTCGCAGTGAATGCCAGTTCTGGGCTGAAGCTTTTAAAAAACAGAGGAAGATCAGTGCCAGAATAATGCCTTCAGTGTTGGTACAAGACAGACTTCTGATGAGTCACTGCAATGCAAACAAAGATGGCAGGATTACTGTACTGTATGCTGATGGAGTGCTTTAGTGGTGCCACAGCAACACAGACAGGTTGGAAAATTTATAGCGCAGTTTTGCATATGAATTACACTGTAAACTGCCTCTCCTGCCATCCAGTCCTGAGTGTCAAAGCATTTCAACTATTCCAAACAGTCTGCAGGGCTGGCAGCCACCAGCTTTAACTCCTTGCAGGCGAGGGACGGCTGGAGAGGGTCCAGGACTTTGGAGATGATTGCATCTCTTCTTCTTCTCCCCCCCCCCCCCCCTCCCCAACACCCCCTTTGTTACTTTTCAGGAGTGGGAGTTTGTGTTAGGAGGTGTCGTCCCTACAGCCTGACATCTGGTCTGCAGCAGGAATCCAGACACAAGGGGAAAGCTGGGAGGTTTATCTGCAATAACAATTTAAAGGGGAGGGAGGGGAGGGCATCCATCCTCACTGTTATTCTTCACGTCAGGTCAAGGAAATGCCCAGGCATGACTGCTGGGGGGGCTGCACCGTCATATTACTATTAGGATGTTAGAAATGGACAGCAATGACTGCTGGGGGGCTGCACCGTCGTATTGCTATTAGGATGTTAGAAATGGACAGCAATGACTGCTGGGGGGCTGTACCGTCATATTACTATTAGGATGTTAGAAATGGACAGCAATGACTGTTGGGGGGCTGCACCTTCGTATTGCTATTAGGATGTTAGAAATGGACAGCAATGACTGCTGGGGGGCTGTACCGTCGCATTACTATTAGGATGTTAGAAATGGACAGCAATGACTGTTGGGGGGCTGCACCTTCGTATTGCTATTAGGATGTTAGAAATGGACAGCAATGACTGCTGGGGGGGGGCTGCACCTTCGTATTGCTATTAAGATGTTGGAAATGGACAGCAATGACTGTTGGGGGGCTGCACCCTCGTAATGCTATTAGGATGTTAGAAATGGACAGGAATGACTGCTGGGGGGCTGCACAGTCGTATTAATATTAGGATGTAAGAAAGGGACAGCAATGACTGCTGGGGAGGGCTGCATTGTTGTATTGCTATTAGGATGTTAGAAATGGACAGCAATGACTGCTGGGCGGGCTGCACCCTCGTATTGCTATTAGGATGTTAGAAATGGACAGCAATGACTGCTGGGGGGGGGGGCTGCACAGTCGTATTGCTATTAGGATGTTAGAAATGGACAGCAATGACTGTTGGGGGGGCTGCACCGTTGTATTGCTATTAGGATGTTAGAAATGGACAGCAATGACTGCTGGGGGGCTGCACCTTCGTTTTGCTATTAGGATGTTAGAAATGGACAGCAATGACTGTTGGGGGGCTGCACCGTTGTATTGCTATTAGGATGTTAGAAATGGACAGCAATGACTGCTGGGGGGGCTGCACTGCCGTATTACTATTAGGATGTTAGAAATAGACAGCAATGACTGCTGGGGGGGCTGCACCATCGTATTACTATTAGGATGTTAGAAATGGACAGCAATGACTGCTGGGCGGGCTGCACCCTCGTATTGCTATTAGGATGTTAGAAATGGACAGCAATGACTGCTGGGGGGGGCTGCACAGTCGTATTGCTATTAGGATGTTAGAAATGGACAGCAATGACTGCTGGGGGGGCTGCACCCTCGTATTGCTATTAGGATGTTAGAAATGGACAGCAATGACTGCTGGGGGGGGGCTGCACAGTCGTATTGCTATTAGGATGTTAGAAATGGACAGCAATGACTGCTGGGGGAGCTGCACTGTCAAATTGCTATCATGATGAGCTTATACTGTAAGCCAATGTCAGATAGTTGAGACTTGTACAATGTCCTGGCTACATAACTGAGAACATATTCTTTAGACAGAGGATTGTAACCTGTATAATGTGCGATTTGTTAAATTGCATTATTTTCTGTATACCCAATATTCAATAAAAAGAGATTACATAAAAAAAAAAAAAATTGCTATCATGATGTTAAAAATCATAAAGATCACCAGAAATGACTGCTGGGGGGGAGGCTGCATCTTCGCTGTTATTCTTCCCATCAGGTCGAGGAACTTCCTAGCCACGACTGCTGGGGGGGGGGGGGGGGGGGGGGGGGCGCTGCATCTTCACTTTGCCATTATATCAGAAATGGATACGTTTGTTTTGGTAAATGGTTACAATGTTTCCTTTGAAGACAAGGGGGGGAGAATGGAGTTAAAATCAATGTCAAAATTACAGAGGGAGATGAAAACAGATCTAAGGCTGTGCTGTAGGGCGACTAGAGACCCTCCTGCAGTTTAGGTTGACTATGGGGGTGAGGTGGGATTTAAAGAGGACCGGTCACCTCTCCTGACATGTCTGTTGTAGTAACTACTTACACTCCTCATGAAATACCCATTCTGGAGACTATGTTGTGCCATTCCTCTAGTATTCCTATTAGAAGTGAGTGTTACCAGTCTGATACTATACAACTAGTGCTACCAGTGTCAGACTGTAAGGGGACACGCCCCCAACTGGTAACGTATAAAGATGTAGTAGGAGTAATAGGGGAACAGCACAGCATAGAGTTATAAGAAGAGGACAGTCACGTCATGGAGAATGCAATAACTTCCGAAAACAGACTTGCCAGGAGAGGAGACAGCCGAGCCTTGCTATCTCACTAGGATATACCATCAATGTCAGATGGGAGGGGGTAACACTGGTGGACCCCGCACTGCGCATGCCCGGCCACCTCTCCATTCATAGCCATGGGACTGCTGGAAATAGCAGAGCCGGTGTTTGGCGATTTTTTCGGAGCATCCTTAGCAATGAATGGAGGATGGCAGCGCATGCTCAGCTGCTCTCCCTTCTCTCTGGGGGCCCCGTTGTGGAGATAGGAGCGGGGCCCCACTGTTTCCTTTGCAATCACTCTTCCTCCGAAAGCAGATTAAGAATCGGGCCGACTGGATTCCAACACGTCTGATCCTTCCATTCTCAGGGAAGATGAGCCACCACTAGAGGTGTCTGCCAGCGGCTTTCTCCCCTCTCCCCTCTCAGAACACATGCACTCTCAGCAGAATCGGCAGGTGTATGGGAGGGATAGCCGTCAGCCATCTGACGTGTATGGTCAGACTAATAGCGGATAAGGGCGTGACCACACTCGTTATCATCGGTTTGCGATTTGACTGGGATCTTAAAGGGGCATTCCGGGATTCTGATATACTGTATATGGCCCATCATCAGTCTTAAAATCCTGGAATACCAGTTTAGGGTCTCGTGCCCAACGACACCGTTTAGCCTTAAAGGGGTTGTCTGTGGTACGGCAGAACTTTTACATAGAGCTATCAGTTGGACAGGAGGGGAAAGTCATTAGCTAATTAACCCTATACGATCAGCGTTCATTACAGTGACCTGTGATCACGCCGCTTCTCTCCACGTTCACAGCGCGCGCAGTAAATATTACCCGGCGTCTAATCTGTAATCCCCTCATCATTATTCACACGCAGCAAAGATTATCCTGATAATGGACAAAATGCCTACTGGCATCCCTGCCTGCATCAGGAAGGGGGCAACTAATCGCCCCCTACAAAATACGTGGGCACGGCTACGGGTTAACAGCAGATTATGTACCTTAAAACGGGGGAGGCCAATGCCCCCCTGAGTCGCTTTCTTCTGTCAATCCGTTTCTAGGAAAGCTGAGTGACAACCAATATGGCCGCTACAGAGCCTGGCTTACCCAGACTCTAGTGCCATATAGGCAGATTAAAGGGGTGTTCCCAATTTAAAAGAGTTGTCCAGGATTAGAAAGACGTGGCTGCTTTCTTCCAAAAATAGCGCCGTCCCTGTCCAAAGGTTGTGTCTGGTATTGCAGCTCCATTGGAGTAGATGGGGGAAGAGCTGCAGTACCGCACACAACCTGAGGACAAAGGTGGTGCTATTGTTGGAAGAAAGCAGCCATGTTTTTTTTTTTTTTTTATTATGGACAGCACAGGGGTGGTCGAGCATGCACATGGGAGCTCCATTCATGCCTATGTGGCTGACAGATTGTCAGGCGCTGGGCTCCCCGTGATCTGGTGGTGCATGCTCGATGATCGCTCAATTGAAACGGAGGACCCTCATTTTCGTGGTCGGGGCGACACTGGATAGGGATAACTTGCTACAGGAAGGTCCCTTTAAGTAACAGCAGCCATATTAGTTGTCACCCAGCTTTCCCAGGTTCAAATAAGTAGGAAACGTGAGCTTTATTAAACAACTGGATAGAAGGAGAAGAATAAAATGTATTTTTACCGGCGAAGGTTTATTTAAGTTTTTTTCAACTTCTGGCAAGTAAAGCATGAGATGTAGCAGAGCTGAGTTTGTCACTTGGCGGTTTCTGCATATAATCTATTAGAGCCACGTGAACTTTACCCCATGACATGTAAACATGCATGCACCCCTTCTGTATGTAACGCCCTTTGTCTTCTCCCACACTGGGCCAGCAGAGGGCGCCCACAGCAAGGGCTGATCCAGCAGTTATACTGTAGTTGGGGCAGTCACCAGTGATTACCCTGTGAAAGGTGCAGATGTTCATAGTATCTGAGGGAAGCCCACAGCTGTTTAACCTCTTGTGTCTCCAGAAATGCAAAGATGGGATGGTGAGGGTCGTAGTAACCAAGGGAGCTTCAAATGGTCTTGGACTGGAAGTAGTGACATCCTGGTACCCAGCAGGATGACATCACTTACAGTAACGCAAGATCCTTTCCAGTAGAGCCATTTGCCCACCTTTGGGGCAAACCAGGATCAGGGAGAGTTGTGGGGGGTATTGTGATTTGTGCCCCCCCTTACATGCACCACTGCCGTCTACAGGTTATTCTTCTGTCACATGGATTACAACGAGCTGGGCGGTGGTCATTATTGAGGTGAATCCGCGGTACCGTCCGTACAGTAAAGCGAGGTGCTCTGCTGTGTACAGACCATGCTCAGCAAGGTTATGGGGGCGCAGACCATGCTGGGCAATGTCATGGGGGCGCAGACCATGCTGGGCAATGTCATGGGGGCGCAGACCATGCTGGGCAATGTCATGGGGGCGCAGACCATGCTGGGCAATGTCATGGGGGCGCAGACCATGCTGAGCAATGTCATGGGGGCGCAGACCATGCTGGGCAATGTCATGGGGGCGCAGACCATGCTGGGCAATGTCATGGGGGGGCAGTCCATGCTCGGCATTGTTATGGGGCGCAGACCATGCTCGGCAATGTTATGGGGGCACAGACCATGGATGGTTAGATCACTGGAGCACAGACCATGGCTGGCAGTGTTATGGGGGCACTGAATATGGCTGGCAATGTTAGGGAGATCATGGCTAAGGATATAGAGTCATAGACTTCCGCAGACTGTTACAGTATATGAAAGACGTCGCCATTCACAGAATACAGCGGCATCACCGTATATAGCAGTACCATATACAAAGCGGGCCGCTCTGCAGTAGGTAGTTCACAACTTTCGTAAAAAATAAGATGTTCACCTCCTTGAGGTGCTGAAGTATAAGAGACGGTGACATTACCTGACTGGTATAATACCGCCCTGCTATACTCCTGAGCCGTGGAGCACATTACCACAATACAATAGCACCTGGCTCCCTATGGATCCACCATGTATCATACAGATAGCGATACAATGCATTACACATCGTCCAGACTGTGCCAGGTATGAGGACCACAGTGTACATTATATACAGGTTATCTGATGCCTCAGTACATGGGAACACATATATAGGAATATGTATAGAACATGGGGTACTGCAGACATTCACACTTTAATAGATGGCGGTATAATACCAGCACACACAGAGGCAATGTTAGGGGGGCATCAGATTGTACAGAGGAATGTAAATATCTACCGAAGTATAGTGATAGTATATGACTACGGTCCGATGGTATATGGGCACACAATACAACACACATGTCTATGCTACAGTATATGACGGCATAGTAAAGTGATATGACAGTATCCTACAGTGTATGGGCACACAATTAAACGTATGTCCACACTACAACAATTGTTAGTGATAGTGTCATACTCCATAGGGGCACACATACCGGTATATGTCCACACAGCAATAGTGATAGTATGACAGTATTCTACAGTACATGGGCGCACAATATAACACATACAGTATATACTGTATGTCCATACTACAGTATATGGCGGCATATAGTATATGACCGCATCCTACAGTATATGGGCACAGAAAATTATATATCTACAGTACCGTATAAGACGTATAGTATATGACAGCACATAATATGACACACCTATGTCTATGCTACAGTATATGGCAGCATAGTATAGTGGTATGACAGTATCACACTATAAAGGCACCTAATAAGACACATATATATATATATATATATATATATGTCCGTACAACAGTGTATGACGGCATAGTATAGTAAAAGTATGGCGGTATTCTACAGTACACATCATATATAGCTACACTACAGTATAAGACAGCATAGTATATGACAGCATCCTGCACTATATAGGCATACAATATGACACCTATATATCGTAGTATAATATAGTGATAGTATATAACAGCATCCTACAGTATATGGGAACACAATATAATGGAATATAAGGCTGAACTATAGTATATGACCGTATTCTAAAGTATGTGGTTGCACAGTATTGTGATAGTATATGACAGTATCATACATTATATGGCCACACAATATAACACACACACACACACACACATATATATATATATATGTGTCCACACTACAGTATATGACGGCATAGTATAGTGATAGCACATGTCAGTATCCTACAGTATATGGGCAGACACTATAACACATACATACGTTCACACTATGGTATGTAGTAGCCCATGAATAACCGCAGCAAAAAAAGGGATACAACGTAAGGCTAATACTCCATACTGTAGCACATGGTGTCACGGCATTGCACAGTGGGGTGTAGTGTCAGGTTGCTATACAATGCTATCGGTGTGTTCCTAGTCTCTCCCCCATGTACTGCAGTGGCACACAACCTGCATGATATGCCACCATATACCGTACGCTACAGGAGCTATTCATACCCCACAGGACGGGGCGTCCTCGCATGGCACACAGACGCCTTCACACTGCAGTATGTGCTGACACAGTATTCAGCACACTGGCATCCACCCCGGCTATGTATCACTGCAGTACCTGGGGGGTGGGGGGGCGACGCTGCAGTCTGGTCAGGGCAGTAGTGATAACGTAGCCCATGGTGCAGACGAAAGCAGCACTCAGACATGTGGCAGACTGTGCGACACCGCAGGGATGTGCAGGCGGCGAGCCGCGCTGTCATACTAACAAGTTCTCTCTCCTCTTCTCTCACATGGAGGGTGCTGCTCCCACCAAACTCCAAATGTGCCAGGATCAGCAAGAACGGCGACAGACTGGCACTGACTTGGCTGGGAGGCAAATTAATTAGACATCAGACTAGCATTTGCCCTCACGCTTGCAAAAAAATTTAAAAAAACACCGACAGCCTCCAGGCAGTCAACCGAGACCGACCTGCCGCAGCTGCTGTGGAGCTCTTAGGTTGGGGGATGCCCAAGTGCCAATCAAAGTTGCTGATGGACAAGCGGGCTTTGCTTGTGCCCTGTGGTGCTGATCTCGGCATCCGAAAAAGCCTCTTATCCATGCTTACAACTCTCACAAGGGCTTTATTATACACCACCACCCCCCTAACATCGACACAGCAGCTGGGTACACAGCATGCAGATACCAGGCAGACAGCATACAGCTGGCACAGACACCGGCAGTCTATAGACAGAGCCCAACGCCATACCGACAGCTTAGAAACCGCTACACGGCACCCTACGCAAACACGGTATTCAATTTGGCGGTCGCCCCTCTCCCCGCAAAATGCCAACGACTGTACTACTTTAGCAGAACGGGTTAATGCCACAGCCAGAGCTCCTTCGCCGGTCTGAACAATGCACAGCTCCTGCCTCCTGGTTGGCAGCCAGTCCAAGCCCCGCTAAAGAAAATCAGCGGCCCCCCCTCCCCGGTTAAAGTAGAAAGCCGTAGAGGATCTTACAAGATGTGCGGCGCAGCTCCTTGGCTCGGTCATTACCTAGTATGGAGGAGCAGTCTCCGCGCGTGTGTTTTCTCCCTAGGTCTTGTGCAAGTTAGTCTGTGAGTCAGCAGTAACACACATGAGGAGATCAGGAGCCCTGCCGAGCTTGATGCAATGAATGTAGACTGGGAGAGAAAAAAAAAAAAAAAAAGAAAGCGAATTTTCTTGGACTCGAGCCCCGGACTGTAATTCAATTGCCTTTACTTTTCAATTACTGCCTAGACTACTGGTAGCCGGAGGCAGGGGATGTGTAACTGTTGCTTACTGCCTGCGAAGGTGCCGTCATAGGGGTCTGCGGATCACATCTGGACAGGAGGATGGTCGAAGGCCATGTGAACCAGCACGACGGCCGAGCGTTGGATGATCAGTGACCGCTGTACTGTCCAGGAGCAGGTCGAGCTCTCAGTCCGTGATGTCTGTGTGGTCCCCTATCCCTTGGTTGTTGTTTTTTTTTGGGTAGGGCCACATGGGTGGCAGATTTACTGCATGCGGAAAATTGGCCGTGTATTATAGTAGCAGCAAAGTGGATGACATTTTATGGCGCACACTACTGGTAGCCAGAGGCAGGGAATGTGTAACCGCACTGCCTGTGAAGGTGCCGACATGGGGGTCTGCGGATCACATCTGGACGGGATGCCCACTGGAGGCCTTTATGAAGGTGCTGGCCCAGGGCTATGTGACCCGAGAACAGTCGGGCGCTGGATGATGGGTGACCGCCGTACTGTCCAGGAGCAGGTCGGGGCCTCTCAGTCCATGATGTGCATGTGTTCCCATATCCCTTGGTTTCTTTTGAGTAGGACCACATGGGTGGCAGATTTTCTGCAGCAGAACGGCACCACATATAGCAGCTGCAAAGTGGATGACATTTTACTGCATAGACTACTGGGAATGTGTAACCGCCGTTTACTGCCTGCAATGGTGCCGACATGGGGGCCTGCCGTTTTGTAAGGATCACATCTGGACAGGATAATGGCTGAAGGCTGAGGGGATGCCCGCTGGAGGCAGTGACCGGGAGCTGCACACAAGGCTATGTGAATCAAGAAACAGTCAGCATGACGGCCGGGCGTTGGGCGGTCAGTGGCCGCTGTACTGTCTGGTAGCAGGTCGGACTCTCCGTCCATGTCCATGGTCACTATGTGGTCCCATATCCCTAGATTTCTTTTGGGTAGCACCATATAGACGGCAGATGATTTTCTGCAATGGAATGGCGTGCAGAAAAATCGGAGGCACATTATAGTAGCGGCAAAGTGGATGAGAATTTAAGGCATAGACCGCTGTTTACTGCCTACAACGGTGCCGACATGGGGGCCTGCGGTTTTGTAAGGATCACATCAAGACAGGATGCCTGCTGAAGGCCTTTATGAAGACTCATGTTCTCAAGCAGCGACGGGAGCTGCCCCGAGGCTATGTGAACCGGTAACAGTAAGCATGAGGGGCTGGCATTGGGTCACCAGTGGTCGCTGCCATCTGTATGGTCCAGGAGCAGGTCAGGCTCTCATTGCGTCTCCATGATTTGTACGTGGTCCTATATCCCTTGGTTTTTTTGGGGTAGGAGCCCACGGGTGGCAGATCTCGTGCAGCAGAACGGCACGCAGTAGTAGCAGCAAAGTAGATGAGATTTTACAGCACAGACTATCCGCATCGCTCCCCTTCATTCTGCCGATCATGGCGTCCTCGTTAACGTAAGATCCTCCTTTCAAGCTTTAAAATGCTACAACTTTCTAATAAACCTGGTGGTTCTACTCTGCCATTTTTCAATATCTCTGCTTGCCGTCAGCTGAAATAAATATTTTGATTGGCATCCAAAGGCTGGAAGACATCTAAGGGTGAGTTCAGACTTGGCAGAACTGCTGCGGGATGTTCATGAAGATACATGTGGACAGAGTTTTTTTAAAGCAAAAATAAATAAAAAATAAAAACTCTCACACGTAGCAAAAGATAAATGACTGCAAATAAACTAAATGCCGCCTCACCCGAATACTTTGCACAGCTGAGGGTCAGCATCCATTCTCTGAATGCTTTTTTCATCATTTTTTGCTTCCATGTGCCCCCCTTGGTGCTGCTGAGAAAAAGCTCTGAGCAGAATCAGCCTCCTTCCCCCCTCTGGCAGCTGAAAACGTAGCTGCAGGAGAAGTCTTCTCAGCTATACTGGCATGCTACTACAGAGGCTGAAAGCCATTTCTACGATCAGACCAATAGGATGTGCCCTAAAAATATCTACACATAAATCTCATGAAATACTCTGTAAAGCTGTGAACTCTCCCAACCAGGAACATCGTAGACCATCAACAGATGAAACTGACCTCAGTCTAAATTCTTTCATAACCGGCTGCCCCTGCTCAGCTCTGATCCTTGTCATTGAGATGCTGCCCCCTAGTGATGAGCATTATAAAAGAAAAAAACTCTGCATAATTAAGACATAAATTAATAAGTATATATGTAGTTAAGGCTGTGGCCCCCCCCCCCCCTTCTCCTTTATAACCCCGTGCGGGACGTGCAGCCAGGTACCCCACCCACCCTCCCCTTTTTTTCTTCAGTTCTCATTGGGGTAGGCCCCCTTTTAGGCCTACCCTCGCCCTTGGCTCCCGGCATTAATCAGCCATCTGTAGGGTCCGGTTTTAGTACGCTCTGGGCCGTCGCCCCAACCACAAGTGATGTAGCAGAGCTAGGTTTGTCATTGGACTCATTGTTAACCTATTATGAAACAGCGCCACCTTTGTGCATGGGCTGTGCTGGTACTGCAGCGCAATTTCACTCACTTGTCTGGGGATGAGCTGGCTGCGGTTCACTAGGCGCGATTACGCCCTTACCCAACACCTTTGTTAATGAGGGCATGGTCTACAGAGGAGTGTGGCCTGTGCAAACGGTCTATGGTATGGTCTCCGACCTGCGGCTCTCTAACTATTGTAAAACTTCAACTCTCAGCAGCGCCTTTGCCATGCATTTACAGTTAGGTCCATATATATTTAGACACTGACACAAATGTTGTTTTTATTACCCGTTTACTAAAACATATTCAAGTTATAGTTATATAATGGACGTGGACATAAAGTCCAGACTTTTAGCTTTCATTTGAGGCTATCCACATTATAATTGGATGAAGGATTTAGGGGTTTCAGCTCCTTTACATGTGGCAACCTGTTTTTAAAAGGGACCAAAAGTAAGTGGACAATTGCCTCAAAGGCCGTTTCATGGGCAATTCCTTCATTATTTTATTCTCCATTAAGCACATAAAAGGCCTGGAGCTGATTTGAGGTGTGGTGCTTGCATTTTGAAGATTTTGCTGAGAAGTAAAAATGCCGGTGAAACAAGCCGTCCTTCATCTGTGAAAACAGAAAAAACCCATCCGAGAAAATGCTACACTATTAGGAGCGGCAAAGTCTACAGTTTGGTACATCCTGAGAAATAAAGCACTGGTGACCTCAGCAACGCGAAAAGACCTGGACGCCCACAGAAGACAACAGTGGTGGATGATGGCAGAATAATTACCATGGTGGAGAGAAGCCCCTTCACGACAGCCGACCAAGTGACCAACGCTCTCCAGGATATAGGCGTATCAATGTCCAAGAGAAGACGGCATGAAAGGGAACACAGAGGGGTCACTGTCACTCATCAGCCTCAAGAATAAGAAGACTAGATTGGACTTTGCTAAATAAATAAAAAACATCTTAAAAAACCAGCACACTTCTGGAAGAACATTCTTTGGACAGATGAAACCAAGATCAACCTCTACCAGAATGATGGAAAGAAAAAAGTATGGTAAAGGCTCGGTACAGCTCATGATCCAAAGCATACCGCGTCATCTGTAGAACACGGCGGAGGCAGTGTGATGCTTGGGCATGCATGGCTGCCGGTGGCCCCGGGGCCCTAGGGTTTATTAATGATGTGACACAGGACAGAAGCCGCCGGATGAATTCTGGGGTTTTCAGAGACATACTGTGTGATCAAATCCAGACAAACTGATCGATCGGCCTTTCGTAATACAGACGGACAATGACCCAAAACATAAAGCCAAAGCAACCCAGGAGTTTATTAAAGCAAAGAAGTGGAATATTCTTGAATGGCCGAGTCAGTCACCGGGTCTGGACCCAATAGAGCGTTTCACTGGTTAAAGACTAAACTTCAGACAGAAAGGAACTGAAAACCGCGGCAGTAAAGACCTGGCCGAGCATTAAACACAGCGTGATGTCCATGAGGTCAAGACCTCAGGCAGTCATTGCCAACAAAGGGTTCTTTAACCAAGTATTAGAAATTAACATTTTATTTACAATTATTTAAATTTGTCCAATTACTTTTGAGCCCCTGAAATGAAGGGATTGAGTCTAAAAAAAATGCTTTAGTTCCTCACGTTTTTTATGCCATCATTTTGTTCGACCCACTGAATTAAAGCTGAAAGTCTGAACTTCAACCGCATCGGAATCCATTGTGGTGAAAAAGGTCGTCTCTGTCCAAATATATATATATGGACCTAACTGTACATGTTCTTCTGAGAACCATGCTCCATGTTGGGAGGTGTAGTACTGGGCATACAGGGTGCATTTGTATTCCTGGGCACATGACACAGAAAAAAGGGACTGGGTAAACTGGTTTGGCAATATAGTGATGCCAAGGTAGCGTCGCCAGTAACCATATTGTCTAGGTATGGAATAGTGCAATGCATACAAAGCAATTTTTTTAAACAAATTTCTAAGCATAAGTGAATTAATTCATCGAAGAGGACCTGGAACCTCTCCTGGCATGTGGCATCGGCAGCACTGACGGGATAGCGTTAGACTGTGCAGGGGACCCCCTCCCCCCCTCCATCTAATTACACCCATCTGGAGCTTTATTGCAAACTGCTAGTAATTCATTCATAACTTCTAGCAGGAATAATAGAGGAACTACACAACATAGAGTCATGAGAATGGCATATAGTTGCCAACTGTCCCTTATAGGGATGAGCGAATCAATAAAGTCGATTTGAATAAAACTTAGTTTAAATACTGTACAGTATTAGAATGTATTGGCTCCAATGAGCAGAAGTTATTCCTTCGCAAAGTCTTGCGAGACTTCAGGTAATAACTTCAGAAATTGATTTATACTGATGGACCTTGGAACCAAACCAGAGTTCGGGAAATGTTTTTTTTTTTTACAGTATAAATCAATTTCTGAAGTTATTACCCAAAGTCTCTCATCGGAGCCAATACATTCTAATACTGTACAGAGCGCTCGCTCCATACAGTATTGAAACAAAGTTTTATGCAAATCAACTTCGGATGTTTCCTCCGCTCATCCCTAGTCCCTTATTTGCTGGGACTGTTCTTGACTTTCAGAGACAGTCCCGACACATTTGCGCTGTCCTGCAAAAAAATGGATGGGGCAGATGCAAACTCCGCCCCCAGGTGGGTGTTTCTGGGGTGTTCCCAGGCCTGACGCTTATATGCCCCTATTTTAACAACTGAAATGTTGGTAAGTATGGAATAGATGCTCCCGAAATTTCATTACATAGTAAAACAGACATGTCAGGAGAGTTGACGGGTCCTCTTTAACAGGTAGTGGCATATTTACTGTGGAGACATACCACAGGACTGCTGGGGCCTACGGGGGAAGGGGGCCCTGCAACAAAGCTTCTGCTTTCTGACAAAAATCCACTGCATTTTCTTGCAGTCACCACTAGAGGGAGCTTAGAGATTTTACAGCTGCCTGAGCTCAATCTTAACTATAAAGTCCTATATACTGAGCTCCCCCTAGTGGTGGCTGCAGACAGCCAAATTTACACTAGAGGGAGCTTAGTGCAAAGAGATTTTACAGCTGCCTGAGCTCAATCATAGTTATAAAGTCCTATATACTGAGCCCCCCCCTAGTGGTGGCTGCAGACAGCCAAAATTACAATAAAATGTATAACATATTTACTGTGTGGAGATGCAAAAGATTTAAAAACATACAAAAAAAAAACAGGGGGAAGGGGGCTTACTCGTTCTGCTATGGTGTTCTATGATATGTCTGCCCCTGACTGAATGTGGAAGTGGTAGAATATTACGATGCTAATGAGAGGCTTTACATTGGATGTGTCAGCAGGTGGAGAGATGGGACCAATACCTATTGGGAGAAGGAGTATGAAGAAAGAGAGGAACCAGGGACATGTTCCTGTATAGTCATCTTGCCTGGCCCTGTCAATCAATAGGAAAAGGGAGGGGCTGGCAGATGAAGCAGGCGGAGCAAGGGTGCACAGAGTGGCCTGGGTCCGCCCTCAGAGCACTTAAGAGCTCATTTGCATATGGATTCAAAGTACAATGTCTGTGAAGGGTGCCTTAAAGGGTCCACGCTAAACAAGAGTCAGACAATCTGGATGCAGCGCTGGCTCTGTGTAGTGTAATTTCCAGGCCCCAATAATTAGATTACGCTTTTATTGGGAAGGACTTTCTGTGCCGAGCTAAATATAATGTCACTATTATTATGACAAGTGAAAGCTCAATTATGTAATGAGAAATAAAAAACAAAACATTATTGATGACCCCCCCTCCCTCCAGTAATATAGACTTGCAGCTCCTGCTCTCCACACTTGCTCCACAGAGCTCACTGCTTCTAGACGTTGCTCACACGGCCTCCTCTTTCCTGCCATTTACAGGTGAAGCCCCCACTGAGGACACCCACGAGATGATTCCCAGGCCGCGAACCCTGACAACTCTCCGTCTCTCTGTTCACACTCCACGCACATTCTCGAAAAATAAACCATGTACACGTGTGTATACAACTCCACAGCAGTGCGACCGGGCGAACAATCATCCTCAACTGTTCTTAAAGGGGCAGCTTCCTCATACAGAATTAAATGTCAAGCAGTCATCCGTATTCATCTACAACGGCTCCAGGCAAGCAGTAATTTCTAAAGGTGGCCTCCAGCCAAACCGTACGCAACCATCTAGGAGCAAGCTGATGCACTGAGGAAGACAGCCAAAGACCAAGCATCTGTCAGTGAACCCTACTCCTACGTGCGCGAAGGTCCAACGGTGAGCAAGTAATCTCCTGTGGAGTTGTGGACACACACTGTACGCAGCTTCCATGTCAAGCTCAAGTGAAGTGGAGTTACTGTACTGTAGTACGGTACTCCTAAAAAGACTTGGACTGTTTGGACCCCCAAGTGTTGGGCAGAATATGGTACATGTTTGGATGTACCGTCGTGGGTAGGTTATTCGGTGAAGGACAGAAGTCTAGCAGTGGCAAGGACCCACAGAGGCACTGGTCCTCTGAAGTCCAGTGGCTGCTGAAGCTTTTTGGATAAGGCCCAGGTGAGGTAGGCTGTAGCAGCCGCAGGGGATAGCCTCACAGAGATTAAAAACAGTAGAGACGGTTCGGACAAAAGCTGAGAGCCATCTTGGGTCTATCCTGAGCCTCTGTAGGACTAGTGATGTTGTGCGCGCTCTCCTTGGCCATGATAAAGAGACCGGTATATCTAAAGTTGAAGTTGATATCAACACAATAGTTCCGAATATTATCCGTCAATTGCAACCACCAAGCATCTTGTACAGCCACATACAAAGCAGCTCAAAAATCTGCAGTGGATTTTGCCGGGCTCCCATGGCAAAACCCCCAACAAATGTGCAATGGGTGCAAAGAGTGAAATCTGTGGCGCATGTCTACGTGATGCATCCACACGGAAAAGAAAATCCACATTGAGTCACAGATAATGTCCTGTGTGGATGTACCTAAAAGCGTCAGTAACCATCAAGCATGCTGTACCTCTACGCAAGAAGTGAATACAGCCTTTTGTTATTCAAAAAGGCTCCTGTGACAATCCTGCGGGGTGCCACTGCCTTACACGACAACTACCATCAGTGTAGATGGAGAGTGGAGGAAGGTTTATGAGATCGCAACGCTCGGAGAAGTAACACATGCAAAATTTTGCTGTATGTAAAGTGGCCATGACAAATCAATGACCGTTATATACAACATGGGACAATGGAGATGGAGCTGAACTAATGTTCTCAGAGCTGAGGACACACAATGCATCTTGGATTCAGTCATATGCTGAAGACCCAAATGTCATGGTCGCTGGCCGTTATGATGAAAAGACCCTTCATAGACAACAGGTCGGTGGAATTCAATACGTTATCTGGTCAACAGAGTCCATTTTTCGAAGACAACAGTTTAGACAATGGAAAAGTTTCCCCAACCATTGTCCGCGGAGTCCATTCTTGCTGCCAAACATAAAGCCAAGCCTTCAATGCGAAAAATATGTTTCACTTGTGAAGTCACGAAGGTTGAGGCTGAGAAATGAAGCAGAGAAATTCCTTTCCATAGCAAAGAAGGGTCAGGGAGAGATTGCGGTGTGTAAAGTATTTTATCAGTGCGAAGACCTGAATGTTCCCAACACCTCTATACAGCAACAGTTTGGGTTATGCCTGTATTGTGTTGTCAACACATCTCCAAGGCAGCAGCGCTTGCAGTACCTTGTCTTCCTATTTCCGCCTTTTGTAAGCTGCGAGGAACTGTTTGTGACATGGTATACTGTACATTAGACCTGTCCAACGCCTCGGCTCTGCTTTGTCCCGAGCAGGATTTATGTTGGCAAGTCCCCAACTTATTTCTGTGTGCATGTCAACAAGATGCCAAAGGAGTGTAGGCCAAGATGGCTGGAGATTACATGAAGGGGAAAGTTCTGGTGTAGTAGTCTTTTTGTTTTGTCCTAATTGGTGGTGGTGGTGATGGCCTCAGGTGTCTGTAACATCTTCTGAAGGAAACTCAAGGACTCCTCAGAGCATCCGAGCCTAAAATACTGGTACAGCTCTCAGCTGATAGTGATCCAATGGAAAAACAGAGATCCCAGGCACTAGAGATTTTGGGTCACATATAACCCAAGCCGTGGTGTCTATCCAAGCTCCTGTTATAGAAAGTCCTATTGAAAATGTTATTAGATACTGTTGGGCCAATGGAAAACCTAGTGCCTGGTCCTAGTTGAGCAGGTAATGTAAGTAAGCACCACCTGTTGGATCAGTATGAGATTAAGGGATCTCTAGTAACTCCCTATTGGATTCATAATGTGATTTTCTTCTGTTGTATGGGATCTAATAATTAAACCCTGTCAGACCAATTTGTGATCTAGTGAGCAGCCCCTTTTGGGTCAGTGGGAGATCTACTGCTTAGCCATTTTTGGGCCAGTGTGTGCTCCAGTGACCTAGTGTAAGATCTTGTGATTAAGCCCTGTCCAGTGCACTCTAGTGATCGGCCACTTCTGGGCCGCTGTGTAATCTAGCGATCAGAACTTTCTGGGCCAGTGTGTGATCTTGTGATTATCTACATCTGGGCCGCTGTGTGATCTAGTGATCGGCCACTTCTGGGCCAGTGTATAATTTACTGTTTGGCCACTTTTGGGACAGAGTGTGATCTATTGATCATCCCCTGTCATATCAGAATGAGATCTAGTGATTAACCCATCAGACCAATGTGATCTATTGATCAGCCCCTTTTGGGCCTGTGTGAGACCATTTCCTGTTGTGTCAGGAGATCTATGGGCAAGTTTAAAATCTAGCAATAAGCCCCAGTTGGATGACTGAGAGATCTAGTGATCGGCCCATGTTGTTCTATGTGAAATCTAGTGTGGTAGTAGTAGGATTGTAAAACGCCATCATCATCTGGTGGCTCTGTAACTCAGGATAAAATTGTGTTAGCCCAGTGGTCTCCAACGTGTGAGGACACGTTGGGTAGTTTCACACGAGCTGGAGAACCACAGGATAGAGATGGCATCTTTAAAGGGATGGTCATCAAGCAGTTAACCAGACTTCAGTCCCTGTATAACCCAGAATTATGGGGATTCAGCGACATCTTACAACACATTCTGACGGGTGGGGCCGAAATTCCAAACCCCTGGATCACATATTCTAAGAGGTGAGGGGCACAATGCAAAACATTATCCCACAAACGGTCACATCTGATCACATGATGGGAAGCGGCAATGAGCATGACCCACACAATGTGTATGTTACATGTTAGTGCCCACGCCGTCTTGTACTTTATTTGGTCTCTTCTGCGTTCCTGTAGGACCGAGACCTCCGGTAACATATGTACAGCGGGGATAACAATGTACGTATTGTCTGAGCAATGGCTGGATACAGAGAAAGATCATGTGAAACAAAGCTCCTGTGTCACACAGATTTCCACATAACCACACACTTGTTAAGGAAACTGGACCTAAAACAAGGGGCACTATTTCGTTTTGGCTGCTTGGGATGTGTAAAGGAAGCGGGTGAAGCAATAATGCCATGGGCACCTTGGAACAAGGAAAAAAAAAAAAAAGGTGATGCCACCTGGCACCTACCGGGATGTGGACCCTTCATGTCTAAAAAGAGTTTATAATCAAAGGGAATAGAATATCTGGGAAATCTGGACCAGATTAGGGTGGTCTTCCGCAGACGGTGTAGTTGGGTTTTGGAGCAACCACAGATTGGACACGATATTTTATTTATATAGCGCTAACATATTCCACAGTGCCGTACAGAGATTTCCATCACTCACATCAGTACCTGTCTCCATAATCTAAATTCATTCACCCACCTCCCGCACCGCTCTTCTTCCAGGCCGTTGGGGTAGCTCTGTGCTGGCTCAGCCTCTCTGCCTGCCCACAGGGCGCCTGCTCCTTTCAGTTCTCAAAGGGCCAATGTGCACACACTAGTCTTCACTAGCCAATGGCTGGTAACCTTGAGGTGCCTAAGGCACCAGGGAGGTGCCTGAGCAATAGGTTCCTAGTCAACTAGTTTCCTTCAAAAAATCTTCTGTATGACATTGTCTGCTCATGTACAGACTTCTGCGCGTTTCCAGGATATTGATCCTCTGCTGCCCGAACTGTGCTCTATATGGACCCTTCACTGCCTGCCCTGACCTCAGCCTGTCACCAACTATGGTGTTGCTTGATTTCCATGGGTCAGCTGTCATCCAAACAGACTACTCCAGGAGGTTGCAGTCTGGTGGTTCCCCTGCTGAAAAGTCTAGATCCCTGTATAGGGGTTAAAGGGTGACGGGACTGTTAGGATAACTCACTTAGGAGTAGCCACAAGTCAAACCTGTTCGGTTGACACAGTGGTTCCACATGTACTGCGTAACACTTGCAGATGTCACTCTTCGAGTCAAACCCAGAACCCCAGCGATGCAACAGTGCTTACCATTGGTATACTCCTCAGCGCTACTCTTTTGCCCTACATTGAAATAAAATACATGTAGGGCAAAATGTAATTGTAAGGCCATTGGGATCAATACCATGCTATGTTTTTCTAATCCTTTATAGCTTCCTAAAAGTTCAAGATGGGTGTCCTCAACTGAAGCGCAATTATGAAGAGCGTCTCTCCCTCTGGAGGATATGTTATTTCTTGTATTACACAGACCAACCCACTGGTTTGAATGGGTACTGTGCATTACCTAATTTTCTCTGGGTAGAGAAATTTCAAAGTACTGCCAGATTTCCTCACAGATTACAGTTGATGGTCGGGGATCCCAGTAGAGGGACATTTTGTGATCTCTTTATTGTGAAGGGACTCTTCTAAAAAGAAAGTATTTTCCAAAGTTGAGAACTTCTTGAAATAAACCACATTTGTCGTTAACACCTATCAAGAAGTATTAACTTTTACAATTCGATACCGTGACCACAGAACCATAAAAAGCTCTTACTAAAAAGCTCCTCATGGCCATAGCGTCTCAAGATGATGAGTTGGTTGTAGTTGGGGCAGGTAGAGTATGTGCAGGTCTGCAGTCAGGGTGGTGGATCTTGTTGAGCTCAGAAGGAGCAAAATGCTGGCAGAGAGGATGGGGCATGTGGTTCAGTACTGCTCGGACTCCATAGAATTAGTCATCCTAACTTCTACAGCAGATGTACAACTTGGATATGGTTGCAGAAGTTCATTACCAAGTGAGTCTGAAGTTTGGTAAGAGGACATGGTGAAAAAACCATCTCAAGAAATACTTGGAGCTCACCACTAGGACATGATCTTGCGACAGTAGACATCTCTACTAATGTGTTTCTTCATAGGCACTGAATACAGAACGATGGGAGCAGATCTTCTTAGGTTTGGGAACACAAAGCTTTTCACTGTATATACATAAAACACTCCATGGTTTCAGAAAGGCATGCCACAGGGTAAACATGAGGTCCAAAGATCACCATGGTAAATTATGTCAACTCCTTTAACAACCTGCCACATATTGTGTGAAAGTAATCGTCTTCAAGAAGAAGTAACTTCTGAAGCAGAACTATTCCTGGAGGACGCTTTCAATTTCAGCCACAGATGTGTATCTGCTTGGTGTTGATGAATTGGAAAGCTTTCGTCATACACTGAATTTTGTGGTTGGGCACGTTACCTGATAAAGAAACAGAACTGGTCTCCAAAGCATGCTGAACCTCTCTCATTGCAATTTCACAATCCCATGGACTGTGGTAAAGTTTCACATAGTGCCCTATCTGGACAAGACTCATTCTACTTTTCATGGTCTATGGATACTACTGTTTATTCAAAGTCTAGGGAAGATTTGGCCCTACAGGACAGCCCTGATTATGAGGGTGTCCATCTTCCTTGAGCTGCTGTTAACATTTACAGAGATGCTTTGTAGCAGCTACATGGACCATAGACACAATAGACTAGAGATGACTGACTTCTATGGGAGAGTGTTGCGAGCATGCTCTGTGAACTGTGCAGAGGGCATTGGGCAGGGATGGGGAGTAGGTAAGCTGTGAATATTACCTATTGTAAATGATGGATCCTGTGTTATCTATGTATACAGTATGTGTCATCTTTGTCATCGTAATATGGCCTGTGAAGATAATGAGATGACAAGTAATCTCACAGAACAGGAAGTGTTACCCTTTAATGAGGCTCAGTGGCCAGAATGAAAACTGCATTATTTTAGGACTTTTTTTTTTTTTTTTTTACATCAAACATAGTGACATGGAAAATTAAAAATAACAGCACCAACAATTCTTAAAAAATGTAATATAAAAATATATTTTTTTTTATAACATTTTTATTGTGAAAGACATTTATCTGTAATGTAATCACCCTGTTAGCGTATGCCCCCCCCCGCCCCCCCCCCCAGTACACATACAGATTGTGGTCAACATGACCAATTAGCGCCATGTCACCGAGAGAGATAATATCTTCTCATAGCCAATTAGATAAAGGTCATGTACAGTTAGACACAGTATTATCCATTCAACATGATATAATAACCATATAAACTGGGTTGGGAGGAGGGGGGGAGAGAAAACGCGGGGGGGGGGGGGGGGGGGGGGTACAGGGAAAGTGAATTGTTCCTGTCAGGAATGTTAGAATACAAAGTGTAATGAAGGTTGAGTGATACACACTTGCGGGCTCCCATAAGCTATATGGAGTTCTGAATATCTGGGTCAAGGCCTCTGTATTTCAGCCAAGGATTCCATATGGCTTCAAATGTATTTGTTGAGTGGGGTTCCCAGTGGGCCAGTTGCTCAAAGCGAAGAATTAAAGGGTTGTCCACTTTGGACCATCCTTTTCAGTTAAAAGATAAGCTGATTACAGGGAATCCCAATGCTCAACTGCAATCTGCTCGAGAACCCAGCCATTCTTCAATTACCCTGCAGCTCCTCCACAGGAGAAACAAAGTATTACATGCTTAAATTCTGTGATCCATAGAAATGTCTGGTCCTCCAGAGTAAGAGGTGCTCCTGTAGCCGCTATGATCTCAGGGCCAATAAATTAGGGCCCAGAATGTAGCCTATTAACACAGAATTTCCTAACAGGATGACAATGGATAATTCTAAACTAGAAAACCTAGTTTCTAGGGGTTGCATGCATTCTTCCACCCCTTCTAGAATGGACATGCAGCCAGTGACACATTCAACCGGATCCGATCTACTTACTCAGAGGCACCGCCATTATATATTTATAAATGTATAAAACAGACCCCAGTGAGAGATATAAGATCTGTGTGTAGACGAAAAAAACAGCATCCAGCAGTCATTGGGTTAAGTCCTTATCCACCCATCCCTGTTAAATCTGTAAATCAGGGGAAAAAAGAACCGGCTAATCACCCCCTGCTCAGCACCACCATGAACAAACCCTCAAAATCTAGCAACTAATGCTCTGTGACGCTCCTCCGGATCAATGCGAGATTTCATGGCTGAGCTGTCTGATTCTAGAATCAAAGTGAGATTATAAGTATTTTATCCAAAAATGTCAGATTTCTTTAAAGTTTCCACTAATATGCAGTACTTTTCTCTATAGCAGATAACTACTATACAGCTGTATATTTTGGACCCACTGTAAATATATAAAAGGGAATTGCACTAAGAGCATTTTCCAGATTCGATATCTTTAATGGACAGAGACCCTTTACAATTACACAGTTTATGGACTTACAGCAAGAAATTCACATGACAACATATTAGACAATCCCCTTGTAATACAGTTCCCCAAAATGATATCTAAAGTGGCGTCAAAATGGAGGTTACGTGCAAATGCAGTAAAACGTCCCGGACAGGACTTAAGCCTATGACTCCAACGCATTTTGATCATTGGAGCACTTCTAAAATTTAAGACCATGGAGTCTCCTATAGAGCATCTAAAGGGTAAATAAACTTTTGCCATTATTTTGTTGATCAAATATGTCGAACATTAAAAAAAAAAAATGCTAATAACTTTTACATATATAAATCCTCCCATTTTGAGTATAGCGTTCATATGTAAAACTGTGTCTCCATGGTTACAGACTACAAGCCAACCCTGTGTAGTCTGATCCTGTAGTCATGTGTTACTACCTGCTCTGTCTTCTTGAGAACATACTGACAGTAGGGGAGACAGAAGACTGAGGGGTTTGTTTCTGTGCCATTCTCCTCATCTCCCAGGATTCATAGCCCCAGCATGGCTTCCCTTCGTGCCAGATATTGGGCTTTTCCAAAGTTGATTTTGTACTGTTGTTCCTAAGCATATGACCTCCACAACCTCTTATGTGAATTTTACCTTTTCTATCATCCAAGTGCTTACCATTGAGGTCCACCTGATATGTAGAATTTCTAGCGGTGTGTCTATGGTAATTTAGAGGGCTTGTCCAACCGCTCACTTCCATCTCTATAGGTAAAAAGTGGAAAATCTAAGTCATTTCTAACTGACTGAGATGTCAGAGTGGAAACATTTTTAGTGGTTATACACCAAAACTTACAACCTTGCCCTCAGAGGCATACATAGAGGAGAGGGGGTGGGTTGACAGGTTGACGCCGCCCATGAGGAGCCAACTTGATCTGCAGCCTCCATTGATAAGGGGCTGGGGTTGCTTCTATGGTAATTACTCCCTGGTTTTTACCAGGGGTGTACACAGAGAATAGAGGGGTGGGTTGACAAGATGGCACCGCCCACGAGGAGCCAATTTGATCAGCAGCCTCCTTTGACAAGGGGCTGGGGTTGTTTTTCTGGTACTAACACCCAGTTTTTTTTACCAGAAATGTCATTTATGATTATGATGCAACAAAATGCTGAAGAACAGTGGGTTGTACAATACAGCACCGGTCACTAACAATGATTCTGGTTAATACAATCTCTGCATAATGAGAAGTGAAAGTCAACGTTCACGGCTCTGCACATACAGCGCGCTCTGGCATTGAGCCTGGGTCTATTTTTAATATTGTTTACTAGAAATCCTGCGAATTAAAAGGAAATACAGATAAATGTAAGAATCCTGGGAGGCCGCACTGAAGCTTTAGCGTTTTTTCTCCTGCATTAGAGGAAGATTACTTAACCACAAACACCAGATTCCCTTGCAGCTTTACACAGCAGCGATAAAGGGTCTTCTTCATCTCACCATCAAACTGAAGTTCCCAAGACAGACTTTAAAGGACAAATAAGACATTTTATCAATAAGCACCCTCCATCCAACTTGCAGGATTCTCAAGTGCAACATGAAAGCCGAAAAGTCTGCCGTGGAGAAGCTGCGAGAGGCATAGTCAATGGACTGTATCAACACGAGGGGCATAATGAAACATGACGGGGCCTACAAGGAATACAATTAGAGGACTCTAGGGTACCAAAATCCAATATGACCAGATAATCACAATATTGTAGTGACATGGGTGGTTGCTGCCTTGACAACACTCTTAAAACTATGTTCTTATCTTATGATGGGCCACCGATGCCTCAGGATGCCATAACAGTCTTCTTCAGATACACCCTTGGCTCTGTCCCATGATTATGCACACATCAACTGATCCTTCTGGAGTAAGCAAGCCATAGACAAGCAGATGTCTCATTGACAGCAGACCTCTCCTTATGGAGAACCACCCTACTCTTTTTATAAATGGGCTACTATAGGTGTCCTCATGACCATATTTATAAACCATCCCATTTTGGAATATCACTTCAAAAAAGGGAAATATGAAAACTTTTACTAAAAGATAGTTAGAGCAGATAACAGCTTATCTTCTTGACCCCCAACCCATACAGAGTAAAAAATAGGAATAAGTCATTACCAGACACTCTTGGTGGTGACATATCTTCTTTGACTAGGCATGTAAAAAACCAACATAACCTATTTTTCTTTGTCCTGGTTTCTGTCATTGTCGTAATCTGTGAGCTTGGCCGACATTCATCTAATGTATATGGCCGCCTTAGTAGCCTTCAGAACTAGGTTAGGACTAGGCTCCCTTTAGAGTGTGTAGACAGCTATAAGTGAGATTGAACGCCCCTTCTCAGAAGGGGATTATAGGGAATCTGTCCGCTGTCAAGTCCCCATTCAGCATAACCCACTGTCCATTGAATTTTTTGGGTGTCCAAGAGGTCCTCCACTATGTGGCCTTCAGCTCTTGGTAACAGAGAGAAACCTTGAGTAGGGGACCTCCCCCCACCGAAAAATCATTCTCTTTAATCCCAACTCACCCTTAACTCATTTGCAGTAATAGCTTCATAAAAAAAACGCTCCTTGCATACAGCAATTTTGTTTTTCGGTGAGCGAAAATATTCAGCGACTGCTGCAACAAAACATATATTGAGTCATAATATGTAATCGCACACTTATTTCTAGTTCATTACGATTTTATTACACCGGAAAATGGAAGCTCTGCCTTCGGGATTTAAATTAAGGGTTTGGTCATGCAATTGATTTTAAACTATTGGCTGTAACGATGATGAAACCTTAGCGTTTGGTACAGCGGAGGGGGAAGAAGAGCACAAGAGGAAAAGGACAATGGGGACTCTTTTAGGATAAAGATATACTTTATATCAGATGAGGAGTGGGGACCAAATAGAAATGGCTAGTATGGCAAAGAGATTCCAAGAAGAACAACAAGCGTTCAGCCGACAACCACCGAAGGAATATGGATACCTAAACTTTTTGGTGATTAACTTAGACATTTGCTGATGCTGTTCAACTTTTTGGAGTTTTATTTTATTGATATCTATGGAAATTCTCACTGCAGAGTCCCAAAAAGTAAAGCTTGTTCCTGGAATGGTCTAACTGGCTTACCGATTCCGTGACATTTTGCCTGTCCAGACAATAAAACACAGAAGAAGCTCCACAGTGAAGAAACTTGTGGATATGCTCATCACAGCGAGCACAACAATGAAGTACAACTTTGAAAAACGCACACATCTCCTGGCGTGCTTGGCCACTGATTCAGCTTACAGACATCTACCAAAAACGACACCTCGAAGGAACCATCCACCAAAATAAACAAGGCAGGATCTAGTGGGCAATGCCACTAATAAGTAACATCGTAATCGTGGAAGATGTTACAAAAATCCTATTGTAAAACTGTACTATGCGTTTCAATATCATGAGGAAGAAGGTGGAGCCAACTCAAAATGTAGTATATATTTTTACATTTTTGTTGCCTAAAGGGGTTTCCAAGATTTAAAAATGTATGCCTTTGGGCTCAGATTTGAAAAATAACAAAAACTCCCTCTTATTATTAACTTGTAGAAACCATACCAGGACCTGCTGTTGTTCCGACTTGCATTCTGACGGCACAGCAGATGACAATACCTACCAAGTAGACTCAGCACTGACGTTCTGTCCACAGATTTTTTTTAAAAAAACTCTGGAGAACTCTGAACAGGGGACCTGTCACTATGAAAACTCTATCCAATCTGCCAGCAGCAGCTTATAGAGCAGGAAGAGCTGAGCAGATTTATATTTAGTTTTGAGGGAAAAGATTCAGTTTAAGTTGTATCTTTTTGATTGAAATCCCTGCGCTTTATATGCTTAGGAGTCCAGTAGGCGGCCTCTGACTCCAAGTAAAGAAAAAGCAGGGAATTCAAATCAATAAATCACAAGTTGTGCCTATTCTTTTTTCACAAAGCTATACACTCACCTAAAGAATTATTAGGACCACCATACTAATACGGTGTTGGACCCCCTTTTGCCTTCAGAACTGCCTTAATTCTACGTGGCATTGATTCCACAAGGTGCTGATAGCATTCTTTAGAAATGTTGGCCCATATTGATAGGATAGCATCTTGCAGTTGATGGAGATTTGAGGGATGCACATCCAGGGCACGAAGCTCCCGTTCCACCACATCCCAAAGATGCTCTATTGGGTTGAGATCTGGTGACTGTGGGGCCATTTTAGTACAGTGAACTCATTGTCATGTTCAAGAAACCAATTTGAAATGATTGGAGCTTTGTGACATGGTGCATTATCCTGCTGGAAGTAGCCATCAGAGGATGGATACATGTTCTCATTCTGTTTACGCCAAATTCAGACTCTACCATTTGAA
The DNA here is from genome assembly GCF_905171765.1 of Bufo bufo. Classification (NCBI taxonomy): domain Eukaryota; kingdom Metazoa; phylum Chordata; class Amphibia; order Anura; family Bufonidae; genus Bufo; species Bufo bufo. The sequence continues at coordinate 17,256,238 of NC_053396.1, forward strand.
TGTCTCAACAGAAATCGAGACTCATCAGACCAGGCAACATTTTTCCAGTCTTCAACAGTCCAATTTTGGTGAGCTCGTGCAGATTGTAGCCTCTTTTTCCTATTTGTAGTGGAGATGAGTGGTACCCGGTGGGGTCTTCTGCTGTTGTAGCCCATCCGCCTCAAGGTTGTGCGTGTTGTGGCTTCACAAATGCTTTGCTGCAGACCTCGGTTGTAACGAGTGGTTATTTCAGTCAACGTTGCTCTTCTATCAGCTTGAATCAGTCGGCCCATTCTCCTCTGACCTCTAGCATCCACAAGGCATTTTTGCCCACAGGACTGCCGCATACTGGATGTTTTTCCCTTTTCACACCATTCTTTGTAAACCCTAGAAATGGTTGTGCGTGAAAATCCCAGTAACTGAGCAGATTGTGAAATACTCAGACCGGCCCGTCTGGCACCAACAACCATGCCACGCTCAAAATTGCTTAAATCACCTTTCTTTCCCATTCTGACATTCAGTTTTGAGTTCAGGAGATTGTCTTGACCAGGACCACCCCCCTAAATGCATTGAAGCAACTGCCATGTGATTGGTTGACTAGAAAATTGCATTAATGAGAAATAGAACAGGTGTTCCTAATAATTCTTTAGGTGAGTGTATATATCTCAATCGGTTCAGCTCCTCCTGCTCTAGAACATGTTGTTGGCAGATTGGATAGCTTCAGACAAAGTCTTATTTGTAAGAAGGGTCTCTTAACAAATGGCTGATCACAAATTGCCCTCCTACTAGTGCCCCCGGCTATCAGCTGTAACTGGTGGGGAAACCTGGCAGTTTAAGTGTTTGATTTTCCTGCAGCTCCCCCACAGGGGAAACTAAACATTACACAGAACAGGACCTCCAGACATTCTCTACTCTGGCCAAGAGCTGAGGATCCTGAGCAGAAGACCCTCCTCGATTTACTCAGAAGATGGGTTTTCTAAACCATTCAATCCCATAAGGGTTCAGATATTTCCCTGTAATTTTGACTGACACTAGATCTGGTTAATATGTCAATACAACAAACTGTGCTCCCAACATCCCTATCCTCCATTATGTAACCCCTTCCTTGTTCCATTGAGATCGCAGAAGAACATGCAGAAGATCCCCATAGCTGCAACCCCCTAACGTCTCCTTCACTAAAGCCCCAAGATACCACTGCCTTCTTCCATTATACCCAGAAGCAGAAACGTAAATCAGGACAGGATGCTGGGAGCTGTAGTCCTGCTTGTTCTAGATAGCGAGAATTTCAGGCCTCAAGAAAGCGGTGGCGTCTGAAAGACAAGCTGGCAAAGACCATCGCTGCCAATTCCAATGTCCTTGTTGTGTATCGTCTAAGAAATATGCTATCGCTGCAGTAGTGGATTTCTCTTGTGTGTTCATCCCGTAGTGGAGTGTTCTTACCCTCAGAATTTGCTTTCCCAGTAAATGTCTCCAAGGTGAGAGAAAGATTCTATTGGAAGGTGACCAATACCTCTCGAGAATGAAAATAGGCATGGAAGCATGACCTCTGAAGTTGGAAAGACAAATCGCCTTAGAATATTTATTATAACGAGACTATGAAGTCTTAAAGGGGGTTTCCAGGACATACTGTATATCAAGGAGTTATCCTCACGAAAGGTCATCAGTATCTGGTGGGGGTCTGACTCCTGGCAGCTGTTGGAAAGGGCTGTGGCTCTTGGGCGAATGTTGCAACCTCTTCCTTGGCCACGTCCATCGTGCAGCTCAGTCCCGTTCAGGAGAATGGGACTGAACTGCAATACCAAGCACAACCACTATACAAAGCACGGCGCTATACTTGGAATACTATGAAGAGCCTGCAGTCCCTTCAAACAGCTGATCAAGGGGGTTGTCAGGGGTTGGACCTCCACCAATCAGATATTGCTAACATCCTGAGCAGGGAGGCTCGTCCCCATCGCGGCCTGCTATTGGCTGCTCCCCAATACGCGACGGCGACGGGGAGATGCGAGTGCCGGGGAGCAGGTAAGTATAGCGTATTCGAGGCGCCTGGGCATTGGGGGGGATCTTTTAGACTTCTGATAACCCCTTTAAGATGGAATTGAACTCAAATTTATAAATGGTACATAAATCTATCCAGGGCTCTGGATGACCATTTTTATCGCCACCTGCCATCTTCTACACCAGAGGGCGCTCATTCCAAAAGTTATTTTTAAATGCACATTAAATGCCCCCAAAATACAGCCCAGATATGAGAAGATCCCGAACTGCCCCTTGAAATGGAGCCTCACTGAAAAAGGGCCATTCCAGAAAATCCGCCTTTCCCCGTATGATAAGTCGTCAATCATACCTGATGGGAGCGTTGTAGGTTCAAGAAATAGCAGACGAGAATGGGAGAGGGGCAGAAGAGCTCGTATTTAATACTGAGCCATAAAGCACGCATGGCTTCATAAACTATTACGGTATTACGACCGACAATAACAGAAGCAATTGAGGGAACTCTCTTTAAGAGAAATGAAGCTTTTCAAATCCTTCGCAAACCATATTAGTTTCAGAAATTGTATCTGGGGCCAGAACCTGTTGCGCTGACGTCGTCTCTACAGCATGGAGAAAGATTACGGTGTTAAGTAGATACGTCAGTAAGGGGCTGCCCCTGTCCAGGACCTTCCAAATCTGTCACGCCTTTGACTGATAGAAGCCTTGACCAAAGCCGCGGAATTTGTATACTGTATCTTGAAGACACCTTTAAAGGGGTTATCCTACGAACCAGCCCTGTGCCTCACATGGATCCAGAAATCTCCCCATTCATTCCTCCTAGTGCACTGTTAAAGGTTGGAAGCTTAGGGGGTGTGTCCTGTCTCAGGGGGCATGTCCTTTCTGCTGCAGCTCTCTCCCTATCACAGCTCAGGGCACATGTCCTTTCTCAGGGGGTGCCCTTTCCGCTGCAGCTCACTCCCTATCACAGATCAGGGGGCATGTCCTTTCTGCTGTAGCCATCTCCCTGTCGACTCAGGGGGCATGTCCTTTCTCCTGCAGCTTTTTCCCTATCATACTCAGGGGACATGTCCTTTCTCAGAGGGTGTCCTTTCTGCTGCAGCTCACTCCCTATGACAGCTCAGGGGTATGTCCTTTCTGCTGTAGCTCTCTCCCTGTTGGCTCAGGGGACATGTCCTTTCTGCTGCAGCTTTTTCCCTATCACACTCAGGGGACATGTCCTTTCTCAGAGGGTGACCTTTCCGCTGCAGCTCACTCCCTATCACAGCTCAGGGGCATGTCCTTTCTGCTGCAGCTTTTTTCCTATCGCACTCAGGGGACATGTCCTTTCTCAGAGGGTGTCCTTTCTGCTGCAGCTTTTTCCCCTATCACATCTCAGGGAATGCATCCTTTCTGCTGCAGCTTTCTCCCCATCACAGCTCAGGGGAGGGTGTCCTTTCTGCTGTAGCCCTCTCTGGTAACTGTCACAGCTTCTAACAGAAGATACGGCTGGTGTCAGTTGAACGATGGAACTGAGCATGTGTGACCACCTCAGTCATTTTGACGAAAAATTAAGAAAAAACAACAAACAGCAGGTGGCGCTGTACAGATAGATTTTTATTTAGAAGCAATTACAAAAGTATTCAGATCCAGGTTCTGGTTTGAATATTTTTAATGGGACGACGCATAATAGGGTTAAAAGGGGGTGTGGACCTATCTGCATGGTGGCGGCACCATTAGCACCCATTGAGAAAGACTTTAAAGGGCATTTTTGGCAAACTCTTTTTGTTAGTCCCTCAATAATACTGACAGGAACCCCAGTGACCAGGAGCAATCTGTGAGGGAACCTGTCAGCAGAATAAATTAAAGCATAAAGCTGAAATTCATATTAAATGTGTATCGGCTGAACCCACTGATTTCGGCTTGCCCAGCTGACCATCTAATACGCCTGGTGCCTGGCCTCCAGACTCTCCCCCAACAAACCGCTGATGTCGGGAGAGATAAGGATTGGGCAGGTTGGACTCAATTGCCCGATCCTTTTGTTAGGGGGGTAATAAGCTGCTGCTAGCTGCCTTTCCATGAACTACATATGCATGCTCGGCTGGGAGGATCGGGAGAGATCACATCAAACCCCCGTCCACAATACCTATTATTTCTTTTGCAATGCTAAGGCCTCTTTCACACGTCACATTTTGGCTCAGGATGCGTCCCCGGGTGCATTGCGGCAAATCCGCGCGAGTAGGTACGCAATTTCCGTACGATTGCGTTCCGTTTTTATCGCGAGGGTGCAATGCGTTTTGCACGCGCGTGATAAAAAAACTGAATGTGGTACACAGACCCGAACTTCTTTACTGAAGTTCACGTTTGGGTTCAAGGTTGTGTAGATGTAATTATTTTCCATTATAACATGGTTATAAGGGAAAATAATAGCATTCGGAATACAGAATGCTTAGTACAATGGGGCTGGAGGGGTTAAAAAAAAATAAAAAATAATTGAACTCCCCTTAATCCACTTGTTCGGGCAGCCCGGCTTCTCTTCTTTTTTCAGGACCTGGGTAAAGGACCTTTGATGACATCACTGTGCTCATCTGATCCATCACCATGGTAAACGCGTGAAAATCGCACGGCATCCGCACTTGCTTCTGGATGCTTGCGATTTTCACGCAGCCCCATTTACTTCTATGGGGCCTGCGTTGCGTGAAAAACGCACAAAATAGAGCATGCTGCGATTTTCACGCAACGCACAAGTGATGCGTGAAAATCACCGCTCATGTGCACAGCCCCATAGAAATCAATGGGTCCGGATTCAGGGCGGGTGCAATGCGTTCACCTCACGCATTGCAGCCGCGCGGAAATCTCGCCCGTGTGAAAGAAGCCTAAATGTTTTACTTGGACGTGCCAATAAAGCTTTTTTTGAATTTGATAGCGGTCTGTATGGGCAGCTTTAGACAGCTGCCTACTAAATCAACTGACTGTGTGTAATCCATAGACATAACGGGAGACGCTCTTTGTAGTTGACCTCTGCCCCGGCTTATAGATAAGACTCCTGAACTGGACACCCCCTCTAATAACGGTCTAAACCAGACAAACCCTCAGAAAGGGTGCACATACTTTACAGACGGTCCTATATTCCTATACCCATTCTGAATTACTAGCTGGAGTTCAATAAGGCTGCAAAGTGGGTCTTCCTCTCCCCGGAGGACCTGACCTGCTGCATGCGTGACCTAGATTTCCAGTTACCTCCCATGGACACCATGTAATGCTTCATTTCTCCAGTGGTGGCGCTGTAGAAATGAACACTTCCTGTCCGCTTCTCCTGTAGATTACAGCTGATCGCTAGGGTTCCCAGAAGCGGTGGAAAAAAACTACAATCAGATTATTTTTGGAGGACCCTTATAACTGAAAGGGACTGTATAAAATGGACAACCCCTTTAAACTGCCATGAGGCGTGTATATAGAAAAAAAAAAAAAACATTCAGCAATCTGAAACTGAAAATCAGACATATGTAAAACCCAAGGATGCAGATACCTACACCCCCCATACCAATAAAAAAAATGGAAATTTTTTTAATTGTGACGAGGACGGAAAAGTCAGATTGTTCAGACGCTTTGTTAGCAAGTGAACAGTCTGCATATGTATGGCCACCTTCGTTAAATACCCAACATCTGTCACTTATCATTAGATTACAACAGGCGTTTTCGCATCTAAATCTTTCCGTGGAATGAAAATATGTAATGCCCAAAAGATAATGAGATCATCTCTAAGCTCATCATTGGCCCATCTGTCAGGTTAATCTGACCCCTTGTACGGTAGCCAGTCTTCAGATAGCAAAAAGTAAGGAAAAAAGATTGACAGAAAGTGGAAAATTATCTGAAAGGAATAGTTTTTTCGATTGCCAGCAGATGTTGCCTTAAAGCGTGGGATCAGCCGTGAGCAAAAATCCACCCGGAATCCAACCACCGAATGCCGAAGAGGGATTTCTTGTGGCTTACCCCATGTTGAAAAGGTAACCAAAGTTTGCAAAATACAGGAGAGCCGGTGGTCTGGCGGACGAGATGCTCGGGTTCCTTCCTTCAAACACATAGGAGACCTCCAGGAGTAAGCTCTGCGAGTTTGGAAAGAGTGCCCGCTGGCCGGCCAGCAACATTTGGAGGCAGATGGTCAGAGATGAACATGGGCGACATGCACTCAGCATGGAACGTGGACCTGACGAGAGCTCACATGGCACTGAGTCATCTTCATGAACTGTACGCTGCAGTGCATCACATACTGGAAATGTCACAGCGACTGACGTAAAAGAGGAGAGAAACAGAATTTGCTCGGTAAATTATCATACCACAAAAAAAAAAAAAAAGGTTGAGAGGAGGTTTGGTAATATGAATCCATATGGACGGCATCCTGAAGCCGGTTCCTCATTTTTGCAATCTGATTTGTTGTAAGAGAAAAGCAATGTAATGGTTGGTGCAGTTCCCCCTCTGAAAGTACTGATGAGATAGCACGGTGGAGCCAACCTAATCTAACCAAACCACCCGGCAGCAGTTCTTTGGGTCGTAAACATGAAGATCCTACCAACATCAAAGGTTGGTGACTATCCTCACAATGCTCCATCAGATACAGGTATATTGGGAAGATATACAGCACAGGGTTTGTATGTTCTCTCCGTGTTTGTAAGAGTTTCCTTTGGGTTCTTATGGTTTCTTCCAACACACCCAAAACATACTGATCGATCAAAGGGGTTCTCCGGTGATAATGACATTGTGCAGTGGTCGGGTTTGGGGTGGCCCCAACGCTACTCTGGGTCCCCCAGACACCGTCAAGGTGTTACCACCTGTTGCTGCTCAGGAAGGGATGGTAAAGGGCGTGGTGCACCCCAATGGTAAATAAGTCCAGAGTCAGGGTCAGTAACCAGGGTGCTTCTTTACTGGATGAATTCAGGTGCAAAACAATACAGGCGAGGCATAGGGCCGGCTTCTCCAGTGTCCTCCTGGGCAGAAGAAGGGTATGATTCTGAGGAAAGGCCTGAGCTAGCTGTCCCTCTCTCTTTCAGAAGGCTGGTACCCTGGCCAAAGGCTTGAGGCCACGGTCTGTAGCTCAGTAGTCTGGGTGGCTCCTTGGTCACAGGGCTGGTGACCCATGGTCTGTGGCTCAGCGTCCCCATTTCAGTCTTCTTCTGGTCACTCATGCAGACTGGCATGAGTCTCCCCTCCAAGCACTGATCTGCAGAATTGCAGAACACTAGGGGCTCTGACTGCTCTCCTTATATACAGTTTCTGTCTGAACTAGAACCTTCTAGTGGGAGGGCTGGAGTGGAGAAACTCTGCACAAACAAATACAATGTTACACTTTCCGTCTCTCATAGACTTGCATTAGAGCTTCAATGATACTCAATGGCATTGACAGAGCAATTTTTCCAGACGGAACAGGTCTTCAGACATAATAAGGTCAGTCTGGTTTTGGTGGTAAACAAGTCTGCCTGTTTCCCTCTAAAATATGGTCTTCTTTAAACCCTATGGTAGCTGTGGAAAATTACCAGCTTCCTATTTAAAGACCGAAAAGTCTCTCAGTATTCATTAACCCTTTCCACGGAGCCTGGCAAATGCAGTGCAAATCAATAGGATATATATCATAGCATACATATAAAATGCAGTTACACAGTATTAAAACAGTGGAAGTTAACCCTTTCAAGTGAAAGTAAGAAGTTTATAATAACTTTGCATAGGGGACATAGGCAAATGTCAACAAATGACCAGACTTTAAAGTATCCCTGCTCCAGGGCACTACGCCAGCAGCCTGCCCCACTAAGCTAAGGATTCACTTACCTGCTCTCCTCCACTCTAGTCCTCCACGCTGTCTCTGGTGTCTCCATCTTCTGGGCCCGACAGTGTTACACCCAGCTTAGCATGGGCAGGGTCACATGCTCTGTTGCAGCCGCTGACTGGCTTCAGTGGTAACATGCCCACAAGAAGCACCGGAGGCAGCTCGGAGGACCACAGCAGGTAATTATGAATCATTAGCTTAGTGGGACAGGCTGCTGGCCAAATGGGTTAGCAGCCAAACACTACCGGGTGGTTGGCACAGTGGATCCACATCCACAGATTGTGACAAAGTCATGCTGCTAGGACATCAATGAGTTCAATGATGAGTTCTTAAGACTTCTCAAAAGCACTTGAGGAGCTAATTTTGCCCGATATTTGGACTAAGACATAGATATAGCTTATACATGGTCATCTTAGGACTTCATAGAAACATTATGATGATGATGTGGCTACATATCCTCCCCATATAGTATATTTCAATAAAGACAGTGCTTCAATTCGCTCGCTCCGTACAGTATTGAAATGAAGTTTTATGTTAATTGACTTCGGATGTTTCATCCGAAGTCGATTCGCTCATCCCTAATCATAATCTAAAGTACATGACCAACCCATGAACCTGGTAGAACTTTATCATGATGGCACAAGGGTTAACACCCAGTTAGTGGACAGTGGAGAAATTCTTCTGTTAGTGGTCCCCCAGATTTAGTCCTCACATTTCCATTTGTCCCAGATGTGTGCTATCCGCATTATCCACAGGCAGCACACGTACACTTTGTTTACAAATCAGTGGTTTTCCATCGACCATGGGTCAATGGAGAAATCATGGAGACATGCACTACTTAGGTCCATGATGCGGACCAAACATGCCCATTGAAGTCTATGGGTCAGTAAAAAATTACTGACAACACAGTTGGCATCCGTGTTCTGTCAGCATTTCACAGACCATTGGCAGGAGATGCCCTAGAAATGAATTTGTACGTGGAATAGGGATGACACATGGAGGATAAAAATGGACACCCAAGATTCTTCATGGACACCTCCACGGATAAAAAAATGGATGTTTTTTCTATAGATGTCAAATGGACACGGAAATCTGAATGAGGCCTTAATTGTCTAAACCTTAAGAGGGCCACAGACACAAAGAAAAATCATGTTCCCTGCAAAAAGAATTGTTGTAAAAAAATTCACTTGACCTATTAAGATCAAGATCAGGAAAATTGCTTCACCTACTAAGATAATTTTGACATTAAGTTCTTCTATCGATCGAATAACCATTGCTGTGTGACTAAGCAAAAACTTTGCGAAATGATCCCGCGCTCTCTTTTGCATCTTTTCACTTCTGACATTTCTTCTGCTTCTGGAATCCCTCCGCACGAACTTCTAGATCAGTACGTCCCTGGCTTTCCTCCTGCTCATCTACCAAAGATTTTGATCACCCTATGATTCCAAGCACTTTGATGTTTCCATGAGCTTGAATTTTTTAGTTTGCTGACTCTGCAAACCTCTATCGTCAAGGTGAACGAAAAAAAAAAACAAAAAAAAAACTAAAGTCTCAAAAAGATGTTTATCTCAACGGATGAGAAAGCGCCAGTGCTTTATAAACTGTAGTGTAGTACTATCTGGTGATAGGGGGAATAAATATGAACAAAGGGTTGGTGGCGGGGCAAAAACCGGGAACATTAGTTAGAGTAGAGTGTGTCTCACAAATGGGGTAGATCAGAAAGCAGGGATAGGAGGCTACCAGTTATGCAGTGGTGAAGAGGTACCCTACTTAGGTCAGTTTCATAAGACTGGTGGCATCAACAATGAGAGACAGGGTCCTGGTAAGGTGACCCGATTAGTTCTTGTAGTGAGGTTTTTAGGTGTTTTGCCATTACAGTACTTTATGTACAGCATCAGCCGACATGGGGTAAAACACTGCCTCCATTTTTTTCACCATTGGGTATCCTTCACTTTATGGACACAGTTGATTGACCTCTGGTGAGTTACCAGTCACTGCAGGTATTTCAGCATACCCTTCGAGACCAATAGGCATCCGTTCATTTCAGTAAACACTTGCGGTTCTCCAGAGCAGAGAGTTACCCACTACGAAAATCTTAACTTTAGGGAGTCCTCATTTAAGGACAACCCCTCAATTCAACATTTCTTTCTTCGGCCTAAACAAACTTTTTAGGCAGTAGGAGCAATACAATTTAGGACTCATGTATGTGACCATATTACGGGTCCGTCAAACCATACCCATATAAATCTTATTGCCACAAAGAGGCCACCAATTTCACGAGAGCATATGGAGAGACGGTAACTTCCATTGTATGATGAACCATAGGGACTACAATAGGCTCCAATCTTGAGGCCTTAACCTGATGATGATTGAGTCCTCAGATATCTCCATAGGTTGGCCGCTTACACTCCCCCAATACTCATCAAAATGATCCAAAATCATCATCTTCTACCAGGCGGAGAGATTCAGTGCATTCGAGAAGCTGTTGCTATTATAATGGTGTCCTGAATACACATTAAGTTACTTTCTATTAGTGAGAAGGCAGCTTCTATGCAAATCAGTCCTCAGAAGACATCTCAGGAAAACGTGAAATGAGAGGCGGTGTATGAAGACGTTTCTGTCTAGCCCAGGAAGCCGCACACGCCATGCATTTATAAATTAAGTCTATATACTGAAAAATCAGTCTTGTGCCATCTCTCTATGGTCTCCTGATTGTTGTACTAATTAATTGGCTTATTTTACCCAAAGAGAACTCAAAAAAAAAACAGCCGTTCAAAAGGAGGGGGGTGGGGGGTGGACGTAGCAGAATCTAAAGCTTGGATTCAGCATACGCGTGTTTATCGAGATAAAATATGAAATATCACAACATAATAGCGTACAGCCAGAATCTCTCAGCTGGGATCCAGATTCAATCCCTTCCATCCCCAACCCAAAGGCGACAATACTAATCTGCCATAATTCAAGGAACTGAAGTTTAGGTAAAAATAACTAGAAAACCACTTTGGCCGGCCCTTTGTACGGATGTCATTTTGCACCGCATTACCTTTTTAATGAGGCCGCGCGCAGCAATAATTGTACTTGGAATGAAAACTCGCAGGCAATATTATTATCCGTTTCAATTTCATGCTAGGTTTTCATTAAAGGGGTTGTCAGAACGTTCATTTTTGCATAAAAAAAAAGGTCAGAACGGCTTTTATAATATAAAGGAAGTCCTATTCACCTCACCGATACCTTGCTGCTCCCATTTTTTCACTTCCTGGGTCTCTCACCCACTACATCCTGGTTCCTCTAGACACCAGTGTCCGCAGTGATGACCCACCTCTTGCAACTCCATCTATGAGAAGAACAGGGCTTGTGACCCATTTCATTTACATCTAAGGGAGTTATGAAAACAGCCAAAAAATGGGTTGTATCCCTACCTAATATTTAGTGACTAGGGCATCCTACAGACATGGGACGTCCACAGGACTGTTTTATGACAAATTCTGAGACCTAAAGTAAAGTAATGACGACACCAAGAGCTTCCAAAGCTGCAGCTGGCAACAGGCCTAATTGGCATACATAACAGAGGCAGCCAAAACATTTGCAAATAAGGGTGTGAGCAAACTAGCACCAAGCTCTCTCATGTTACAGTTTAGTCTCAATCACTTGAGGAAGACTGAGCTGCTCCAAGATGCATGAAAAACCTGGCACAACCATTGTGCTTGGTAAAGGATGAAGGGGGCATGGCACTACATTAGTGGCCTATCTTTAAAAAAATAAAAATAATCTTGCTGGAAAATCCCATTAAGAATAATCGTTACAAGGGGCAAAAAAAAAAAAAAAAAAAAAAGAGAGAATCATTACTCACCTCTCTACTCATCCCCTGGCACTACCCTGCTCTCTTCATCTTCTGGTCCAAGCCAATCACACAGTGAAGCGAGTGACTGCTATAGCCAATGACTGACTGAGTGGAACTTTTCTGGTATTTCTGGATTGTCAAGTTAGGACCAGGAGAGCAGACGTGAAATGGCAGCAGCAGGAGATTAGTGGAGGTGAGCAATGACTCTTTTTTTCATTTTTATGCCACGATTATTGAAAAAAAAAAATCTTGCTGGCCATCAATTTTCTGATCCTGGAGATTAGATCTTTGCTATGAGCCTCTCACCTCTATGTCATAATTGCTGAACCACCCTAGCCTCCCAGAAGAGTTGCCAAGTCTCCCGGGTACCAGTAAAGCCTCCCAACAACTCCTGGAGAGCTACGTGAATTATGCGTAGTGCCGGAGTGGCATCATCACACTGCGTGTGCCCCCACTTCTACCTTCCTGGATAGCTGTTCCTAATACTTGTACAAGTATGCTCTATGTATGCCCCTTAATCATGTGAGCAATCTAGAACTCTTTCTATTTTCCTTGCTTAAATTTCAACCATTGAGCAAATCTACGATCGCGAAGCCCGCCTGGTCCCAATGTTGCCGAATTATCAGACTTCGCTGTATACACCGCACTTGTGCTTATTACCTGTTGACCTTCTACCACTGTTTTGTCAGATTACAGAAAACATGGTGAAGAAGATTTTACAGGACATTTATTTAAAAAGTCATCTTCTAAAAAGGAGAGGACACTCCATTAACTCTTGTTTGCAAACCACTGCATTTGGCGCGGGCGCACTGAGCTGGAGATTTCCCACCGAAGCACGTGACCTAAACTAATACACATAAATCGCCATAAAGAGGCTTCCACGAGGGGTCGATTTCATTAGCTAATTTTATCTTCACTTATGCTGGAGTTTACGACTTGTGAGGTTAAGTCCCGACTTTATAAATCCCTTCAAATTTAAGAGATGCAGAGAGGGAAAAATCTCAGTGTATATTTTATGATCCCTAATAAATTCTGCCGGCTCAGATGTGCGCTCTGACATACAGCCGTCCCATTGATCCCCTTACCTCAAAACAAAGAAAATTTTACATAGGGAACAGCAGAATTTTTTTCTCTCTTGGCAGGAATACAAAAGCCGCAGGAGATTTCCATTCATCCAGGAAATCGTCATTACCACGAAGAAATGGCCGCCCTCAAATATTCTGATATTGATTGAGACAATGGAGACAACATGGTTTAGGATGCATTCATGGGGATGGGTCCCTACATGGAGTTAAAGGGAATGTCCAGGTTTATGTAATTATAGCTTCAGGGCACCGGGAACAGATGCCGAATAAGGGTCTACCAAGAAAAGACCAGGTTTGGCTGTTTTGAAATGTCTTGCAGCCTCTGTTGAAATCTGGCATTAACTTATGTGGCTAGAAGATATTATCGGCAAATCCAGAGCACCATTCTTAATTCTGCTGGTTGCTATTGAAAACAGTGGACAAGCTGGTTGTCAGACACCCCCCCCCCCCCCCCCCTAACAGCTTAGCTCAGCCTCCATAAAGCAATGAGACAGTTATTTCTACATCATATGACTGTAGAGTGCCTAGTGTAAAAACCATACAGGTTGGCGCAAGTCCGGTGCATATTTATAAAAATAAAAAAAAGGAGGTCTTCTAGATGGGACAACCCCTTTAAAGTTAGCTTCTCTCCTACCAGTCTTCTTTGCATTCATTTAAAGGGAACCTGTCATCAAATTTATGGTGACCTCACTGAGGGCAGCATAAAATAGTGACAGAAATGCTGATGTCAGCGGTGTGTCACTCATGAGCTAATAGTAAGTGGTTGCCGAGAACCAGCATCATAATCATTGCAGCCCAGGCCTTGAAAAGAGTCAAATCTACCTGAGAAGAGTCCTGGTTATTCCTAATCTCCTGCTCTCTCACCATCTGCTGATGATTGGCCGTTCTCTCCTAGACAGAAAGGGAGAAAACTAGGTAGAAGCCGGTCAGTCATCAGCAGGAGAGCAGGAAATCATGGATAACCAGGACTCTTCTCAGGTGGCCGGGACTCTTTTCCAGGCCCAGTTTGCAATGATTGTGATGTTGGTTCTCGGCAACCACTTACTTTTAACTTTTAAATGACAGACCGCTGAAATCAACTCGCCTGTCTCTACTTTATACTGCCGTTAGAATGGGCAGCATAAAGTTGATGACAGGTTCCCTTTAAAGGCACAGCTGAACAAGACAACTCTTGCCTCTATGTCTATCCATCTATTAGCCTGAGCTCACTGTTGTGGACTATGGAAAGTCTGCCCCTATGCAAAGCTCCCCCACAATGCTGGGACAGAACACAAACGTTTCTTCACCAGATCATAAAGAGAACCGTGCAGCCAACAGCTGCACAGTCCTCTCTATTCCTCCATGCCCTCACCTCTGATCAGTGCTAGGAGGAAAATGGAAGCTATAGCCAGGATATCGCTACAGCCCAGAGATACAAATAACCACAGGAACCCAGGTATGAAGCATTAATCCTTCCACTTGTACCGACCACATGGTATGGAAGTTTGCCATTTACCTCTAAGGGGACGGGGTACATGTCTTCACTCAGGAGGATAAGTCACTAGACGGCTTGTGCAGAACAGATAACTTTACTCAGTGCATTTCAGTCTTTTCACAGGAAGATTCAGCACTTTACCATTACAGCAGCCGAATGATGTGCAGTGGCTTCCTTTCAGTCATGGCATTTTAACACCCTCTTAGACCTAACACCCTCTCAGTCTTGATACTCTCAGGCAGCAACAGTCAGGGTCCTATCTCAGTAGCTCCTGCTGTCTTGACTTTTCTATCTGCGCCAGGATGTTGCAGGAGCCAGGGCGTACGTCCCACTGGCTAGGTGCCACTACCCCCTACTGCACCGCAATTAGTATCTACGCCACTGACCTCTACCTCTCCACTGGGACTTCTTCTTCTCAGTTGCTCTCCCCAGGCTTGGCACCACTGCAACTCTCTCGCTTCATCTATACCCTTCATCATCAAGATTGCAGAACTCTTCAGGCAGAGATACTTGGCTGACTCGCCTACCTCTGCAGCTTCACAGAGCCATTACCTTTAATCTTTCTCACAGCAGGCACATGCCAGGGACTTGACCAAATGCAGATGGACATCATGGAGGAACAAACCCAATCTCTCTGGGGAGGCCAAAACACTGCTATTTATAAGCAGCACATTATAGACTTGAGGACCTGCTAGGATGCTCATGTGACCAAAAGGTCCTGCACACATCAACATGGAAACACCCTCTATATAATAAAGGTCATATGATGGATGGATGGATTAAACTGTGCCTATTGCAGTATAGGTATTAACCCTTTGGAGGTCATATTATACAAACAGAAGAGTAAACCACAATATAACACTCTCTTACTAACTATATGTTAGCCTGAGCCTATATACATAAAGCACCAATGACCAAAATTTCACAGCAATAAACTGCATCACACAACAGTCCATATGTACAGTTGAGCATCATATCCAGCCTCTGCCTGTGGGAAAGGATGGGTTAATGTAAGTCACTTAAAACCATGGGGTTAACAGGACGAACGTCCCCAACCTCATGGTTCCTTATCTTCAAAACTGCTCCCCAACAGGGACTTAAATGTAGTTATTTGACTTTCCTATGCCACCGGGGTTCCTTACTTTAACCCCTTCACCACAATGTAAGCCATCAATCAACCCATCCGCCACTCTACACCTATCATTAGCCCTTTCACTGCCCTAGATCACCAGGAAAAGTCTTTAACCCCTTCACTAATCCAGTCTGACCTAAACCCTTCCACGGCCATATACCACCAGGTATAGTGACATTAACCCGTTCACTGCCTTAGACCATCAGTGATCCAGACCTTAACCCTTTTTACTACTCTAGTATTCTCCTGTATGTTGCTCCTGATAAAAGGGGTTGTTCTGAATTCCCCTCCGAAACGCGTTGAGCCGGATATACTACTAATAAAGAATTCAAACAGAAGCCCTTGCCGTTGTGGCTGCCTTCAACTTCCACTATCCTACAAGCGATCCTGGCTATGGGGTTTCTTGGTGTCTTCAGTTTATCCAGGGAACCACCCCCCTGTGAAGTGAGTAAAAGCTCATATTTCCAAAAAAGAAGTTCATACTTTTTATTTTTTGTTCTCCATGATATTTGAATGTTCTCCATCGCTCTCTATTCACTTGCAAGGTAACATCAGTCCCACTGTCTCTCTTTATCCACCTACGGGACGGTCATTGCCCCTACTACAGCCCACTGTGTGTGAATCTCCAATATATACGTTAATAAGTGGGGATCACTAACTTTGGTGTAGAATTGGGACCTTTACTATATCAGCCTCTGTTGCACTGTTTTTTCCACTCTAGGGAATCTGGCCCTGACTATTTGGGACACAAAATTGTTTTTTTGCCACCTGGGTTCATTTCTGAACCCATTTGACACAAACATTCTGCTTCTCGCTCATCTGTCATACACGCTGACTGCTATCCCATTAGCTGCCTACCCCTCTACAATCTGTAATTTGTATTAACAAATCATTTCCTTTACCTGGAGCCATCGACCCATCGCCAATATACCGCCCATTTCTCCTTATCCACTGGCGCCTCTAGTTTTTCCTATCTTTTGGTTGTTTTTTTTTCCTTAAGATCGGACTAACCCTCCAAATTTTTTTCTTCTACACATATAACTACTCTAGACCACCAGAGATATAACCTTCACTGTTCAATATGATTTACCTGGATGCCGTATAGCGCTGTGTATCTGGCTCTTTTACAGCCAATTATTAGGGCACTGCTCTGCTCACCATCTATGGAGGCTTCGAAAGAACACCGTCAGCTGTCTGAGCAACCCACCCAAATGTAGGGTCACCATGCAATACCACCTTTCCAAGACCGCTACATGGGAAATATGTGGCCATCATAAGTTGAGAAAACTCCTTGAAAGTCCCCGATTCAAGCAGGAGGCGACACTGAGCACAAGACCAGCAAAAAAATGTTTAAAAAAAAATCTGATATTCAAGTTATATTTTTATCACCGCACTGGATTTGAGCTTACCGCAGACGACACCTCGTAATCTTAATGGACGTATTTCCTTCATATGACTGTACAAAAGCAATTTTGCCTGGGTGGTCCGGTGTTTTTACACGTATTTGGTGTAGAGTATTCTTCTAAACCTCTTGACATTTCAAGCATCATTTAAACAGCATTTCTATAATCCCCCCCCTCACCCCCAACTACAAAGCCTGGTGCCTGCCCACCGCCGCCCGTCACTGTGCCGCGCACGCTTATGCTAAATACACATGAAGCCGGTCCGTGGCTATGAATCACATATTAACAATGCCGTGGAAGGTGTTACGTGGGGTAAGCAAGCGCTTTTGTTTTATGCGCGCCTCCCGTATATCTTGCTAAGTGGCTGTAGCAATTTAGCATTATCGTTTCAGCGTTGCAGCAGAGAACCAGATGCTAATGGCACCGTCCCTGTGACTTCGGAAAAACCCTTGGGCAAAACTGAATTTTAATAGCCATAAAAAGAATTCAATCAGTATATAATTTTACATTTGCACAGAGAGAAAGAGAAATATTTTATCTGCGATGGGTCAGGCTGACTTAAATGTACATATTAGCGCTGCTCTTCTCAGTCCCATTTTGTCTCCATCTGACAAGGTTAAAAAGCTAATGTACTTTGAGGCCTTCACGAAACTGTGTCGATGTCACTTTCAGCTGCCGCCATTAACTCTTTACACCACCAACCTACCCACCCACCTCCCCCCGATGTGCCACACATTTCGGGTCATGTCACCCTACTGAACCTCAGCGCCTTGTGGCCGTATACATATATGTAAGACCATTCAAATGGTGCAATCCAACATTTTTAGATAATGCTGGCCATATCTGGTCATGAATGGTCTGAAGGAGACAAGCTAAGAAGCCATTCCAAATGTCACGTGGTGGCAGCAACCCCTTCTCCATGGAAGATGGAAAAATTGCCTGTAGACCAGCCAGGACATTCAAGACCAGGTGGATGTTTTACCTTCCACTACTCACCTACGATGGTGTCATCACTTCAGTTTCTCGATCTTGTAGACCAGATGGGATCGATGTCATAATTCTTCCCGAATTTCAATATAACTTAGGGGAGAGTTATCGAAGGATCATGTGCATTGAAGAACAGGTGGTCATTCACCATCCATGATTGGTCACCAGCAATGGTGGCAACCCTTCTGGTCCTTCATCCATAGATGAAGATCATGCTAGACCCCAGCACATTGAAGGAGTAGTGTATGTGCCACCATCCATTGAAGTAGAAAGTGAGAAAAGTAGCAAGAAGCTATATTTTGGAGGGTAGGAGATATCCGTGTTTTTAGGATATGTTCACAAATCATGTTTTCTATAGGAAATCCACCAAAGTGGATTTTTTTCCATGGGTGGTTCATAAAACCGTGGCACAGGTGGAAAAAAAAAAACTACATGTCCTTTCTCGGAAGTTTTTGCATGAAAAGCGCAGCAGGTGTCATTGACATGATATTGACGGCCATATCGCTGCACGATCAGTTGAAGGCGATACTGCGGCAGAGGTCATAAAGTTGCAGTTGGGTTGCACCTGTTTATGAACTGCAGTACAACATAAAGGGCCATGATGGCTGTGGTCATACCTCATAGTCGTTGGGATGAGCCACGATGTTGGCTGTTGTCATGCATGATATAGTGGATGCGTTGGACCACGATGGCTGCATTGTCATACCTCATATTATTACTGTATTGAGCCATAATGACTGCATTGTCATACCTCACATGACTTCTGCTTTGGGCCACAATGGTTGTGTTGTCATACCTCATATGGTGGTTGCATTGGGCTACAGTGGCTCTACTGTCATACCTCATACGGTCTCTGTGCTGTGCCATGATGTCATGCCTCATACGGTCTCTGTGCTGTGCCATGATGGATATGTTGTCATGCCTCATACAGTCTCTGTGCTGTGCCATGATGGCTATGTTGTCATGCCTCATACGGTCTCTGTGCTGTGCCATGATGGCTATGTTGTCATACCTCATACAGTCTCTGTGCTGTGCCATGATGGCTATGTTGTCATACCTCATACAGTCTCTGCGTTAGGCCACGATGGCTGTGTTGTTACACCTCATATGGTGGTTATGTTGATCCACGATGGCCGAGTTATCATACCTCACATGGTCACTGCAGTGGACCACGATGGCTGCACTGTCATACCTCATGTGGTCATTGCGTTGGGCCTTGATGGCTATGTTATCATACCTCATATCGTTGTTGCATTGGACCACAATGGCTGCGTTGTCATACTGCCATCCAACTAGGCGATGTTCATGAATGAAGACAAATATTACAAATCCATCAGACATGTCCCTTTAATTGTCCCGAGAGGCATCTATAATGAGTATCAGTTTCCGCACAGTCCTCCCCCCACATCTCATGAAACCAAACAGAAAGTGCTGACCTGGTTTTTGCCAGTTTTGGCCCAGAGCCCCTCCGCTGCCTCTGCTTAACTCACTGCTGTCCAGAACGTCACTGAGTCACAATACATGAGCATTCCTGCATTTGGCGGGGTGAGGTGGAGACAATATCCTCTACGACCCTCACCTTGAGGAGACTTGTCATCACTGAACCTACCCAGGATACGATGGGCCTAGAAGTTCATCAGCTAACATGTAGGCCGGGGATCAGCAACCTTCGGCACTCCAGCTGCTTTAATAAAACTACAACTCCTAGAATACACACTTTCTTGGCTGTTCTTGTAACTCCCATAGAAGTGAAAGGAGGATTCTGGGAGTTGTAGTTTCAGAACAGCTGGATTGCCGGAGGGTGCTGATCCCTGATGTCGGCCAACAGTAAACCAATGTTGGGTGACAACCACTAATGGTTCCCATCAGCCACAAGGGTTGTCGCCCAGCCTTTCACACACCATAGTCACATTTCTCAAACCCCCTGTACCCTACAGAGATATAGGGGCTGCTTGACACCACCACGCTCTGTGGGCCATGTACACACGTCCATCTGCCTCCATACTGACCCAAACCCACAGCTTCAGAGATCCCTACGATGCTGTGTATTTGGGTCAAGGAAACCCACCATTAGGTTGTAACATACATGAGAAATCCAGATGGAATGCCTGATTACAGCCCAAGCTGGGGCCTACATCCCATTTTCAATTTCCCAGTTGCTGTGGAGAGGCCACGCCCCCAGTACAGGTCCTCATTACCCAGTAAATCGGGGTCAAGACCAAACTGGAACAAGCTCATGTCTCCAGGGGCCCAAAGAAGGCTTGTGGACAGTCGAAATAGAACATGTGATTCCCCCCTCCCCCGGTGTTAATAATAATAATGATGATAATAAAATAAATAAATAAAAAATCACCTTCATTTGCTCCCGCTGCAGACTAGAGGACAGGACCTGCGAGATGTCCTCATGCTGGAGCGCGGGTCCTGTCCTGAGCTTCCAGTCAGCAGGGGGTGTTCACCGCAGCGCGAGCAAATGGAGGAGGTGGGTGTTTTTTGTTTTTTTTTAAGAAACAGAAGAGGGAACTAATGGTGGCATTATTGTAACTGGGGGCACTAATGGGGGGCATATTTTAATTGGGGAATCATTTTAACTGGGGGGCAGTAATGGGGGCATTATTCCTGCGGGGGCACTAATAAGGGGCATTATTCTTCCTGGAGGGGCAGTGATGGGGGCATTAATCTTCCTGGGGGGCACTAATGGGGGCATTATTCTTCCTGGAGGCACTAATGGGGGGCATTAATTCTGGGGTGCACAAATGGGGGCATTTTTACTGGGGGGCACTAATGGGCCCGTTACTCTCACTGGGGGCACTGATGGGGGCATTACTATTACTGGGGGCATTATTAATTCTGGGCAGCACTAATGGGGGCATTAATATTATTGGGAGCTACAGTAGGATAGTGACCCTGTGTTAAGCCACATCCCACAGCCACACCCCCTTTAGGGTGTGGCTCAACTTGGCCAGTATTTTTTGTTGGGAAAGTTGGCAACCCTATCTAGATCCAGATACCCCAGAGGGGCCCAGGTGTCCACACAGTAGGGCTAATCTAAAGAGGACATCACTTCAGTAGATCTCTTGGCAGTCAACAACTATAGTGAGAATCTAAAGTGGACATCATCGGGTACCTACTCACTGACTGTCTCCTTAAAGAGGCCGATTAAATAATACAAAGGAACATTTGTCCAATGCGGAACGTTTTATTGTGATCTCAGGATAATTCGCCTATAAATCTGTGCGCGCCCGCCGTCATACAAAAATTTCGGACACACCCAGCAGTAGAGTCATAAAATCTAGGTACGGTTTCCCATGCAATTTTAGGTGCAATAAACTCCACTTATTTATCGATGAAAATAAAATACGGCTCCGTAAAAAACAGGCGTCTGCATATTCATGACCGCAGAGCTGGTGCAACCAATCAATGTCAATTATCGCCCTGCCAGATGGAAGACATTTGCATAAGTAAATGTCCTGTTGTTCAAACCTGCAGATATATCTCAACTTTCTGAACGCTGGGGATAAGGGCACAACACATCCCCGATCCAGGCAGAGAATTCCTTGTACGGGATCAGAAACGCATGAGCGCCACTCTTGTCCCTAGGCCGTGTCTGGTATTGCAGCTCGGCCCCATGCAAATTAGTCAACAATTTAATGGCAAGAAAACTGGACTGCACTGGAGGTGTCCTTTATAGAAATCTCCATTTGACTGCAGTGGTCCAGGATTAGAAAAAAAACATGGATTTCTTCCAAAAACAGCGCCGCACCAGTCCACAGGTGCAATACCGCACTGCGTTTTGGCAGAAAGCAGCCGTGTTTCTCCAGACACAACCTGCAGACAGGCGAGTTTCCGTTTTTTTTTCGAAGAAAACCCACTTTTCTAATCCTGGAAAACCCATTTAAAGAGCACCTGCCAGCAGGATCAAACCAGATCTATTGCCCGGTCGGGTTGATACTGCTGATTAAAACGATACCGGTCTTGTGAAAATCGGGTCATTTATCAAACTGGTGTAAAGTAGAACTGGCTCAGTTGCCCATAGCAACCAATCAGATTCCACCTTTCATTTTTCACAGCTCCTTTGGAAAATGAAAGGTGGAATCTGATTGGTTGCTATGGGCAACTAAGCCACTTCTACATTACACCAGTTTGATAAATGACCCCATTAATCCTTTATGCAAGTAAAGACTTCAGTGCACCAAGGGGCGTGGCCAACAATGGAAAACAGGTGCACCGAGAGGCTAGGCCACGCCCCCTGGTGCACTGATGACTTCACTTAAAAGGTCTTTTTTCTCAGGGACGCTGCAACAGATTTTCACAAGACGGGTAACATTTTAATCAGCGGGATCAACCCTACGAGGCAGAATGCCCGGCTTGATGGGGTTGATCCTGCTGCCAAATGCTCCTTAAAGGGCATCTTACAGGGCCAGGGGAGATAATGTTTTCATTCCCTAGCCATGTCAATCAAAGTGCAGAGGGCGCTGCAGTTACAGAGAGAGCAGAGCCTCTAGGTGTAATGGTAACGCCCCCGTTGCTCCTAGAGGCTAATTTGCATATATTAAAACATAATTTTTCCCAGTAATGCGGGCACATATGAACATGGGACCAACACAGATGCCTTCAGCTGCCAAGGGGACATGTAACAGGTCAGCCAGTGTCATAGGGACAAAACTGCTGACAGATGCCCTTTAACACCATCTACATTTACAAAGCACTGAAATCAATTCCATTGAAGTCAGAGGCTCCAGATTACCGAATTCTCAGACCAGTACCAAATGGGGGTCAAAAAGTTTATTTTATGAAATCTTTCTCCCTTAAGGAAATGACTCTATAATTTGACGTCTGTTTTGTAACTTTCATGTCAAATATAAAATTATTGTGTAATTTGTGCCGATTTCTCAATGCGTCTTATTTCCAGTTTGTGAGTATATAGGTTTTATACACAGTAAAAATATAAGAGGTCAACGCTCCTTCATAGGCCCTGTATGTATAGTATGAAGACGAGCCTCCATCAGCTCCTAAAGCACGGTCCGTGAAAACCCGGCCTGCTGAGTGCATGAGCAAGCGGCGTCATTGGTTGCTATGACGCCGTGCGCTTTGTGCCGCCGCCGCTGTACGGTAATACACTCGTATGATCTATACGAGTGTATTACTCTACAGCAGCGGCCCGAAGAGAATGGCGTCATAGCAATCAATGACGCCGCTTGCTCGTGCACTCAGCAGGCCTGGTTTTGACGGACCGTAGTCCGTGAAAATCCACGTATGTGTGAATGCGGCCTCAGTCATATATTTCCAGGAGGAATAACAGAGGGACTGCACAATAGAGATGTTGGATTCGGGTTTCTACTATAGGCAGCGATAGGCACAGCGCTAGGACAGACACTTATGAATCAGAATGTTTTGCCCCATGTTATTGATTTGCTATAACATTAAGAGATAAGAATACCCCTTTAATGGCAGCCATTATAGTACCTATAGGGGTTGTCCCCCAGCATCCCAGAGACACTAAATTACAAATTTCATGGCAAATTTAAAGTCGCCCCCTACTGCAATCTCTTATGCCTGCATAGTTAATTTCTGGTATTTTATTTATGAACCAGGAGGATCAGGATGAACAGAGGTCCTTCCTACAGTGCTGATAAGCATGGAACATTGGGAAAGTGCTTGCCATCCTACAGAAAGATTCATCAGAATATTTTTGATAACTGAAGGGGTTAATGGATAGGTGATAAATGTATGACCACTGGGGCCCCCCGGGCGATCACAAAGCTGGAGGTCCCCCGAGTACAGTCCCTAAGACATAAATGCAACATGGACACGTATGGACACCAACACTTCATTCACACAGGGGACTCAGGGATCCCAGGTCTCATGATCTGTGTTCGGGTCCCAGTGGTCGGACCCCTGGTGATCATACAGGTGATAAAAGCCTCTTTAAAAGTGCATCTTTCAGCAGGATCAACCCTGAATTGGGAGCCCCAAAGTGAGCGGAGAGCAGTCATGCTTGTGCAGCCATCATCCTTCCATTTCTATGGCCGGCTATTTCCGGCAGTCCCATAGAAGTGAATAGAGTGGCGGCCGCGCTCGCTCTCCATTCATTTCTACGGGACTTACGAAAATAGCTGAGCTCGCTTGCTTGGCTTCTTTAGGAACTCCCATAGAAATCAATGGAGAGCACACTGTGCATTTTCTTAGCTTTTAGGGTCCCGTTTTAAAGATCAATGTGGGTCTCAGAGGTGGCCAATGCATCTGACCATAAAAGTTCCAGAGGACACAACCCCTTTAAGTGCACCCAAGGCGGGATGTAGCCACTCAGTGCACTTTAGCTTCTCCTCACTACTTCCATCAACACCCCTGCTTCCACATGACTGATCTCACCTGGCCCCGTAACTCCTTTCAGTTTATCCTTGGCGCATGCGCAGCACATCTTATGGTCCTGGCCCTGCTGCAAAGAATACTACAGCGCATGCGCTGAGGATTAACTGACTGGCACAGGCATGGGGATACAGGGCCAGACAAGATAAATCAGAAGCTTGACCCTGTCAATCAAACGGAGAGGGGAGTGTCCAGGAAAGCAGAGAGGAGGAGCAAAGGTGCACCAAGTGGACAGAGCCTGCCCTTGAAGCCTTAATTTTCTAAGTAAAAAAAAATAAAAAAATTCCTAAAACGCAGCAATGGATCGGGGAAAGAAAGATATGGTTTTAATCAGCAGGATCAACCCTACCAGGATTGATAGGGTTGCTCCTGCTGATAATCGATGAAACCAGTAAGTAGGACACCGTAATTCCCCTCGCAGCTTCTTTTTCTGCGGCTCCAGACTAGAGTTGTTGCGATACCAAATTTTTTTTTAAATCAGATATTTCTTTATTAACATTTTCCAGTCTTATTTTATCACATTAACATGATATTTTGTAGACCACAGATGTATACATTATCTGTCATATATAGTATATAATATATACATTCTATTACACATATCTACATAGGACATGGCATAAATCCACATATAGCCTCTGGTATCAAAAGTATCTTCAATGTGAGTACAATTATCCATCCTAAACAAATAAACCCATACCCCCCCCCCCCCCCCCTCCCTAATCCCTTTAAGGCAGGACACACTCCTAAAACATCTTCCTTAGTCATCACTCTCGGGGTGTCGGCACCACATTACTCTTAAATAAGCCATCTACCATCATCTAATTCCAATCAGCGATGTTCCATATAACATCCTAGTCCATCATCAATCTTCCCATACAGCCACATTCTAGTTCCAGGTAACCCCCTCACTATCAGGCTTCTATAAATGCCCCACACACCTGCCACCATCCAATATTCTATATATATCATCCATTCTCACTGCATTCACCTTGTCATAGAAAAAGTCCTTGTAAGTGCCAGCCAGGAGCTACAGCACCCAGAATTATCAATCCAGCTGCCCCAGATTGCTTCGAATTTGGACAGACACTTCCTTTTTTGATATACTCCTCTTTCTAGACGAATCACAATATTTAATCTAGCAACATATTCTGATATATCAGGAGGTATGGGCTGGATCCACTTTGCTGCCAATGTTTTCCTAGCTTGATATAACATTCTACCTATTCCAGTAGTTATAACAGACTGTAAATTATTATCTGGTACCAGGCCTAATACACACAGTTTGGGATCCAACTTAAAACTAGCACTATATACTTTGTTCACCAGATGTAGTATTGCTTTCCAATAAGATGACAGTGATGAACATGACCACATCATGTGTAGAAGGTCAGCTTCATCACTTCCACACTTCGGACAGGCTGGACTATTTCTGTAGCCTATTTTATGCAAGAACACTGGGGTCTTATATACCCTATGTATTAAATATAGATGGGATAACCGTGCTGCCTCACTAAGGGATAAAGTAGGGGTAAGTTCCACCGCCTCAGTCCACTGCTCATCCGTGAGTACCCCTAGATCTTTTTCCCACTGACGTCTACTTGTTAATGGATACCCTTTAAGAAAGTCCTCTAATAGGGCCTGATACACCCTGGAGATTGCTCCCTTCACTGAACCAGCTGCAACCACCATATTCAATGTCTGGCTTGACATAAATGTCACTGGGGCTATCTTAGATTGAGCTTCTAAAGCATGTCTAAGTTGTAAGTATCGATAGAACTGTGAAGAGGGCAGCCCATATTCAGAGCACAATTGTTGGTATTGTTTTAAAGTTCCTTTAAAATAAATATGGCTCAGATTCCATACCCCTTTTTTATTCCACTGGGAGAATCCATTCAGATTTTCCAATTCCTGAAGTGCGGGGTTATGCCATAAGGGCGAGATGTTCATCAATCCTGTCATCCCTAAAATACTCTTTGCCTTATTCCATACTTTCCTCATAAGAATCAAGGTCGGAATATTTCCCATTTCTCCTTTTATTTCTCCTTCAATGGCTACCAACGGGGGAGACCTATTTGCAGCCCACTTTATCAGCTGACCACTCTTCCCTCCCATGTCATCTATTACCCCCCACCCTTTAAAATGTTGGAGTTGAGCCGACAGAAAATAGAGCATAGGATTAGGCAAGGCCAGACCACCGGCTTCTTTATTCCTCTGCAGAATTTCATATTTTATTCTTCCTCTATTATTTTTCCAAATAAAAAATCGGAACAGCTGCTGTATTTTATGGAAGAAGTGCACTGGGATCCATATGGGGGAATTATGCAAAATATAAAGCAACTGAGGCATGAATATCATTTTAAGCAAATTGCCCCTACCGATCATAGAGAGAGGCAATTTATGCCAAACAGCAACCTTGCTTCTAAACCTCCCTAACAAGGGTATTAAATTACTAGGAATATAATCTGCAGGGTTCATTGACACAGTCACTCCAAGATATTTAAAAGATTGCACCACCTTGAGTTCAGAGAAAGTAGCATGAGTGGTATGCATTCGAGACGATACCGGGAGAATTACTGACTTATCCCAGTTTATACGAAGTCCAGACTGATCACCAAACTGCGATATTATAGAGATTATGGAGTCTATGGAATCCACCAGATTACCTACATAGATTAGCATGTCATCTGCATATAAAGATACGCGCTCCTCACTAGAGCCCCTCCCTAGCCCTCTCATCAGTGGAGTAGATCGTAAAAGGCACGCCAATGGCTCAATTGCTATTGCAAATAGCAAGGGAGACAACGGGCAGCCCTGTCTCGTCCCCCTCTCCAATGCAACCGAGGGTGATAATTGTCCGTTTACTCTAATTCTGGCTCTGGGCTCACTGTACAGAAGCTTGACCCATTTTAGAAAACTTATTCCAAAGCCCATCCTAGTCATGACCGCCCACAAATACTCCCACTCAACGCTGTCAAAAGCTTTGGCAGCGTCAAGTGAGATCACAGCAGCTTCACTATCCTGACCTTTCCTCCCCTCCAACTGCAGGTTTATAAACAAGCGCCTAAGATTCAATGCCGTGGATTTTCCAGGCATGAACCCAGATTGATCATCATGAATAATAGATTGAATGACCCTAGACAAACGATTAGCCAAGACTTTGGCCAGAATTTTCACATCCACCGTTAGGAGTGAGATAGGCCTATATGAATCTACGAGCGAAGGGTCTTTTCCCGGCTTGGGTATCACTACAACTATGGCTTCTCTCATGGAACATGGCAATTTACCTTCACCGTATGCATCTTTAAAAACCGTTAATAAATGTGGAAGTAATATCTCCCCATGCCTTTTATAAAATTCCCCAGGAAGACCATCGGCACCAGGTGCTTTTTCATTAGGCATAGAATTCAGGGCCATCTCCAGTTCCTCCAGGGTTATATCCTCCTCAAGAAGTGAGCTATTCTCCATAGATAAGGTAGGGACACTAATTCTTTCAAGATAACCAGCTCTATCAGAAGTAGTGGTGACCAGTCTGGACCTATACACCTCTCCAAAGTGGGTATAAAATTCTCCCAGGATATTCTCATCTCCTGTTATTAGTTGTCCATCTATTCCTCTGAGCGAGGCTATGCAGGAGGGACCATTCTGTGCTTTAGTTATTGTAGCCAACAGATGCCCCACACTTTCCCCTTCAGCAAAATACCTCTGGGCCATAAATAAACGTTTATCATCTGCTCTATTCTGTATATGTTCCCTCAAAAGCTTCTGAGCTTCCTTCCATTGTGCTTCATTAGACAACGTGGGTTGTGTTATATACGTTGTTTCCAGTTGCGTAACTCTATCTGATAGCTCCCTGTCCAGAAGACGACTTTTAGTTTTCCTAACACTAATGCGCTTAATGTATAAACCTCTCACAAACGCCTTCAGGGTGTCCCAAACCACCGCCCCTGAAGTCGAGCCTATATTAATAGTTAAAAAGTCAATGATAGCTTTAGATATATCAGTTCCTGTATCCACTATTGATAGCCAGAATGGGTTTAATCGCCAGATGGGTCTAGGAGCACATATGTGCCTCCCCACCTCCAGTGTAATCAACAGTGGAGAATGATCAGAAAGGCTACGTGGCAGATATAAAATCTCTTTTGTTAGGGCTACCAATGATGAGGATCCTATTGCCAAATCTATTCTGGACAGGGAGCCATGTGATGCTGAGTAACATGAATATTGACGCCGATCAGGATATTTGGTTCTCCATATATCACACAGGTCTATCTCCCCCATCAGTTTCGCCAGAGAGGTAGGGGCAGCAGTGTATGTTCCCGACCCATTGTGAAATTTATCCAAAAAACCATTGAGATAGGTGTTAAAGTCACCTACAATTAATGTAGGAACTAACGGAAATTTAGAAGTAAAGGTAATAACCATCTTCATAATTTCAGCCGAATATGGAGGGGGAACATACACCGCCACTAAGATAATCCTAAACTGAAAAATACAGCAGTCTATGCATATAAATCTTCCATCATCATCAACGTACGATTCCTGAGCATTAAACGGAATAGCTTTATGCACCAAAATGCTAACCCCTCTAGCATGTGTGGAGTATGTAGAGTGAAATTCACACCCCACCCATGCTTTATGTGCTAGGTGTGTCTTATCGGCAGTCAAGTGGGTCTCAGATAAACATACAATAGCTGGCTGTATATCTTTTATAGCATGGAAAATAGCTGAACGTTTAGATGCCAAAGACATTCCTCTCACATTCCATGCACAAATATTAACGGAAGACATCATGGTATCTCATAAGCAAATGCAGAGTGTGGTGCCGACAACCCCAAGCAAACCTGCCCCTAGTAGTAATACTGAAAATATATCCTACCTTAACCCTCCCCCCTCCCAACTGTCCCCAAACTACCCTAAACATTCTGTCAGTCATGAACCCAATAAACAGGGGTACACCATAGACATTGAAAGTGAACCTAACCGTCATGGGTTAACACTAAAGGCACAGATGAAAAAAAATAAGTGCTTAGCTTATACCAGCGCTACACCCTGGATGCGCCAGTGTGTTGGCTCACCCAACTTCCCCCCCGACCACATATTAACCCATACAGTGTAGAACCAAACCAGTGAAAAACCAACATATAAAACCTTCCTTTTTAGAAAAGCATTAGATAACTCAATACTATTTCTAGCATTACTGTGTGTCAAATAAAGGACACAAGAAAAAACAAAAACAGTTCCATTGCAGATATCACCATCTCATCAGGTATTGTTGTCACGCCGATCATTTTCATGAGTGTCCAGCCACTGGCTTGCCTCTAGCGGATCCTCAAACATATGTGTGGATCCATTCGCCACCACCCGAAGCTTTGCCGGATACAACATGGAATAAGGCCACTGCAATGATCTCAATCTCTTCTTTACTGCCAAAAATTTCGCTCTCCTCTTCTGTATTTCTGCAGAAAAGTCCGGGAACATTAGAACTCGGCTATCGCCAATTTGAATATCAGGGATATCCCTGGCTGCTTTAAGTATGGCATCCCGGTCTCTATAATGTAGGACTTTAATCAGGAGAGGTCTTGGAGGCGCCCCCGGAGGCGGCGGGCGAAATGGCACTCGATGTGCACGTTCTATTGCAAAGAGTGGGGATAACTTTTCTTTCCCAATTATGTCCACCAGCCACTTTTCCATAAATGAGACAGGGTCTGAGCCCTCAGTACGCTCCGGTATTCCAATTAACCGCACATTATTCCGTCTTAGACGGTTTTCCATATCGTCAGATTTGGATATGAGTAGGGATACGTTATGTATAACTCGTTGCAAGTCCCTTTTAACAGGCGGTAGCTGGTCCTCCATGTCGCTAACGCGACCCTCCAACTCTCCCACTCTTTCTTTAAACTGCCGCATATCTTGCCTTATCAGCAAAACTTCCTCCTTTAGGCCTCCCATATTGGTATTTAGGGACGTGAGGGCTGTGCTGCATTGTGCCACCATTTTATATACGTCCGCTATAGTGGGTTCAGAAATGGGCTCCGCTTCTGGCGGCAACTCAGGACCCACCTTCAGCTTTGTCACCGATGCATATGAGGCCTGATCCACGAACTCCTCTCCTCCAGCCTCATCGGACATCTGAGCATCAGGCTCCGGATCAGCTACTGCAGCTGCTGGGGTACGGGCAAACTTCCCCAGCTTCGCCGCCACATCAGAGATCTTAGCATTCTGCCCGGCGCCATTTTGTTTAGCCGGCGTGTCTGTGCTGCCGTCCTTACTCTCCTTCTCCCTCTGCTTTTGGCGGGTCATATCGAGTCCGGAGTAAACCCCAGCGTTCAGGGAGGCTTCCAGTCACGATCGGTCTCCTCTGAGGTCAGATAGGAAGCGGGTGAGCGATTATATACAGGATACTATCCAGGAGCTCAGCGCCATGCGTCTTTCTACATCGGCGGTTAGGCCACGCCCCCCGCGATACCAAATTTTTGATTCGGTTTCGATACCATGAAAAAGTATTGCGATACTCGATACCATTCGATACCACGCGAAAAAAATAAACAAAAAAAGCCACGCGCATTCCTCATTTTTAAAAATGGCGAATCGCGCAGTTTTTATTTTATTTTTTCTGTTCCGGCATTCACCACCTAGATTTTTTTTTTATATTTTAATAGTTTGGACTTTTCTGACGTGGCGATGTAATATGTTTATTTATATATTTTATATGTGAAATTGGGAAAAGGGGGGTGATTTATACTTAAATTTTAGTGTTTTTTTTTTTTTTCACTTTTTATTTAATAACTATTTCCCCCCTTAGGGGCTAGAACCTGGGATCTTTCATCCCTTTTCCTATTCACCCTGATAGATCTCTATCAGGGTGAATAGGACTCCACACTGTCCCTGCTGCTCTGTGCTTTGTGCACACAGCATCAGGGATGTTACCATGGCAACCAGGTCTTCTGTAGCGTCCTGGCTGCCATGGTAACCGATCGGAGCCCCAGGCTTACACAGCTGGGGCTCCGATCAGAAGCTGCCACTGCACCACCAATGAGGGGGAGTGGAGAGGTCCCTGTGGCCACTGCCACCAATGATTTTAATACTGGAGGGTTGAGAGGGGCCGGCGCACTGTGCCACCAATGATTTTAATGGGATGGGGGGATTGAGGGGGGGCACACTGCACCACCAATGATTTTACCCCTTTATACAGGAGGCGGGTACTAGCAGATCAGCGGCAGTTAACTGCCGCTGATCGCAGCTCCCTGTCAGGGGCAGGGTGCCGGCAATGCGATTCTGCTGCCGGCACCCGCCTCCTGTATGTGTTAAAGACTGACTACTGTATATGAGTCCAGACTTTCACTATTAGGCCACACAGAGCGGCGCCCAGCGATGTCTCAGCACTCACCATTTAGTCCTGGGCGCCGCTCCGTTCGCCCGCAGTGCCCCATTACTGTCTCCTCTCCTGCTCCACATGCTGCTGATTACTATCGGAGCGATGGGAGGAGACATCAGCTTCACTAGTGGGCGTTCCTTCTCCCTGGCTGTAGCGCTGTCCAATCGCAGCGCAGGGAAAAGGAACGCCCACTAGTGAAGCTGATGTCTCCTCCCATCGCTCCGATAGTAATCCTATCATTGGTGGCGCAGTGCGCCCGCCCCTCCTCCGCCCCTCTCTTCTCATTGCCGCCCCTCCTCCACCCCCTCTCTTCTCATTGCCGCCCCTCCTCCGCCCCTCTCTTCTCATTGCCGCCCCTCCTCCGCCCCTCTCTTCTCATTGGTGGCAGCGGCAGCAGCACAGGGGGAGGGAGGACAGCTTCCTTCTCCCCGTGCTGCTGAGAGAGAACATGAGCGCGCCGATAGCAGCGCGCTCATGTTCAGAGATACTAGACTGCGCAGAAGCGCAGCCCAGTATCGAAAAAACGGAAATCCCGGTATCGTATCGATACCGGGACAAAAGTATCGATTGGGTATCGAAATTTCGATACCCGCAACAACCCTACTCCAGACCCCATTGCCTGATTCTCGCAGACTGCTTCTCAGATTAGAACATATGCTCCGCACACCTTTACATCAGTCTATTTATAAGGAACCTAAAAAAAGACCTCCGCGCAGAAGGAGCAGGATCTAGTCGTGTGAAGAAGTGCTCCGGTCTCAGTCCAACTCACAAAGTAAACACATATGGTGTGTGATCACATGCATTGACGTGGAGATCTCTGCATCAGAATAGGGGCGAGGCACCCAAATCAAATCAGTCATTACAGTATCAGAAGTCCCCAGGCTCACCATGTCAAAGGGCTCCAGATACATCTATTTTAATGTACTGCTTAAATAGCAATTCCCTAATACGTTT
Source organism: Bufo bufo (assembly GCF_905171765.1). Classification (NCBI taxonomy): domain Eukaryota; kingdom Metazoa; phylum Chordata; class Amphibia; order Anura; family Bufonidae; genus Bufo; species Bufo bufo. Next base: position 17,288,623 of record NC_053396.1, read on the forward strand.
CTAGCAGAGACTATCCAATTCTATCCAATTAGTGCAATTGTCTGTTTTATGTATGTGCACCGCTTATCATATGTACAGCGCTATGGAATGAATGGCGCTTTAATAATAAATAATAATAATTCTTATCCCAGTCTAGTATCAATGGTAAAACGACACCTCTGCTCTGCTGGAATTTTGACTTCCCCCTCCTCCTGAAAAGCTTGGTCCCTAGCACATACCTACAGGTTCATATATACAGTACAGACCAAAAGTTTGGACACACCTTCTCATTCAAATAGTTTTCTTTATTTTCATGACTATGAAGGCATCAAAACTATGAATTAACACATGTGGAATTATATACATAACAAACAAGTGTGAAACAACTGAAAATATGTCATATTCTAGGTTCTTCAAAGTAGCCACCTTTTGCTTGGATTACTGCTTTGCACACTCTTGGCATTCTCTTGATGAGCTTCAAGAGGTAGTCCCCTGAAATGGTCTTCCAACAGTCTTGAAGGAGTTCCCAGAGATGCTTAGCACTTGTTGGCCCTTTTGCCTTCACTCTGCGGTCCAGCTCACCCCAAACCATCTCGATTGGGTTCAGGTCCGGTGACTGTGGAGGCCAGGTCATCTGGCGCAGCACCCCATCACTCTCCTTCATGGTCAAATAGCCCTTACTTTCAAAGTTTTCCCAATTTTTCGGCTGACTGACTGACCTTCATTTCTTAAAGTAATGATGGCCACTTGTTTTTCTTTACTTAGCTGCTTTTTTCTTGCCATAATACAAATTCTAACAGTCTATTTAGTAGGACTATCAGCTGTGTATCCACCTGACTTCTCCTCAACGCCACTGATGGTCCCAACCCCATTTATAAGGCAAGAAATCCCACTTATTAAACCTGACAGGGCACACCTGTGAAGTGAAAACCATTTCAGGGGACTACCTCTTGGAGCTCATTAAGAGAATGCCAAGAGTGTGCAAAGCAGTAATCAAAGCAAAAGGTGGCTACTTTGAAGAACCTAGAATATGACATATTTTCAGTTGTTTCACACTTGTTTGTTATGTATATAATTCCACATGTGTTAATTCATAGTTTTGATGCCATCAGTGTGAATCTACAATTTTCATAGTCATGAAAATAAAGAAAACTCTTTGAATGAGAAGGTGTGTCCAAACTTTTGGTCTGTACTGTATATACGTTACAGCTCTTTGAAGGAGAAATTTGTAGATAAATCAATAGTACCAGAAAAGAAAAGAAACTTTGTAATATATCTTATTACAGAAAAATGCTTCTTTCTACACTTATCATACTCCTCTCTTGCTTGTCTGTCTCCTGCACTGATCACTCACTCCTAATTCACTGGCAAAATCCATCTTCGGAAAGGCAGGGACAGATTATCAGCTCACACGGCTAAAATCTAACACTTTCAGCAGGAAAACTCACTAACAGTTTCCCCATTGACTTTAAAAGAGCATCTGTCAGCAGTTTTGTACCTATGAAACTGGCTTACTTGTTACATGTGCGCTTGGCAGCTGAAGGCATCTGTGTTGGTCCCATGTTCGTATGTGCCCGCATTGCTGAGAAAAATGATTTAATATAATATATGCAAATTAGCCTCTAGGAGCAACGGGGGCGTTACCATTACACCTAGAGGCCCTGCACTCTCTACAATTGCCGCTCCCTCTGCACCTTGATTGACAGGGCCAGGCAGACATGATGAAGTTTTCACTGCCTGGTCCTGACCATCAAAGTGCAGAGGGCGCTGCAGTTGCAAAGAGAGCTGAGCTTCTAGGTGTAAAGGCAACGCCCCCATTGCTCCTAGAGGCTCATTTGCATATATTAAAACATAATTTCAGGAACATATGAACATGGGACCAACACAGATGCCTTCAGCTGCCAAGCGCACGTGTAACAGGTCAGCCAGTGTCATAGGTACATAACTGCTGACAGGTGCCCTTTTTAAAGGGGTATGCTCCCAATGTCTGGTTAGGTGTGGATCCCACCACTGGGACCCTCAGCTATCCTTAGAATGGAGCCCGCAAAGTGACAGAGGGCTCACCGTGTTTGGGCAGCCACCCTCCATTCATTTCTATGGGAGTGCCGAAAGTAGCTGAGCAATTTTCGGAAATCCCACTGAAATGAATGGAAAGAGCAGCCACCACTCCATACACTTCTATGGGGCTTACAGAAATAACTGAGCCAGCGCTCGGCTATTTTCAGCCCTGCCATAGAAATAAATGGAGGGCGGCCGCGCATGCGCAGTGTTCCCTCTGACACTTTGCGGACTCCGTTCTAAAGATAGGTGCGTGTCCCGGAGGTGGGACCCCCACCTATCAGATATTGGGGGCATTTCCTAGCGATATGCCCCCAATGTCCAAGATGGGAATATCCCTTTAATGTTAAAAACTCTGCCTCGTGCACACAGTGTAAAATGGTAGAGGGTTTTTTCAGGAGCCAATTTGGAAAACGCTTGAGAAGTGACATGCTGATTGAGGATTTTACAGAAGTCAGAGAAATCTCAACCAAATACTCTTCTAATACTCCTATAAAACCGCCTCTTTAACTTCCAGCAAATTAGAAATCGGTCACCAAAAACAACCTTTTTTTTAGCTACTAATCTGCTATAGATTTTTCCGTGTGAATTGTAGACTGAGGGATCAGATTACAGCTTCTGCACATAGACGTCTATGGAAGGTGGGCAACCATAGAGAGAGAGAAGGGCAGAGAAACAGAGTGACACTGCTTCTATCAAATGTTTCACCGTCTCACCCCTGTGCTAGATCCACAGCTACACTGCTACACAGTAGCTGTATAATGTCCTCCATGCTGCTCCAGGATCTCCTCTTCTCTCTGTGTGCTGTGTATAGGAGACATCAGAGCAGCTAGTCTCCACTCACTACCTCAGGAAGAGTGGACAGTTAGAGATGGAGACCTCAGAGGGGAAAACTGGTGAAAAATGCAGGATAGGAGTCAGAAATTGCGTTATTTCCACACATACCAAACAGATAAACATAACCAGCCAGGATAGGTACACCGTTCATATAAATCGCCCTGAGGGGCCGGAGCATGGCGACCCCTCTGGCGTTTACAGAGGCATACCTCTATACACATGATCACCGCTGTACCAGACATCTGCATAGCATGTCAGGGGCAGACTGCCAGACGCCTTTAAGCAGCAGAGCGCTGCGGGGCGCCCCTTCAGTTATTAAACATCAGGATATTCAGGTCACAATGCCCTGAACCAGGTGCACTGTGGGTAATTCACCTGACGTTTAAGCCAGATTACCTGGAGTCACATAATAGTCGCTGTAAGCATGTCTGCAATGCTAATTATTTAAAAAAAAAAATAAAAAAAACACCCAAGTCTATGTATTGAGGGGCCAATACGAGTGTCAGCTCTCCGGCCTAGTATTGAGGTCTCTGTGCAGCAAGTATTCCGTTTCCATGCACTGCCCCTACAGGTGACATGAGGTTTTACACGGTTCCCATTGAAAGCAGTGAGGCGGCTGTGTAATGCACAGGCATGGTGGGTCCTCCAGAGTGAAAGCAGCAGTAGGAGGAGGTCAGAGAGCCCTGAATAACTGGTGGGAGTTGCTAGTTATGTAATTGTCCTAATTGAAGTGGATCCAGTCCAGATATTTTGGGATAAATGCACATTTATTACAATCCGCGAGGTGCTGAATCAATACTAATTTCATAGGTGCGTGTGGTCCAGGAATTACGGCGGGCACATTTGCTGGATCGGCATCGGCTTGGCTGACCCAAACTCTATGATACCCGTAAGTTCCAGCTCGATGCGGGTCTACCGTCTTGTACTCACCGCAACATGCGAGTACGGCAAGAGATCACGGCAGCCCGTGTCCAGACTGGAACTCACAGCATGATAAATCACTTGATCCTGTGAGTTCGGTCGGCCATCACATGTACCGGATTTCCCAAACCGCACGTACTGGCCTTGGAAGAATGAAGGACATGGCTGTTCACTTCCAGAAACAGCGCCTCCCCTGTCCATGGGTTATGTCTGGGATTGCAACTAGGTTTCATGAAAGGGTTATTTCAGTTAGAACACGTTTTCCCATTGGAGATAGTGGAGCGCTGTATCGGAGGCAGTCCCACAGAGGTGAGTGAACGGGTGCTGCACAATGGGTCCTCCAGTCTCAATCCCAGCAGTCGGATCCCCACCTTTCCAGTGGACAACTTGTTCTAATCCAGGGATGCCCAACCTGCGGCCCTCCAGCTGTTGCAAAGCTACAACTCCCAGCATGCCTGGACAGCCTAGAGCAGGGCTTGGTGGGAGTTGTAGTTTTACAACAGCTGGAGGGCCACAGGTTGAGCATTCCTGTAAATCTAATCGGAACACCCCTTTAATGTAAATGGGACTGAGCTGCAATACCACATAGAACCTGCAGACAAGTGTGGCGCTGTTGCTTTTCTAACCCCTTTATGAAAGGGTAGAAACAAGGCTACTTTGCTACTGCAGGGCCGAGGAAGGAATAAGGAGGTGGATTGGATTTCATGGTCTTTCATCTTGCTGTGAAGGCTGCGCGTTTCATGACGAGGGGCTGATGAAAATACGTCTTCATCTCACACTGGATTTAAAAAAGTTCCTGTTCTGTACGTAATACCCAGCACTGAGCCAAGGCTGACTCACTGACGGGGCAGAGCGGCCACGTCCTGCAGCCTTCACCGGCCAAGCATGCAAAAGCCAAATATGCCAAGACACCGCCGGAGACTGCTGCACCACCAGCCAGAAGGCACATGAGTCCCCTCCGCGTTATCCTCTACAGACATTACAGCGCCCCTAGGGGGTTGATGCAAATTTCCTTTCTCCTACTACTTTGCCTGTGTGTCACCGCAGCTATGGAATTCTGATTGTGAACCTGGAAGATCAGGATGAGCAAAGCTATAGTCTCACTTATAGGGTGTTCAAACAAATGGGATTGTGGGTCGACAGGTAAAAAAATAAAATAATAATAGTGTAAAGCTGCCCAGGCATTTCTGTAATCCCCACATTCTGTCCATGAACCAGGAGGCTCAGGATAAACAATTCAATAGGTAACCAGATATACGAGGCACAATGAAGGGTAAAAATGGTGAATATGCTGCATCTGTGCCTAGATTCTTTAAAGGGGATAAACAAATGATTGGCCCAGGTCCGACCACTAGGACCGCTACCGATTACGAGAATGGGGGTCCCTTTCTCCTGAATGGAGTGGCAGGTCGCACATGACCGCTGCAGCTCCAGTCATTTTCCATGGGACTGGTGGAGAAAGTCAAGTACAGCGCTCTGCTAGAGAATGAACGGCGCTGCAGCGGTCATACGTGACCTGCCGCTACATGTATTCAGGGGACCCCCTTCTCGTGATCAGCGAGTGTCCTAGCGGTTGGGCCTCCACCAATCAGATGCTTGCAGATAAATTAGTAACTTGGCGCAACCCATTTCTTTCAAAAACAGCACCTCCCCTTTCCAAAGATTGTGTGTGGTATTGCAGCTCAGTCTCATTTACATCAAAGGAGCAGAGCTGCAATACCACACACAACCTGTGGACAGGGGTGGCACTGTTTCTGGAATAAAGAAGCTATGTTTTTCTAATCCTGGATAAACCCTTTAACCCTTTCATCTCTACAAGCCAGTACAAGGTAAGCCTAAGGTGCACGCAGGGAAGTAGTAACCGTCCGTACATTATTAGAAATTAAAGGCTATTAACACCTATGGAGCAATTTTTGCCCAATGATTGCATTTTACTCATTGTGGGCAAAAAAAATAAAAAAATCAATTGGTCTTCATTTAAAAATTTTGTGCGTTTTTGAGATACACGGCTTAAAAGTCAGTCTGTTTGCCGAGTATCACTTCTCAGTCCCGTCAGCTGACGGCTCATGTGAAGCCTTATCTCTGATCTTCTGACCTCCTAGATTACATTGTGAGCACCACTGGGGACAGCGAGTGATGATAATGTCCATAAAGCGCTGCAGACTATGTCAGCGCTATAAATAAATAATTTGCAGGAACTTGCACATGTAGGTCTCGTCTGTAGCTCTGCTAAGGCCACGTTCACATTTCCAGACGGTCGGTGTTCACCGGATCCAGCATTGCCGGATTCAACAGATCACGCCGCATGCAGCAGTTTTTGTCCGGTCGACAGCGTGGAACTTATGCCGGATCATCTCTAAAAAGGAGATGTGAATGCTGCCTAAGACTCCTAAAATCGACCAGGGGTGGACCCGGTCCATCACCCTGGTAACGTTACCAGTTTTGCCAGTGTTAACCGTTTGTTGCCCATACATTCCTATTAGGCATGCATAGTACATAAATAAATAAGCGCTTTAACAATAAATCACAACTTTTAACTCAGTAACCTTAAAAGTAAACCTTTTAACAACAATTAACCCTTTGCAGTACTCCTCTGGGGCACTGCACATGCTTTGCGCCACATTTATTATGTGTTTTAGGCACTTTTTCTGCCTCATGGGCTTGGCTTATCGGAAAAGGGGACATGACTTAGTGGTAAATGGGCAAAAGTTTGGTGCAAAGTAAACCAAAGATGCACGAAATTTATCATCCACATTCTAAATATTGGATTTCGGAATTTCGCCACCCCCCGCCCCACCACCATAGCCTCTTTACCTTTTTCCCCATCTAATTTCTTCCTTTGTTTCGGAAAACGTGCAGCAGGCACAGAAAGGGAATTGGCGTCCAGGGAGCGCAGAGCTGTGAAGGGCATCGCCCGCTCATGAATCACACTCGCCTCTGCCTGAACCATTGCTGCACTTGATATAATGTACGGACCATGGAGATAAATGGAGGGCATGCTTTACTAATGGCGTCACCGTAAAGTAGAGTCGATTTACTTCTGTACACACAGCCTGTCAAATGTCTTATTATTCAGTGCTGTCCAAAGCAAACAGAACTTCCCGTAACATGACAGTCTTACCTTACCGAGCCTCAGCCCCACTCAGAAATATTCCCTTTGTCTAGGACAATACTGTGCACCCTGCCGAAACACAGTACATTCCGCTTATGGCAGCTGAATGGGTAGTAAGTCATGGGGAGGCAATTCCAATAAAATCACCTGGATATAGGGTGGGCAGAAGCGCAATCGTGCCCCAGTGCTAAAAAATCTGCAATAAGGCCTCCCACCTATAATGGCAGCCTCTAGGCCCACCCAGAAATCAGGGCTGGGGTGCACTGGCTACATCTCTACCCCCCTAGTCCCTTGGGGTGGGTTATATTGAATAAGACATCCTACTGCTGCAACAATCTTATGTTACAAAGATTCTCTAACAAAATTTTGGTGAAAATCTGATTACTAGTGCCGGAAGAGATGGGAAATTGCATAAACGGGTTGTTCAAAAAGGTAGTCCCACCTCTAGAACCGCAACTATCTGGAGAACCCATGCCCTGTGACCAGCCTGGCCTCAAGCTCAAGGTAAAACTACCGCTGGGTACAAAAAGCCAGGGCAACAACCCAACCAAGGTTTCCTCTTTCTGCCAGATTTGTAGTGAAATACACCTAGAGAATGTTTTGTAATCCAGAAGCAGGAATCCTTTTAACTTCTCCATAGATGTTCAGAACTTACTATACACAAAGCCTTTTTTTTTTTTTTTTCCCGGCATTTTCTAACGCGTGGAAGCAAAATGGTTTTGCTGAGCAGTAAGATTACCATAAATAAATGGCAGACTATGTGCCTGGCATTCTCAAGCAGTCGATACAGAACATAACACCCCTAGGAAGAAGTGAAGGATAACTTAATCAGCACAAAAAGGAGCAAACATTTATTTTCAGAACCTTACAAGTACTTTTCTGAATTTACAGACTTTTAATGTCCTCTTTCTATTATTTCCTAAAAGGAGTTGTCCGGGGGAGAGAAGGGGCGGCCGATTGATCACCCACTCCGATCATCTGCTGCTCCCATTTTGAAGCTTAACGGGTTCCTGCTAGTCTCTGCCTCTTGGTCTGGTCTTCTTGCCCAGGAAAGGACCGCTCAGTCACCGGCTAAGAGGGGTGGCCAGAGTGGTCCTTACAATCTATAATGGGCCTCTGTGATATTTGGAGCGTTTCCTCTTCCAAAAGGCTCCATTAGATGGGGCCAATTACTATAAGCTGACCACAGCAGGCCCCACGGTAGGGACTCTTCTCAATCAGTGGGTGAACCCAGCTACCAGGGCTCATCTTTCCTTGTGTCATTACAAATAATTCAGGGGGCTACCAATGTGAAACGTGAACATGCAGAATACTCCAAAACAAGGCTCGTTGACCAAGGTGAGTCACAAACTCAGGGCCATTTTTCTAACTAGGCACTTGAGGGCACATGCCTAAGACACCACCCAGTGGGGAGCGTTGCCAGAGAAGCAATTTACCTTTTTCTATTTTATTTAATTTATTTTCCATTCCCCCTCCCCTGACATGGTAACCAATATCAGATCGATAGGACCCAACTTCTGGCAATGCCACTGACCAGATGCTTGAAGTGGCCCTTCAGTAAGTGGTGCATCCTCTTCACCATTTAGCAGGTACAGCGCCATTGGTTGCATAGTGGTTGTGCCCAGTATTGCAGCTCAGTCATATTTGCTTGAACGGGACTAGCAGTCTGCTGCAGTACCGAATGTATGAAGAGGCAGCAGTTCTTGCTGGGGTTCCATGCGGCTCCTTCAATCATCAGTGGAGTTGCTTGAAGTTGGACCTCCACCTATCTGATATTGATGGCCTACCTGAAGAAAACTAATCAACGTACTGTAATAATATTCACATCTATTATACTTGGCAAAATGGAGTCACCCAGGCGCACAAGTTGTGGTCCCAGGATCCCTACCAATCAGCAGAATGAAGGGACTACAAGTAGATGAGATGCATGTACTGAAGATCTACAATTCTTTTCCCCATAGGATTACACTGTCAGCTAAAACCTGTCAGGCCGATTCTCAAAGTAATCATGGTACACACACTTTGGGGTCAGATTTGCAGTCTGAACTAATTTTGGGGTGTGATAAAAGGACCATGTACGTGACTTATGATTTAAAGGTACTGGATACTTTTAGGAGGATATAAATGGGTGGAACACATAGGTGTTCCATGGGTGCCACTCTCTCCCCAAAGTCACTGCTCTAAAGTAAGCCAGTAGGAGCACCGTATGGACTTCTAAACTTGCTTCGCACCTGGTACCTTGGATCACTCACATATTATTACTCCCACAATATCCATTTCCTCCAAATCTGATAAAAAACAGCCTGACGGTTCAAGAAGGAGTCTGCAAATAGGAGTAAGGTGTCAAGTTTATTTTAAGATGTTAAGGTGGGAAAACAGCTCCAGTAACGAGCTCCTCTGGATTTCATCCTTGCTTCCTGTCTTTATTACCATCAGTTATAAGTTCGGTATAATGTTAACCGTTTATTTCTAAAATATTGAGCTTGATTTTTAAAAGGGCTTGAACTCTGATATTCAGTAGTTCAATCGGGAACCAAGGGCGACAATACAATATTTATACCAGTAGACCACCACAGTGAAAAGAGGTTGACTTCTTACCATGGAAGGACTCTCACTAATCTTCACCAGCACAATGTCACTCCTGAGTTAAGATAACCCTGGACCCTGACAATTTGGTAAGCAAGACCCATTATGAAACTCCATGTTACCTGTCCCTATGGCCTCTTTTGAAAACCTACCATTAGCCAAAGCCTAGGTGTCCAATAGTATCACCGTACTATAATCAACCATAACATCTACATGGAGTCTGTATATCCTTCATAAACTGGTCTAAAGAAAGCAGGGCAGGGGTGAGGAGATCCTGACAATGAATCAGCCTCTGTGATAATGTGGTCCTCTCACTACACGACCATGAGGTTCTGAAGATGATACTTTGTGAAGATCTTCAAGGTCCTTTACGAACCTCTGTGTTAACCATCCTTATGGGCTCCTTTAAAACCCTACCATTACCCAAAGCCTAGGAATCCAACAGTATCACTGTACTATAATCAAGCATATCTTCTACATGGGGTTTGTATACAGAAAGTGAGGCAGGGGTATGGAGATCCTGTGATAATGTGGTCCTCTAACAACACGACCATGAGGTTCTGAAGAAGATGATGCCTTGTGAAGCACATCTTGGAGCAAAGCCTTTGCCACTAGGGTCTCTCACTAATTTGGTTTAAAGAGGTGGCCTTATGAAGACAACCCTCCTTCTCTATATGCAATCACCATTTGTTTGGTCATGTAGTATTACAAGCAAATCAAACAATAATTGACCATATTACATGGATGGGCCAGGTCTGCCAGATTGGGCTCTGGTTCTTAGAGGAAGATCCAGACCCAACTTTGTGACTTCCACATCACCTCATGAGACAACCACTTTCATTTTGAGGTAAAATTTTCCATTAAACATGGGCAGGCCCCCAGGCAAGAGCACAGTCCAGTTTAGTGTTAGGCTATAGTGAATGACACCAAAACCAGAACCAACTGCCCACGATTCTGCCCTAAGATGTGATGCCAAACACAAACGAGGCTCAGTGTCAGGACTGACCCTGCTTAAAGCTGGCAAAGGCACACTGTAATTCTTATCTGTCTCATCAGTAACAATGGTTTATAGCTATGGAAAATTCACTGCGTACGGCTGCGCGGCCACAATATATACAGCTCCGCTCTACATCTAATCCTGAAACTCAGCCTATAACATTCTCAGTGGGTTTCGGTATAAACTGAGCCCCTGCCGTTGTGCTCGGCAGGATAATGATTACAGCTCCTGGAATATGATGCTGAAACGTAGAATATTGTTCAGTCCTAATTTCTGGATGGTTTCTGTAATGCATTTTTCCGTTCACTGGAGCAAAATTCTCTCCATATAATGATTATGTTTGGCAGGGCAGATGAAGGCTCTTTAAAAGGACAACCAGCCACGTAAATAATGACGTGTCATATACAAGAGGCATATAAGGTAGCACCAAAATTATGACTATTTATTGTAAAAAAAAAAAAACTGAATTACTGGCAACCACTATATTACCTCCTTGGCAGTGTTGTAGACATGGCGACCTCTATATACCTCTCCCATGTGAAGAACACAGTTCTACCATATGCAGCAAACTATACCCACCTGGCCAATCACCACCATCTAAAATAGGCCTATTTTGGAGACAAACATTTTTACTATTACTTGTTCCAGTCTCCAAGGCTTCTCATGTGCTGCACCTAAAATATGGAATTCTTTGTCTCAGAGTAACTCCTAACACAACCTGGGAAATGTAGGAACTTTAGGAATAAAATTTATGTCCTGGGACAGCTGAAGAACTTCCTCCACGCCTCACTCCATAATGGACCTCATATCAACATTAGCTGAGAAACTGAGGGGTTTATACATGTAGGCACCATGACTTCTTTATATCATCCCTCTTTTCCCTAGATTGTAAGTCCCAAAGGGTCCTCTTACCTTTTGTTTTATTATCAGTACATCTTAGTTTTTAATGTATTTTTATATCCTTACTGCTTCTGTAGAGAGCAGAGCAGTCCTAGCTCAAAATGGGTGAAGGCCTCCTATGCAAAACATGAGTTGGGGCCCCTTTATAGTTAGTTTTTTTTTTTTTTTTTATAAAGAAGAAAGATATATATATATTAGATATATTGTAACATGATGGCTGGTAAAGTACTGGAGGGGGTGTATATCTCACTTAGAATGCTCAGATGGGTAATATAAAATAATCCAGGAAAGCGGGGATGTTTCAAGTGTAGTTTGCTGAGGCATGTTTCTTTAAAGTGTTTTGTGGGCCTGGATTTTTATGGAATGGTGAGTAGGTTGGTAGAGGGACCTACCATTCCCTCCTACTCCAGTAGAACTTTTCCCCTGGCCTGAGATGGATCCAGTTTAGCTTCATTCAGGGTCAGAGCTTGGAAGCTGCATGACCTGTTGACTTTGCAAAGCTTGATCCACCAGTGTTAGATTGGAGTACCTAGCTGAGTAACGTGATGAATAGTCGGCAGACGGGCAAGGTGATTTACTTTGTGTACTGTATGTCACATACATTTGGATGCATAAGACTGATTATGAATGCCACTGTCTTGTGGAAAATAAAAGTTGTTTGGACTTTTTAACCCCCGAAATCAGTGTCTGTCACTGCTGACCCCACCCCAAGCACACAGACGTGCGAGATATATATATATATATATATATATATATATACATACACACACACACACAGTTGAAACCAGAAATTTACATACACTATATAAAAAGACACATATGCGTGTTTTTCTCAATATCTGACATGAAATCAGAACCTTTCCTGTTTTTTGTCAATTAGGATTACCATAATTATTATTATTTGCCAAATGCCAGAATAATGAGAGAGAGAGAGAGAGAGAGAGAGAGAGAGAGAGAGAGAGAGAGAGAGAGAGAGAGAGAGAGAGAGAGAGAGAGAGAGAGAGAGAGAGAGAGAGAAAATATATATATGTTTTAAGGCATTTTTATTACTTTCTACAATGTCAAAAGTTTACATACACTAAGATTACTATGCCTTTAAACAATTCTGGACTGCCCATATGATGATGTCATGTGTTTGGAAGCTTCTGTTAGGTTTGTTGGCAACATCTGAGTTAATTAGAGACACACCTGTGGATGTATTTAAATGCACACCTGAAACCCACTGCTTCTTTGTGTAGCATCATGGGAAAATCTAAAGAAGTCCGCCAAGATATCAGGAAGAGAATTGTGGACTTGCACAAGTCTGGCTAAACCTTGGGTGCAATTTCAAGATACCTGAAGGTGCCTCGTTCATCTGTACAAACAATTATGCTCAAGTACAACCAAGATAGGAATGTCCAGCCATCATACCGCTCAGGAAGGAGACAGGTTCTGTGTCCCAGAGATGAACGTGCTTTGGTCCAACACGTGCATATCAACCCAAGAACAAAAGCAAAAGACCTTGTGAAGATGATGACGGAAGCTGGTAAGATTGTGTTAATATCCACAGTGAAATGAGTACTGTATCAACATGGGCTGAAAGGCCACTCTGCCAGGAAGAAGACATTACTCCAAAAGAAACATTAAAAAGTCAGATTAATGTTTGCAAATGCACACAGGAACAAAGACCTACATTTTTGGAGACATGTCCTGTGGTCTGACAAACTAAAATTGAACTTTTTGGCCATAATGACCATCATTACGTTTGGAGGAAAAAGGGAGAAGCTTGGAAGCCTAAGAACACCATCCCAACTGTGAAACACAGGGGTGGCAGCATCATGTTGTGGGGTTGTTTTGCTGCAGGAGGGACTGGTGCACCTCACAAAATAGATGGCATCATGAGGAAAGAAGATTATGTGGAAATACTGAATCAACGTCTCAAGACATCAGCCAGGACGTTAAAGCTTGGGCGGAAATGGGTATTTCAAATGGACAATGACCCGAAGCAAACTGCCAAACTGGTTACAAAGTGGCTTAAGGATAACAAAATCAATGTTTTGGAGCGGCCATCACAAAGCCCTGATCTCAATCCTATTGGAAATTTATGGGCAAAGCTGAAAAGGCAGGTGCGAGCAAAGCGACCAACAAACATGGCTCAGTTACACCAGTTTTGTCAGGAGGAATGGGCCCAAATGCTGACCAACTATTGTGAGAAGCTTGTGGAAGGATATCCAAAATATTTGACCTAAGTCATACAGTTTAAGGGAAATTGAACCAAATATTAATGAAATGTAGGTAAACTTTTGACTTTGCAGAAAGTAATAAAAATGCCTTAAAACATTCTCTCTCTCTCATTATTCTGGCATTTGGCAAATAATAATTATGGTAATCCTAATTGATCAAAAACAGAAAAGGTTTATTCTGATTTCATGTCAGATATTGAGAAAAACATGAATACATGTGTCTTTATATAGTGTACGTAAACTTCTGGTTTCAAATATATATATATGTTGGTAAGGCTGATTAGTCAGCCTGCATTTGTGGGAGGGGCGGAGGCTCTTCATATACGAGCCACACCCTCACTTCCAGGCGTGGGTTCTCAGGTGCACAGCTGCTGCTGGGTGTCATTAGCAGACTAGCTTCTCTGGTGGTAGGAGTCTTTCTTTGCAGCATGGAGCTTGTTATTTGGCTCTCTGCTACCGTGGCATGCACGCGCCGTACTACGTAAGTAGGTTGTGCCGGGGCCGTCTCTCCTGGCCGGTCGGAACCGACTTTGCTAGCGAACGGGAGGCTTTGCCTCAGAATCTGCTACCTCAGGTTTGCTTGTTGGGCCTAAATACTTCTATTTTCTTTTCAACTTTGTTTGTTGGTAATGGGAGTTAGCTCCTATAAATCTTACAAGTTTCACTTTGTTTCGTTCGTCTCGTATGAAAAGTTACTTCAGCCGGTTTGCTGTAAAGAAAGTTACCCGGGCTGCACGTGACGTCATGTTTGGAGATCAGACGCAGCTGTTATTGTTTAGGCCTCTTGCTGTAGCTGTTCCTTGCGATGTGTCTCCCCCCCTCCCCCCGCTACCACCATCTTTAGACTTCATGTATTTCACTGCTCCATGTACTTAAAAACCCTGCCGCACTTTCATGCTCTGCTGTTATCCTGAGCTGCATTTACACTTTCGGCTTTTATTTCATGTCTTATGCTGCATCCGCACGTCCTTACTGTCCTGTACTTTTCCACTCTTGGTTCGTATTCACTCAGATTGGTCTCGCATTCAAGCTGCGTTCACCTGTTGGCTGTTACATCTCATTCTGTCCCCAGCCGACAGTCGGATCCGTATTACACGTCTGTTATTACATGTTGTATACTCGGCTTACAGCCATAGCTGCTACTGTTACTCTGTTTTCATGCTCTGGACGCACCACCCTGGTGTTCCCACCTTGCTCCACTCACAACCAGAGCTGCGTTTATACCAAATTTCATGCTCTGCTTATACCCAAAGTTGTGTTCACACTTCTACTGCTACACCAGGTCGTATACCCCACTCACCAAAGCCGCTTTCCATGTCTGCTGCCACATCAAGTTAATATTCTGTTCACATCCAAAGCTGCGTCCGCATGTCTGCTTTCGCATGTTGTCCTATACTCCTTTCACTACTAGAGCTGCGTCCACGTGTCTGCTTTCGCATCACGTCAATACTCTGCTCACTTCCAGGTTGCATTTATATGTCTGCTTTATACCATGCTTTTCATGCGCTACCCATACTCAGAGCTGCGCCCATACCATGTTTTTTAGGTACCACTCGCATCCAAAGCTGCATTCACCCATTTGTTGTTACATCATGTGTTGTACTCTGCTCCCACTCAAAGCTGCATTCTCCTGTTCATTGCTACGTCATGGTTTTGCTCAATCTCATTGGGGCAGTCTGCACCCACCGCTCTGGTACCTCTCTCCCGACAAACATAACTGCGTTCTTTTCAGGCTTACGTTCCCTTCCTCGGTGGTCTGTTACATTCCATAGGCCTACTTTCTGTTTTAATCCTGGTTCATATTCACTCAGACTGGTCTCCTTTTACTTCTGGTTCGTATTCACTCAGATTGGTCTCCTGCCCCAGTTCACCAAACAGCTCCTCAGCAGAGGTCAGTGGGCCAGTAAGTTTCCTGCTATGTTTTCACAAACCGTTTATTTGTTTGTCACGATAAGAGACTTCTCTTAGCGAACTTGCAATGCCTCAGGCTCTTGTTTTTTCTCCCATCTCTGTTTCAATTTCATGTTTACGTTTATGGTTCGCGGTGGTTAGTGTTTTATGTATGCACGTGCTTCGGATTACTAATGACTATATTTTAACGCCTGTTGGCAGTCATCTTCCTTAGGCCACCTTCTAGCCAATCTAATCATTCAAGTCGCTTCATATGCCATCAGGTCCGGCTTACGTTTTAATTACTTATCGTCATCCCTCTGTCTTCGGGGGCCCTATGACTGATCCGGCCTCATGGCTCCGGGGGCCCCATGACCGTTTTTTCATGTTCTGTTTGTTAGGGGTACAACATGGTTGTAGGCTGGTTAGTGTTTCCAGGTTTGCTGTTGGAGGGGGTCATGGTTATGCGAGTCCCCAAGGCATTCTGGTGCTGCATAAGTGGTTTATAAAAAATAATAATAATAAAATCATAAGAGGCTCGCACGAGTGGCTCTTCGCTTATAGGACCTCACGACTGGCATCGTCATTCGTAGTTCGCACGGTCATCTGATACTTGTTCCGCCATGAGGGGCTCTCACGCATGGCTCCCGCCATGAGGGGCTCTCACGCATGGCTCCCGCCATGAGGGGCTCTCACGCATGGCTCCCGCCATGAGTGGCTGTCACGCATGGCTCCCGCCATGAGTGGCTGTCACGCATGGCTCCCGCCATGGGGGGCTCTCACGCTTGGCTCCCGCCATGGGGGGCTCTCACGCTTGGCTTCCGCCATGGGGGGCTCTCACGCATGGCTCCCGCCATGAGGGGCTCTCACGCATGGCTCCCGCCATGAGTGGCTCTCACGCTTGGCTCCCGCCATGGGGGGCTCTCTCGCTTGGCTCCCGCCATGGGGGGCTCTCTCGCTTGGCTCCCGCCATGGGGGGCTCTCACGCATGGCTCCCGCCATGGGGGGCTCTCACGCATGGCTCCCGCCATGGGGGACTCTCACGCATGGCTCCCGCCATGGGGGTCTCTCACGCATGGCTCCCGCCATGGGGGTCTCTCACGCATGGCTCCCGCCATGGGGGTCTCTCACGCATGGCTCCCGCCATGGGGGTCTCTCACGCATGGCTCCCGCCATGGGGGACTCTCACGCATGGCTCCCGCCATGGGGGACTCTCACGCATGGCTCCCGCCATGGGGGACTCTCGCGCATGGCTCCCGCCATGGGGGACTCTCGCGCATGGCTCCCGCCATGGGGGACTCTCGCGCATGGCTCCCGCCATGGGGGACTCTCGCGCATGGCTCCCGCCATGGGGGACTCTCGCGCATGGCTCCCGCCATGGGGGACTCTCACGCATGGCTCCCGCCATGGGGGACTCTCACGCATGGCTCTTGGCTTAGAGGATTTCACAATCGTCATCGACATTGGTAGGTCATACGGCCATCTGCTACTATTTTCCATGGCACACCTTTCAGAAGTTTTCTTTTGTTCATTTATATTTTACAGATTAGTACTTGCAGTTCATTTCAGCCTCATTTCATTAAGAAGCTTTACCCCATGTCTTTGTCTTTCTAGGTTATCGAGTCCCGGTTGATTACTAAACCCGTTGGGTTAAGCCCCAATCTTTTCCCCTGCCGTCCTTAATTCTAAGGTTCGCATCCTGGCGGCTGCCCGGCCCCATGGGCCCCTGGTGGTTGCTTCGGCCCCATGGCTTCAGGGGTCCGACCAATGGTTGTCTGTCCACCTGTGCACCTATGCTTTTGAATGACTCATATCTTTACCTGCTTGCCAGCTTATTTTATTCAGGTTTAATTTTACTTTGTCCGTTATTATCTCCATTTTCTGTCACGTTTCCCTTCGTCTTTTCAGGTCATGCAGTTGAACTCATATTGGGGTCACCTTCCACGTCGGTCAGGTCTCGTTCCTAACGATATTTCGCCTTGCATGTCATTCAGGCCACGTAGTTTATCTTAGGTATCGCCTGCCACATCGGTCAGGCTCATGGTTTAATTTAACCTGCACCTTTTATTCAGGTCCGATGACAGCTTCGGCCCCATGGCTTTGGGGGCCCGATGACAGCTTCGGCCCCATGGCTTCGGGGGCCCGATGACAGCTTCGGCCCCATGGCTTCGGGGGCCCGATGACAGCTTCGGCCCCATGCCTTCGGGGGCCCGATGACAGCTTCGGCCCCATGGCTTCGGGGGCCCGATGACAGCTTCGGCCCCATGGCTTCGGGGGCCCGATGACAGCTTCGGCCCGATGACAGCTTCGGCCCGATGACAGCTTCGGCCCCATGGCTTCGGGGGCCCGATGACAGCTTCGGCCCCATGGCTTCGGGGGCCCGATGACAGCTTCGGCCCCATGGCTTCGGGGGCCCGATGACAGCTTCGGCCCCATGGCTTCGGGGGCCCGATGACAGCTTCGGCCCCATGGCTTCGGGGGCCCGATGACAGCTTCGGCCCCATGGCTTCGGGGGCCCGATGACAGCTTCGGCCCCATGGCTTTGGGGGCCCGATGACAGCTTCGGCCCCATGGCTTCGGGGGCCCGATGACAGCTTCGGCCCCATGCCTTCGGGGGCCCGATGACAGCTTCGGCCCGATGACAGCTTCGGCCCCATGGCTTCGGGGGCTCGATGACAGCTTCGGCCCGATGACAGCTTCGGCCCCATGGCTTCGGGGGCCCGATGACAGCTTCGGCCCCATGGCTTCGGGGGCCCGATGACAGCTTCGGCCCCATGGCTTCGGGGGCCCGATGACAGCTTCGGCCCCATGGCTTCGGGGGCCCGATGACAGCTTCGGCCCCATGGCTTCGGGGGCCCGATGACAGCTTCGGCCCCATGGCTTCGGGGGCCCGATGACAGCTTCGGCCCCATGGCTTCGGGGGCCCGATGACAGCTTCGGCCCCATGGCTTCGGGGGCCCGATGACAGCTTCGGCCCCATGGCTTCGGGGGCCCGATGACAGCTTCGGCCCCATGGCTTCGGGGGCCCGATGACAGCTTCGGCCCCATGGCTTCGGGGGCCCGATGACAGCTTCGGCCCCATGGCTTCGGGGGCCCGATGACAGCTTCGGCCCCATGGCTTCGGGGGCCCGATGACAGCTTCGGCCCCATGGCTTCGGGGGCCCGATGACAGCTTCGGCCCCATGGCTTCGGGGGCCCGATGACAGCTTCGGCCCCATGGCTTCGGGGGCCCGATGACAGCTTCGGCCCCATGGCTTCGGGGGCCCGATGACAGCTTCGGCCCCATGGCTTCGGGGGCCCGATGACAGCTTCGGCCCCATGGCTTCGGGGGCCCGATGACAGCTTCGGCCCCATGGCTTCGGGGGCCCGATGACAGCTTCGGCCCCATGGCTTCGGGGGCCCGATGACTGTTTTTCAGTCCTGCTGGGCTGATTGCCTGGTTGGTTGTGCATCTGGGCTGATTTGGCCCCTATGTATCGCATACATACCTGCTTCCCTAATTTCCTAATAATCAACGTTGATTGCTCACTTTATGTTTTGACCACAAACTGGTCCGGTTCGCCCTACAGCATCATTGTCATGTCTTACGCAGATATTTAGTCTTTCTTTAATGGTTCATGCTTTCGTTCGGGTCCTGCCAGATGAAGAACAAGTAGGGCAATTTCCTCTAACATTTCAGTCTCTGATCGTAGTCGATCATATCTTGTCAACCAGGTCCCCGCGCAAAGTCTTTGCCTTTTTACCATGACCAGGAACTCATTTTTGTCGGTAGCTTCATTGCATTGCATTCCCTCACTCATGGGAGGGCATAGACAGAATCTTGTATATTATGGCTTCGTAGCTTCTTGCCGCACTAACCTCAGACTCCCTACAACCACGTTAAATCGGATTTTGGACAAGGTCCAGCATTTCCTCACGGTAGAAGTTTCAGATTGTAGGTCGGTCTTCACGTCTCAAACGCAAAATAATTCTCGGGCTCACAGTAGAACAACGCGCGGACCACGGCTAGCAGATAGCTGTTGTCTGGGGAACTATTCAAGGATTCTCTTCCTATCTTCATGGTTTCTTTTTGGCCCTCATTTCTAAATAGTCTAGGCAGTTAGGTTGCGGTCCCACGATCTCCTGAGGCTAGGGCATTGCCAGTACTCGCACTAGAGCCAAACTTTACAAGTTTCAGTTGGTTTTCATGATCCATTTCACAACGTATTCCCGGTCCTCCATTCCGCTTTGGGGCAGTATACGCAATATTGAGAATCATGTCTCTGGCCTTGTCATCCACAAGATGGGTTGTAGGTCTCCTACTGGTCTTGCCTCGTATACCCCGAATTTTCGCTCTAGATCCCTGACGCCTTGCAGTTGGCTTGGGGATTAGTTTGCACATGCCATTCGAATTCCTTTTCTACCCTACTTGGCTTGGTTTTTGCCCACTTATAGGCCTACCCACGATCGTGGCTCAGGGCACACAACAAGCCATTTAGTCAGGTCAGCTAAGACACGCCTAGCTGGGTTAGGTTGTTCCTGTTGTTTCTCTCCCTAGGGTTCTTCGGATACCTCTTGGCCGTAGCCATGACCACAAGTTGGTAAGGCTGATTAGTCAGCCTGCATTTGTGGGAGGGGCGGAGGCTCTTCATATACGAGCCACACCCTCACTTCCAGGCGTGTGTTCTCAGGTGCCCCACCCTCCCTCCCTTATCTTCTCATTTCCACAGGGTATGCCCACTTATAGGCCTACCCACGATCGTGGCTCAGGGCACACAACAAGCCATTTAGTCAGGTCAGCTAAGACACGCCTAGCTGGGTTAGGTTGTTCCTGTTGTTTCTCTCCCTAGGGTTCTTCGGATACCTCTTGGCCGTAGCCATGACCACAAATATATATATATATATAATATCTTACAAAATATTTTTTTCCTTCAGTGCCAAAAAAAGGGAAAAAACTACTGCTGCCATATCAGTAGTAAAAACAAAAGACATTTCGGTAGTCATCCCACTAGCTTTCTCAATTAGAATAACCTGTTAAAAGAATCTCTAGCATTAAATACTGGTGACTCATGCTTCATGGATTAGGCTGACTGAAGCATGATTCTTCAGTATTTAATGCTGGAAATTCTTTGTACAAGTTTTTTTAAATTGGGAAAGCTAGTCGGATGACTGGCAAAACATTTTCAAGGGGGGAAAATGTCCAGTAGCTTTGACTTATTGCCACTGATATACCATGATCTGGATGATTGAGAACCTTCACAGATATACCGCCAACACCATATGGTCATAGAGTTATAGTGCCATATTGTGACTAAATAATACAGCAATAGTACTATAAAACAACTAGCAGTCAGTTTAAGATGATCTAAAGAGGGGAACTTTAGAGTAGTCTACATGAGGTGGGTGGCTTTTGCCCGAACTTTCCTGAAGCTGAGAAATATATTGATGCTACTAAATAGAGGTGATTATTATAGTTCTTATTTTGGTCTGTTTTTCCTGTCAAGGCCGGCGTCAGCACCCGGCATACCTGGGCAAGTGCCGGGGCCCACAACTCCTGCGGGGGCCCACTGCACAGCTGATTATAATTGTGAAGCACTAGAAGCAGGGACGTGGCGGTTTAAGGGGGGGGGGGGGAGGTTCGCCCCAGCTGCCCGCTCTCAGGGGGTGCCAGAACACAGAAGCAATGAGCGCTTCCATCAATACAGATGGAAGCGCTCATTGCTGGGACGCAGGGAGCTCCCCTGGCTCCTCCCCTCCTTCAGGCCGGAGGCGCTCTGAATGGTGAAGCAGGAAGACTTCTCCCTGCTTCACCATTCAGCCTGCAGGCACCGTTCGCGCTGCCGGCCTGTGTAGGCGGAGCCTGCAGCCCGGAAATCTGCATAAGCTCCGCCGTGCTGCAGAGCGATCTGTGTCTGCAGGGAAGAGAGGTATGCGAGCTTCAGGAACGGGACAGGGTGAGTAGTTACGGTGTTTTTTTTTAATACAGAGGGGGCACAGAGGACTTTATTACTATGGAGGGGGCACAGAAAGCATGTCTACCATGGAGGGGACACAGAGGCCATTACTAATGTGAAGGGGCACAGTAGGGATTTCTACTATGGAGGGGGCACAGAGGGCATTACTACTATTAAGCGGGCACAATGGGCACTACTACTATGAAGGGGGCACAGTGGGCATTATTACTGTTAAGGGGAAACAATGGGCATTATTACTTTGAAGAAGGAACAGTGGGCATTATTACTGTGAAGGGGGCACAATGGGGATTATTACTATGAAGGGGGCACAGAGAGGGCATAACTACTGTGAGGGGGCACACATATGTACAAAACAACTGTGAAGGTTGTACAATGAGGGCAATACTACTTTGAGAGGGTACAATTTTTTTTTTTTAAGTATTGGGAGGAGGGGGGGGGGGGGGGATTGCCAGAGAAAGGACCCGCCCCGGGTGCCAAACACCCTAGGCACGCCACTGAAGCAGGGAACTATTAGCTTCCCGCTCCACCATTGAGCCGCCAGCGCTCCACAGCAGCAGCAGCATGATGTCCTCACACATCGTCCTGCTGATCTGTGTAGGAGGAGGAGCGGGGCAGGCTGGGAGAGCAGCCTCTGCTCCTCCTACAGAGCAGCGCCATGTGTCACAGTATCCTGCTGCTGCTGCTGATGGGGAGCGCAGATCAGAGGAGGAGCCAGGTGACTGAGGCCAGGAGGATTTATTATTAGTTTTTTTCCCACTTCCTGTGAAGGGGGCACATCTGGGCATAACCACTGTGAAGGGGGCGCTGGGCACATATGTTGGCATATCCACTGTAAGAGGGCACATATCTTGGCATATCCACTGTGAAGGGGGCACATCTTGGCATATCAACTGTGAGAGGGCACATATCTAGGGATATCTACTATGAAGGGGGCACATATCTTGGTATATCTACTGTGAGGGGGGCACATATCTTGGCATATCTACTGTGAGGGGGGCACATATCTTGGCATATCTACTGTGAGGGGGGCACATATCTGTGAGACCGAAACACTGGATATAAAATAAAAGTAGGTACATAAGGACTGATTCACATATATCCGCTCTGTGTAAGGTATTTTATCTATAATACATGCAGTTTCATTGCTGTAAGCGCCGTGCAAAATGCCACAAGGGGGCCCACTGAGACTATCGCCCAAGGGCCCACATGAACCTGGAGACGGCCCTGTTTCCTGTTATCCTATTTTATGTATGACCCTCCTCACGAAATAATCCAAAACGTCAGCACAGCATCGAAGGATAGGGATGCACCAGAGAAAGCTGGCACAGAAAGCACAAAAGTTGCAACCCAAGTGAAGTTTCTCCCTAACAAACTTAAGAAAGGCTTTGGTTTGGTTTACTGACGCTAACTTTCACTGCTGTTTAATATTTTAGCTTTCAAAAAGATAAAACAATGTGATAGATCATCAATTACTCAATACACTAGATACCCGCTTGGCAAGCAGACGGGCACATCGCTGCCCACAACACAACATAAATGCCTTTTAAAAGGAAGGAACACACCAGCAGTATGCAGATTAATGAGTCAGCATGTAATGGAGTCTCCATTTAAAGCAATCCGAAGGAGAGCATTTTACACAGAGAACATAAAGTACTTGTCTGAAGACTTTTTTTTTTCCCAGGGATAAGCAGGTTTGAATAATGCATATTAAAGAACAGCAAATATGATTTAAAGGCGACATGTTGTACTCAGAGTTATCCTGCTAAGAAGGCCGGGCCAAATGTCCAATCATTTATTGTAAACCGGGGGCATAAAAGATATAAAATTTTGCTTGTTGAGTGGAGAGGGGTATTAGCCAGTGCCAATAAAGCATTAGTTTTTTGAGGTGAAAGACTGAGATTGGCCTTAAAGAAGCACTCTGGCAAAAAAATAAAATCCTATATAGAGCATCATAATTATATATATCACCTATTTTAGTAATGCCATTTATGTGCCGTCTTCATCTTTGATTCCTTCTTCCCCTCCGATATGGTTCCCTGA
The DNA here is from genome assembly GCF_905171765.1 of Bufo bufo. Lineage (NCBI taxonomy): Eukaryota > Metazoa > Chordata > Amphibia > Anura > Bufonidae > Bufo > Bufo bufo. The sequence goes on from NC_053396.1 coordinate 17,312,119, forward strand.
TGCTGTCTACAGTTCCCATCATGCCTCAGGCTCCTCGCACCGCACTTGCTCTGCTCAGAGTCCTAAGGTCAGCCAGGGACAGATCAGTGACCTTGAACTTCTGTTGGCCAACTCACCTTGGAGATTATGTGATTTCGGCTTCAGCCTGCCTCCCCTGCCTCCTGCTTGTGATAAGTTTCTACTTGTCAACTCTTACAAGCAGGAGGCAGGGGAGACAGGTTGAAGCCGCATCACATAGGATACACTGGAAATTGTGCACACAGTGCTTACATATACTGAGGGGAGTCTTATAACCGCCACTAATCACTGTATGGACTCACTACTAGATGACTGTTTTCTTGCTGTCTTAGGGCAGACATATCTCCAGCAGCACCTTATGAAAGTACATACAGAGGAATAAAGTGAGTGGAGCTTGGTGAGGAGGGATCGATAGACTGACCTACAGGAGAACATGTTCTGGGCTGGTGGTCAGACTGAAGATCACATCATATACCTGCCCAATATAAAGGGTTCAAATGTATGGATGCTGCTGACCTGAAGCAAACTACACTGCTATGGGCTTTGCTGGTTGGGGTGTCACTTTCAATCTTGGTGTCTTTACAAATTAGCACTTTACTAGTGAGAATACTGTCAGACTCCAAAATAACAGCACCTGCTGGGTCCAAAGTGTCTGCAGAACAGTTCTGGACTTAGGTCTCAGCCCGAAGAAGCTCTCCAAGAAGTGAAAGTCCATTGTGCATCCACAGAAATCTTAAACCACAACATTTCATTTCTAGGTCCAACGTTTATTAAGACATTACTCTTTATTGCAGTCAGACTTTTAGTTTTTCCTGTTAAATAATAAATGAGTTAAATAATAAAAACTTTTATAATAAATGAGTAAAATTATAAAATTCTGGTTGTTTTCTGCCATAACTAGAGGGAGCTAACTACACAATGTTCTATCATTAAAGGGACTCTGTCACCACTTTCTAACCCCCCCTTTTAAAAGTATTGTTCTCTCCATGGCGCCCTTGTGATTACAAAGGTGTTGTTATAACATAAATTCGCCATCTCGTTTTGATAAAAATACCTTTTATCTAACCTGTCAATCTTGTGGATAAGGTGCCCAGGGCGTTTCTGAAGCTGCCGCCTGCCGCCGCCGCCGTTGGTGCCCAGCTCCTCCCCTGATCCTTTCAGCGCCGCCTGAATGTAAAGAAATCCGCCTCCGGCTCCGGCTCTCGCTCAGTGCCCCCTCCTCCTTTTCAAAGATCCCGCGCGTGCGCACAGGCCTGTGCTCGTCTTATGAGGAGGTTGAGCGAAGTGCGCGCATGCGCACTTCGCTCAATGAGGCTGATTCTAAATGTCCGCACGGGCGCATCAGGCACAGGCCTGTGCGCACGCGTGGGATCTTTGAAAAGGAGGAGGGGGCACTGAGCGAGAGCCGGAGGCGGATTTCTTTACATTCAGGCGGCGCTGAAAGGATCAGGGGAGGAGCTGGGCACCAAAGGCGGCAGCTTCAGAAACGCCCTGGGCACCTTATCCACAAGATTGACAGGTTAGATAAAAGGTATTTTTATCAAAACAAGACGGCAAATTTATGTTATAACAACACCTTTGTAATCACAAGGGCGCCATGGAGAGAACAATACTTTTAAAAGGGGGGGTTAGAAAGTGGTGACAGAGTCCCTTTAAGATTAAAGGGGAATTCCCTACTGCGGATATGTGCGAGTGTCTGATAAAAGCAGGTCCCACTTCTGGGCCTACACCTGTGCTAAGAACACGAGCACCTGACCCCTCTTCAGCTTGGTGAGGCAACTGCCATGTGGATGATCTTGTATTGGGGCTATGCATGATTCTTCACAACTGTCAAGTTGTGGTAACTTGCTGGTCAAAATGTGACTCCATTCATTTTCTCTAGTAGCGATGTAGCATCACGTGTGTTGCGGGCCAAAGTCAACCAGCCATAAAGTGGTTCTACAGGAGTTACATATTGATGACCTACCCTCATGAGACTGTTGGGGGTTCTACTCCCGGCACCCCCATGATCAGCTCTTTGAGAAGCCCACATCACAACACGATTACAGTGATGCCAAATTTATATATACACACACACACACACACCGGTAGTTTTTATTATGCTTTACTACTTAATAACTTTGAAATATAATGTTTTGTGTTGCTATACTCTGACATTCTGTTTTTTGCTGGGCAAGCTGTAGTTTTATTGGTACCTTCTTGGAGTACGCAAGCTTTTTGATCAACATTTATTACATTTTTGATAAAACGGAGGCAAGATGACCAAAAAAGGGCAATTTGAGCATTTTGATATCGTAACGGTGTTCAGCGTGCAGGAAAAACATTTCTAGGTTTTAACATAATGTACATTTCTGGATGTAGTGAAACCAACGATGTTTAATTTTTTCTTATTTGTAAAATTGCGAGGGGAGTGATTTGGACTTGTTCTACATGTTCATATTTTTTTTTCTATATTTTAAAAACTATTTTTAATTATTTTTGTTGATCTTTTCAAACAAATAAAATAAGAAAACAGCCCCTAGGTTTTTTTTCAAAGAGAAAACAAAGTCAACACCCAACGTATTCCTGAGTCTACACAATGAAGAACAAAATAATGATAATAATATGAAGGTGCCAACCCTGTTCTGGGAGATATCATTAGTCTAAGCTAACAAAAAAAACTAAACTAAAACAATAATCAAACAACTGTATGTCCCGAAATTCAGTACAGAGGTGCTCAGGACCAAATCCATCAGGGCAATCACACTGGTGAACGGGATCCCAAAAAAGGTTACACGTTAGGAATTGGGTCTTCGCCAAAAACCAAGATGTCCACTGAAAACAGCCACTCTGTACGACTAAGACTTGGCAGAACGTTTCCATGCTTCAAAGAACCAAATTCACCCAATCTATATACACATAACTTAAGATACCTTCTCTAAAAAGTTTAAATGGTGGAGGAGAAAGAAGTCTGAAAGATTGTCTTGCCCCCAAAGTCTATGACAAACCGGACTTTCTGGGTCAATACAACCAAATGTGGCCCAACGAAGGTTGGGTGGGGTAAAGGTAGTTAAAAGGGTGTGGGTAAAAGAAAATAATTTGGTTCCAAAAGGCTTGAATAAATGGAACTATGATATAGATTTCTCTCTGGGGCTTGTCTCTTAGACAATCATCCTGTATCTCTGTGGGGTAGTAGAAGGCCGATGCATAATTTGCAATGTCTTTATTTATTTAGTTTTCATTTCCGCAATTCACACAGAGGGGAAATATTCATTGGAAAAGAAGCGTTCAAGAGTGAAGAATGTGTAGCCTGTGGTAGCTCCTCAAACCACTTGGAAATGTGGGGTGGAGGTGGTGTAGAAATTTATCGTTACGGAAGAGCTGACCACCCAAAGTCTTCGATATAGCGTACAAACTTCTAATAGATGGGTTCCAGTTCCTCTCACCCAAAAAGAACTTTATTTATATATCTCCTGGTGTCATCATTGACTGTCTTGAGGTTAAGAAGTCTACCCATTTAAGGTTGTCCCCCAAGGTGTGCCAGATGTAAAAGGTGGAGAGGGGAGTCTTAGTTCTTTACATCATCGTGATCGTTTGATCGCTTATAGTACACCATAGACTACCGTTGACTATTGCAGTCCACGGAGATTCTCCGTACTTCAAATTAGAAGGTTTTAAAGATAAGCGATTCGTAGCAATGATGGGGCCCCAAAAGGACAAGTAGCCACACAAAGAGGTGCTTGGTGCTCAGCTTCTTCAGTATATCATTTGCATACCTTCAAACTTTCATGAGGAGGAACTGAGGTCCCTGTCCATGGGCCCCATGATGAGGTAGTCATGGCTTTGGGCCTTTGATGCTAATACCATACATTTACATAACTGACAACACACACCATAAAACCGTATATTTAAAATCTTCATTTTTGCATTTTTCCTTGCTTTAGAGCAGAATTCTTTGTCACCTTTTTTTTTCTTACCAAGGAAACCACAAACCACCCAGCCATGATTTGGTGTCGCAACTATGAATGCAAAGCTCTCTCTGTGGTCAGACACTCACCTATTTTTTCCTGTATGATTCCCTTCTCAAATATGCAAGAGTAACGGCTGGTAGTAAAAAAATAAAGGACATTAAGTTCAGCAGGGCCTAAAAGAGAGTGAGCCCCATATGTCCCCATCCAGAGGGCCCTAGCACCCGGAGCACATGCCATACCAGATTTCCCTATAATTACACTCCTGGGTGTGTAGGACATGTATGAAGGCCTTTACAGTAGTTGAAGCAGTCACATTATACTGTGCATACTTTAAAGGGGTTTTCCAGCCAGAGACATTTATAGGATTAATGGACAGGATCAGATATTTATGCCATAAATATCTCTAGCAGGAAAGCCCCTTTAAAGGGGAGACCTGCATAGGGAAGTACTTACCTGCTCCCGGCTCCAGCTGCCTTGCTTTGGTCCCCTGCTGTCAATATCTTCTTCGACACTGCTGCAGCCTATTGCTGACCCCAGTGGTGATCTGACCCCTTAGGTCACGTCAATTAGCCATGTGACCCTAGTGGAGTAGGTCACAGCTACGGCCAGAAATTGGCTGCGGCGGTGTCAAAGTGGATCGGCTGCGGGGGACCCAATCAATACTAGACATTCTAAGGGTCTATTCAGACGTCCGTAGTTCAGGGTCCGCATCCGTTCCGCAAAACTGAAAATTCATTTTAATGGGGCCACAAAAGATGCAGATAGTGTGCTATCTGCATCCGTATTTTTGTTCCGCGGCCCTGCAAAAAAAAAAAAGATAATGCATGTCCTATTCTTCTTCAAATCGGGGCAAAAATAGGCATCTGTATCACAAGGCCAGCCATGTGCGATCCGCAAAATGCAGAAAGCACGCGACCGGTATTCATGTTTTGCGGATCTGCAAAACACTTGCGGACGTGTAAATGGACCCAGATTTATCACCCAGCATCAGCAATCTAGCGCATTTCTAGGCAGTCTAGTCTGACAGTCAAGGTTTTCATTGTCTAAATCTTAGACCAGTCTGCCCCATTGACTTGAATGAGAACTGTGTACTGCTTCATTCCCCCTCTGGGGGCGCTGCAGGGCATTTGAACACTTACTGCCAGGTTTCCCATCAAATTACAGATAATTCCTGGAGGTCTCAGCAGAGGAACGCTTTGTGATCAGCGTATTGTCAAGAGACCCTTGTTACAAATAGGGATTGTCCACAGCGGAGAGCTTCTTTAAAGGGGTTGTTTCACTTCAGCAAAATGGCATTTATCATGTAGACGAGGCACTTACTAATGTATTGTCCTTTGCTGGCTTTTAATCCATTTTTCCATCACATTATACACTGCTCGTTTCCATGGTTATGACCACTCTACAATCCCGCAGCAGTGGTAGCGCTTGCACAATATAGGAATAAAGCGCTGGCCTCTCTGCTGGGTGGGACCTTGGGAGAGCGCATAGGTTTTTTCCCTGTAGCACGACCACCACTGATGGATTGCAGGGTGGTCTGTAACCATTGAAACGAGCCGTGTATAATGTGATGGAAAAATAAATCCAGCCACGAAAGGAAGCAATATGTATAATAACAATAAGTAAGTGCTTTGTATTAACTTTCTGTACATAATAAATGCCACTTACTAAATCCCTTTAAGACTGTAATACAGCTGGATATTATAGACACAAGGCCCTGACCCCCTGTGATTCTTCTGAACCAGTCTTAGATCACAAATGAGCCCTACTGCCGATTTTAGGGCTCATGTCCACCGCTGTTTAATGGTTCTGTATATGGAACTGTAATATGTTGCCCATAGAAGTCTGTGGGGCCCTGCTGCACCTCCGTATGCCTCCAATTTCTAGCATAGCGCGCTCCATCAGCTGCCATTGTCATAGTCGCCAACAGTCCTGGCTTCGCAGGGACAGACAGTAATTTTCAGAGACAGTCCCTGCAAATTCAGACTGTCCTGGACATAAAATGGGCGTGGCTTATGTAAACCCTGCCCTCAACTGGGCGTTCCTGCACAGTTTGGGAGTGCAAAGTCGGTAAATTCTCCGCTCTGAAATATAGGTACACACAGGGTACCTCCATGCAAGCGAATTGGGTTTTGCAAAAAAAAAATATAATAATAATTATCAACCCAAGTGATGTAATCGTGACGGTCACTTCCACGCCGGCGGAATAGGAGCAAACGCTACCCTGACACACAAGGGGTTAAGGTGGCTCTTGCAGAAAGTAGTAGTTTATTGTATGCGTCAGGTGATGCTGGTGATCTGCCAACCCCACGAGCGCTGGCACATGATGAAATGAGACGTTACAACCGTACAACGCGGCGGAGACACCGGATGCAGTCTTCTTAAGATTTACAATTGACTTTTTGCAAAAAATAAAAAATTAATAATTTGCCGACTGCACTGAATTGCAAGCTCTGCAGCACAGCGACAACACGACCACAGCAACTTCAAGCATTCTTTTAGCAAACTCCTGCCGTGCCAACAGCAAGGCGTCTGCAAAACTGCTGATAATGACGGGGACGTACCTGCCAACGTGCCCATTGAGGAGGATATCCGCCAGGTTTCGGATGGGCAGGGATGGCCAGGCCTCTGCTAGGCACCCAGACAAGCTCTGTCTCGCTCCCTGGTCTTCAGACTCACAGATACAAACAGCAGCAGCAGGAAGTGATTCCAACTCACATGGACTTTCTCTGACCTCACCCTCCATGGCAACAGGGAATTTAAAGGGACAGCTTTCTACGTCCTGCAGTGGGACAAAACGGTTTGCATTACTATAAATAAAGTTGAGTGTCAATGCGTCGTAACATCTAAACAGTCACAGGAAAAAAAAAAAAAAAAAGAGAGTAAAGTGTTAAAAATAATCCTAAAAATAAAAAAAAGTGTTTCTTATATTCAGTTATTTCTTACTTGTCATATCTGTTACTGGGAAAGCTGGGTGTCTATAATCAATATGCCCGCCACTACAGCTCTGGACTCAGTCCTGAAAGGTACATCTGTCAAGCTATGCATTAGCGTAGGAGGATGGGTGCAGTCCAGCTTTCTCTTAAAGGGCACCCGTCATCACAAAATGCAGTGCAATCTGACAGCACCATGTGATAGAGCAGGAGGAGCTGAGCAGATCAATATATAGTTTTGTGGGAAAAGATTCTGTATAACTTGTATTTTACTCATTTTTTTGCTATTTCGATGCTTAGGAGTCCAGTGGGCGGTCCCGAGTATAAGTATATACAGATCCGTCACCAATTAGCTCCGCCTACTGGACTCCTAAGCATAGAAAAAGCATGGAAAAGAAAGTAATACATTTCAAATCTGTTCCCATAAAACTATATGTCAATCTGCTCAACTCCTCCTCCCCAAAGTTCTGGGTCCTCCAGAGCAAGAAGTGACCGGCTCCACGCTCTGACTAACAGGTGAGGGTCCAGTAGAAGTTTACATTCCCCGTCGTAGCCATAAGGCAGGGGTCAGTATCATGATGTGAAACTACAACTCTCAGCATGCATATTTGCTCAGCTGTTCTCAGAAGTGAATGGAGCATGCTGGGGGTTGTGGTTTCACAACAGCTGGACTGCCGGAGGTCACCAGTACCTCCACACCAGGAACGACGACACCTGTAGACCCATTTTCAGGAAGACAACAAATGAAATAATGATCTAAGGTGAAACGATCTTACGGCCTGCCCAGACGCTGAAAATCGTAGGAGTGTCAGGGTGGAGCGCCCACATGCATGGACGTAACCATGCCATCATCCAGCTTGGTATGTGCGATATCTGACAGCAGTGTCCGATGTGTTCTGCACTTGTAAACCAGCTCTCTGCGTCACATGAACATATCATGGATATCACATATCCTACAGGCATGTAACAATGACCACATCACAGAGGAATGTGCTGTCCTAATATATTGGTGGGTGGGGAGAGGGAGCAGGGTGTTCTAGATGCCAGGTTCCAGCTATATGCCCCGATGCCAATCCTGCATTTATATAAATGTGTGCAATGGGAAGAGAACAGTCCATAGCCACCAATCAGATAATGGAGATCCGAGTGGTTACTGTGGACAACACTCTATTTTCCTTTGCATTTGAGATAATAATAATAATAATAATAATAATAATAATAATAAATAAATAAATAAAATATTTAAAGGGAACCTGTCACCGGGATTTTGTGTATAGAGCTGAGGAAATGGGTTGCTAGATGGCCGCTAGCGCATCCGCAATACCCAGTCCCCATAGCTCTGTGTGCTTTTATTGTGTAAAAACACAGATTTGATACATATGCAAATTAACCTGAGATGTGTCCTGTCCCTGAATCATCTCAAGTACAAGACTCATCTCAGGTTATGTTGCATATGTATCAAATCTGTGTTTTTACACAATAAAAGCACACAGAGCTATGGGGACTGGGTATTGTGGATGTGCTAGCGGCCATCTAGCAACCCATGTCCTCAGCTCTATACACAAAATCCCGGTGACAGGTTCCCTTTAACCCCTTCAGTACAGAGGCACTTTTCACCTTAAATTCCAGGCAGATTTTTGCAAAGCTGACGTGTCACTTTGGAATGCTTTTACTTATCCAAGCCATTCTGAGATTGTACTTCATGACAGTGGTAAATTGGAGTCAAAATATTTTACCTTTATTAATAAAATAATCCAAAATTTACCAAAAATTAGAAAGAAAAAAACCCAGAATTTTCTAACTAAAAATTTTTCTACTTTTAAAACAGATAGTAATTCCAACTAAAAAATTGTTATCAGTCAACATTCCCCATATGGCTGCTTTATGTTGGCATCATTTTGTAAATGTCATTTTATTTTTTTAGGACGTTAGAAGCCATTTTTCAAATTTTCAACTAAATTTCCAAAACCATTTTTTAAAGCACGAATTCAGTTATAAAGTGATTTTGAGGGGCATATGTAATAGAAACCACTCATAAATGACCCCATTTTAGAAACTACACCCCTCAACTTATTCAAAACTGATGTTTCAAACTTTGTTAACCCTTGAGGTGTTCGACAAGGAAAATGGAGGTGAAATTTCAAAATTTAACTTTTTTGGTAAATTTTTTATGTTGATCAATTTTTTTCTTGCAACACAGCAAGGGTTAACAGCAAAATAAACCTCAATATACATTACTCTGATTCTGCAGTTTACAGAAATACCCTATATGTGGCGGTAAACTGCACTATGGGCACGTGGCAGTGGTCAGAAGGAAAGGAGCGCCATATGGATTTTGGAGGCAGATTTTGCTAAAATGTTTTTTATGCACCATTTTGTATTTGAAGAGACCCTGACGTTCCCCTACAGTGGAAACCCTCAAAAAGTGACCCTATTTTGAAAACTACACCCCTTAAAGAATATATTAAGGGGGGGTACTGAGCACTTTGACCCCTAAGTGTTTTACAGAATTTGGAAACACTTGGCCGAATGAAAAGTTTAATTTCTTCTAAGAAAATTTGACTTTAGCCCAAATTTTTCATTTTCACAAGGGGTAACAGGAGAAAAAGCACCCAATAATTTGTTACCCATTTTCTCCTGAATACGGCAACACCCCATATGTGGTGGTAAACTGCTGTGGGGGCACATGGCAGGACTCAGGAGGGAAGGAGCGCCATATGGCTTTTGCAGCGCAGATTTTGATGGATTGGTTTACGGGTGCCATTGGTTTATATTTTTTAAGTGATTGTCTTATGTGGGGGCTCATTTTTTGCGGGATGAGGTGATGTTTCCATTGGTACCATTTTGGGGTACATAAGACTTTTTGATCGCTTGCTATTTTTTTTTTACAGCATTCACCCGAGGGGGCATATAATATGATATTTTTATAGAGCAGGTTGTTACGGATGCGGCAATACCTAATATGGTTATCATTTTTATTTTTGTTAGGTTTTATACAGTGAAAGCCTTTTTGAACAGAATAAAATCTTGTTTTTGTGTTGCCATTTTCTGAGAGCAATATTTTTTAAAAATTTTTGGCCGATTGTCTTAGGTAGGTATTTTTATAGAGTCGGTCGATACGGCTACTTTTTCCCCCTTTTCCCTTTTTTTAACCTTTTTTTTTTTTTTTACTTTCTTTTGGGAAAAGGAAGTTGTTTTTTTTACTTGAAACTTTTAAAAATATTTTTGTAAAACTTTCTTTTTATTACTTCTTTTTTTACGTTTATTTTCAACTTTTGGGGGTCCGATCCCCTTTACAATGCATTACAATACTTCTGTATTGTAATGCATTGGCTGTAAGTGTATTACACACTGTAATACACTTACAGCCTTCCTGCCTGTGAGATCCAGGGGGCTAAATCTCACAGGCTCACAGGGATGGCAGCCATGATGCCTAAGGAAGGCATCGGGCTGCCGTCCAAGCCATCGGGTTCATGTGACATCAGTGCGGGGACCCGATGGACACCCCGCACCCGTCTGAAGCCCTGTGTTTTCACCGATGCTGGCGCATACAGCAGGGGTCCGGCTATCAGTGACTGCCGCACCCCTGCAGCTGATCGGGCAGGTGCAGCTCCTGCGCCCGCCCAATCAGAGCGCCGTAGCTGTACGGCGCTGGGATTTGTAACTCTGTTTACATGTACGGCGCTGGTATCCTACGGGTTAATAATGATATTATTTATACTGTATATATGCAGTGGCCAAATTTGGGGTGTCCAAAAAAATACGCTGGGTCCCCCAGATACCGTTGAGGTGTCACCACGTGTTGCTGCTCCCCTGAGTGGATGGTAAGGTGTGGTGCACCCCAAAGGGAAATAAGTCCAGAGAGTCAGGGTCTGCAATGAGTCAGGGTGCTTCTTTACTGGAGGAATTCAGGTACAAAACCATACAGGCGAGGCACTGGGCTGGCTTCTCCAGTGTCCTCCTGGGCATTAGAAGGGTTTGATGCTGAGGAAAGGACTGAGCTAGCTGTCCCTCTCTCTCTCTCTCAGAAGGCTGGTGATCCAGGCTCTGTGGCTCTGTAGTCTGGTTGGCTCCTTGGTCTCAGGGCTGGTGACCCATGGTCTGTGGCTCAGCGTCCCCATCTCAGAGTCTTCTTCTGGTCACTCATGCAGATTAGAACATGAGACTCTGCCAAGCACTGATCCCTAACTGCAGAACACTAGGGGCTCTGACTGCTCTCCTTATATACAGTTGTAGTGTACGGGAACTGTAATACCCGTCACTACCAAAGTGTCACTTGGTGTGCTGTCATCCCTCCTAATTATGGGAAAGTTGTTATATGTCAGTTTTATAAAATGTCATGTAATGTATGTGTTTTCCTGTTACTGAAACTTGCATGTACAGGCCGGCTAGGGGTGTCATTCCAGCTTCTAGTCAATAGAGGGAGCTAGGGAGCCCTAGTTTATATAAGGCCCAGTCAGGGAAGTGCAAGGGAGACGGAGTCTAGTGTCTGTAATCTACAGTTGGAGATTAGACAATGTCTGAGACAAGTCCAGGCCTGAAGCCTGCTGTCCAGGAGAAGATTCCCTCCTGAATTCCCATATGCAGAAACAGGAATATGTTAGATCAAGAACCTGAGGAAGTGTCCAGAAGCTGAGAGAGACAGAGGCAAAGATCAGGAAAGCAAGAGGTACTCAGAAAGACAGAGGAGGTACTTATAAAAGCCATAGCCAAGGATATAAAGCCAGAATTAGGTTAATGGGCCTTGGTGAAGAATTGCTGTATTCCAGGATCAGACAGAATTAGAGTGCAAGCTCCTGTGCTGCAAGTCCTGTGTTCAACACTCTGTAATTACCCTGCTATAACTGAATTGCCTGCATCGACCGAATTGCAAAATCGACTGTATGCTTAGGAACTGCATTTCCAATATTGTCTCTGCTTGCAAAACTACTAAAGTTGGAGTTCTGTTTTAAGACCACGTTTCCTCGATTTATTCCTGCATCCGCAAACGGCGTGCCACTGTTTACTTGGCACTGGCGTCACAAACTATCTTTACCTATACCTGCCCTTGCAGAGAGTCAGCTGTACCAGGTTAGTGTATATTGCACTACATCACCCAGAAACACCTACTACACACAACTTGAGTACGCTGCACCTCTCTTTTGGCGTCACGAACAGGATACGCACGCTTTCTAGTGCAAGAAGCGTGAACTTTGTGCCTTATACAGTTGCCCTGTGACCAAAGTGACAATTTTCCTGTTTTATTCAAGTGGACTTTGTGGACTGAAAAACGTACCCAAAGTGTACCAAAAACCTCTAAAAAGCGCTGTGCAGTGTTGCGCTATACAGAGGAAGAAAATCGCCGCATTAGAGTGTGGTTTTGTGGACTTTTTGCGATCCTGCTTGCTGTCAGTGAATGGACAGCGTTTTGCTAAAGATGGCCGCTGAGCTGGCTGAATTTACTGCTGCGTCACCTTCATCCCGAAAAGGCGGGAAAAACTGGCGCCTTTCTGAGGAAAAAGCGGGAAGAAGGTCAAGGGCAGGCGCCACGGCTTATCTGGACATTTGCATGTCTGCCAGCATGGACACCGCCTTCCATATACTGGAATACCTGGGGGGCGGCTCCCCAGTGCAATGGGAGGAGCTGGCTACTCTAATTGACGCGACCCTATCGCTCTCCTCAGAAGGATCGAGCATGTTGGATAGTGAGCAGAGTGTTACTGCAGCGTCCGCACCTGAAATTGCAAAGATGACTGATATCGGTGTAGAGCCAGAAGAGGCTCCACCGGCCTACTCTCCGGGACCGGAGCAACCCGCCTGCCGCCCAAGGGAGAAAGAACCCGAGCCCTGCTATGGCTCGTGGAGGGACTTTTTCCAACCATCTTTCAAATGGTCCTCCCTGATGGCGGAGATCCGAGAGGCCGCTATAAAGCGGAATACAAAGACCAAAATCATCTATGAGGAACTAACCAAGACCATACATGAGAAGCATACGCACACCCAACCCCGCCTGGAAAGGAGAAAGGGAGTGGTGCTGTCATTTGACAAACCCCGTGGCTACGGGTTTATTCAGGACTATCTAACTGGCAGAGACCTCTATGTGAATCGAAGGTCTGTCAAAAGAGACTACCTCCCTTCGTACCAGCACAGCCTCCGCGAGGGAGAGGAAGTGGAGTACACCCCTGCCGAGAGCCTACGAGGCCCTTATGCAACTGCCGTGACCCGTCCCAAGCGAGCTCCTGAGGACTGGGAGGCAGAAGAAGGAGAAGACTACTCTGGCTGCGAGCGGGAACCGGAACGCTCTCCAGAGCCGGCCCATCACGCCTTTCAGGAGCGGAGCTCCTTCATTGGGCCCAATGTCTTCTGGCAGCCAACCGTGTTGGAGAAATGGGTGAGCCCCTATCCTTCCCCCGAGCTGCCTCGTCGGGAGAGGACCATATCAGAGCTGGAACAGTTAAAAGGACTTAGTGCTACCTTTGAAAACATCCGGAGGGGTCGGAGACCAGACGCATCGCCAGAACCTGCAGAGGCCGAGTCCGCACCATCGGTGACTGTACCTGCGCCGGCGGCGCCAGCAGATGACAGCGACTCCGACACAGAGAGCATCGGTGAGCAGATCGTCCGGCTGGAGGAGAAGTTGCGGGAGTTACGCAAGATACACACCGCCAGGATCCGGATGCCGCCAGGGAAGGATGAGGTAAGGGTGCCTGTCACCACCCGTAGACCGCCTTCTGTTGCCACCGCTCCGTCAGTGCCCCAGACCGGACCCGCGATTGCCGTAAACTGCTGCACCCAGAGCACCGGAACGCTTGCTGCGGCGGTGCCAAGCCCGTTACACCCTGCAGTGATCATGTCAGGACCGGCAAGGTCCACCAGAGGGTTCACCCCTAGGCCTATGGGGCCAATACCTATTAGGGGCCCCTTTACCCTACAGCTGCCCCCTGACACAGTTATGTGGGCACACCCTCCTGTAGAAGAATACTACAGACGATACCTGCCAGCGGAGCCAAGTGGATATGATATGTCACTGTAATCAGCCTGCTAGGCCTTTGATTTGTTTCACTGCAGAAGTTTGGATGTTAACCCTTCCAGGACAGGAGTCCTATGTTTCTGGTCTTTTGTTGCGGCTGCCAGTTTGTCCACGGCTCAGTGGTAGGTGTTGGCCACTGATATCACAAAGCTAACAAGGCCAAGTTTGTTTCCAGGATCTCCTGCCTGCTTTTGCTACCCACGCCAAGTTGTGCCTGTTCCTTTGTTGCACCTTTTACCCTTCACCCCCTTTTCAGGTTGATCAGGGGTATTACAGCACTTTTCTTGCTGTCCTTTTATTGTGCAACTTCATACTAAGGAACCGTGCCCGGAGACAGACTCAAAAGTACCTGAGCCTCTGAGATTCTTACTCTTTTAAAAGTATTGTGCCCAGGGATGGACTCCACCGCATGAGAGCCTCTGTGATTAATAAGAAATAACCTGGGTACGGACTCATGTTTGTTCCTTGAGCCTCCAAGAACTTTTATACTGTTTTATCCATTTTGCTGTTCTATCATGGACTTATTCATTGTCATGGACTATCCTGGTTATAATGTTACGCTGTGCCAGGTCAGCGCTCCCGTTCCATTCATTATCCTGAGAGAAGAGAACGACGCGCCTTGTCACTACCCTTCACCTTTGCCAATTGGACCTGATGTAAATGTAAATGCAGATGAATTACATGTATGTATGCCTGCATGTCTCTATTTTCTGTTTCAGGTAGAGATTCCAGTTGGGCGACCCATGATGGAGTACGAGGTCGTACTCAGCTTAAAGCAGTGGGGTATGTAGTGTACGGGAACTGTAATACCCGTCACTACCAAAGTGTCACTTGGTGTGCTGTCGTCCCTCCTAATTATGGGGAAGTTGTTATATGTCAGTTTTATAAAATGTCATGCAATGCTATGTGTTTTCCTGTTACTGAAACTTGCATGTACAGGCCGGCTAGGGGTGTCATTCCAGCTTCTAGTCACTAGAGGGAGCTAGGGAGCCCTAGTTTATATAAGGCCCAGTCAGGGAAGTGCAAGGGAGACGGAGTCTAGTGTCTGTAATCTACAGTTGGAGATCAGACAATGTCTGAGACAAGTCCAGGCCTGAAGCCTGCTGTCCAGGAGAAGATTCCCTCCTGAATTCCCATATGCAGAAACAGGAATATGTTAGCTCAAGAGCCTGAGGAAGTTTCCAGCAGCTGAGAGAGAGACAGAGGCAAAGATCAGGAAAGCCAGAGGTACTCAGAAAGACAGAGGAGGTACTTATAAAAGCCATAGCCAAGGATATAAAGCCAGAATTAGGTTAATGGGCCTTGGTGAAGAATTGCTGTATTCCAGGATCAGACAGAATTAGAGTGCAAGCTCCTGTGCTGCAAGTCCTGTGTTCAACACTCTGTAATTACCCTGCTATAACTGAATTGCCTGCATCGACCGAATTGCAAAATCGACTGTATGCTTAGGAACTGCATTTCCAATATTGTCTCTGCTTGCAAAACTACTAAAGTTGGAGTTCTGTTTTAAGACCACGTTTCCTCGATTTATTCCTGCATCCGCAAACGGCGTGCCACCGTTTACTTGGCACTGGCGTCACGAACTATCTTTACCTATACCTGCCCTTGCAGAGAGTCAGCTGTACCAGGTTAGTGTATATTGCACTACATCACCCAGAAACACCTACTACACACAACTTGAGTACGCTGCACAGTCTCTAACTGAACTAGATCCTTCTAGTGGGAGGGGTGGAGTGGAGAAACTCTGAACAAAAATACAATGTTACAGTTTCCGTCTCTCTTAGGCCTCTTTCACACGGGCGTCATGTTTTTTGCCCGGATAAGATGCGGGTGCGTTGCGGGAAAATGCGTGATTTTTCCGCGCGAGTGCAAAACATTGTAATGCGTTTTGCACGCGCGTGAGAAAAATCGGCATGTTTGGTACCCAAACCCGAACTTCTTCACAGAAGTTCAGGTTTGGGTTTGGTGTTCTGTAGATTGTATTATTTTCCCTTATAACATGGTTATAAGGGAAAATAATAGCATTCTTAATACAGAATGCATAGTACAATAAGGCTGGAGGGGTTAAAAAAAAATAATAATCATTTAACTCACCTTAATCCACTTGATCGCGCAGCCCGGCTTCTCTTCTGTCTTCTTCTTTGCTGTGAACAGGAATAGGACCTTTGATGACGTCACTGTGCTAATCACATGGTCCAATCACATGGTTCATCACCATGGTGAGGGACCATGTGATGTGACGTCACCACAGGTCCTTAGCCGGCAGCTCAACATTACAGAAGAAGACAGAGATCCGCAACTACGCGATCAAGTGGACTCGGTGAGTTAATTATTATTATTTTTTTAACCCCTCCATCACTATTGTACTATGCATTCTGTATTCAGAATGCTATCATTTTCCCTTATAACCATGTTATAAGGGAAAATAATACAGATCAGGTCCCCAGCCTGATCGTCACCTAGCAGCCATGCGTGAAAATTGCACCACATCCGCACATGCTTGCGATTTTCACGCGGCCCCATTCACTTCTGCGTTTTTCACGCAACGCAGGCCCCATAGAATATAGAACATGCTGCGATTTTCACGCAACGCACAAGTGATGCGTGAAAATCACCGCTCTTGTGCACAGCCCCATAGAAATGAATGGGTCAGGATTCAGTGCGGGTGCAATGCGTTCAACTCACGCATTGCACCCGCGCGGAATACTCGCCCGTGTGAAAGGGGCCATAGACTTACATTAGAGCTTCAATGATACTCAATGGCAATGCCAACAGTTTTCCCCAGACATAACCATATAGCTAAACCAGACAGACATTAAAAAGATCAGTCTGCCTGGTTTTGGTAGTAAACAAGTCTGGCTTTTTCCCTCCAAATCATACTCTTCTTTAACCCTTAGGCCCCTTTCACATGGGCGAGTATTCCGCGCGGATGCGATGCGTGAGGTGAACGCATTGCACCCGCACTGAATACCAACCCATTTATTCCTATGGGGCTGTTCAGATGAGCGGTGATTTTCACGCATCACTTGTGCGTTGCGTGAAAATCGCAGCATGCTCTATATTCTGCTTTTTCACGCAACGCAGGCCCCGTAGAAGTGAATGGGGCTGCGTGAAAATCGCAAGCATCCGCAAGCAAGTGCGGATGCGGTGCGATTTTCACGCACAGTTGCTAGGAGACGATCGGGATGGAGACCCGATCATTATTATTTTCCCTTATAACATGGTTATAAGGGAAAATAATTGCATTCTGAATACAGAATGCATAGTAAAACAGCACTGGAGGGGTTAAAAAAAAATTATAAAAAATTTAACTCACCTTAGTCCACTTGATCGCGGCCCGGCATCTCCTTCTGTCTCCTTTGCTGAACAGGACCTGTGGTGAGCGTTCATTACAGGTCAAGGACCTTTGATGACGTCACTCCGGTCATCACATGGTACGTCACATGATCTTTTACCATGGTGATGGATCATGTGATGACCGGAGTGACATCATCAAAGGTCCTTTACCCAGGTCCTGAAGAAAGAATACAGAAGGAGATGCCGGGCTGCGCTATCAAGTGGACTAAGGTGAGTTAAATTATTTTTTATTTATTTTTAACCCCTCCAGCGCTATTGTACTATGCATTCTGTATTCAGAATGCTATTATTTTCCCTTATAACCATGTTATAAGGGGAAATAATACAATCTACAGAAAACAGATCCCAAGCCCGAACTTCTGTGAAGAAGTTCGGGTTTAGGTACCAAACATGCGTGATTTTTCTCACGCGAGTGCAAAACGCAATACAATGTTCTGCACTCGCGCGGAAAAATCGCGGGTGTTCCCGCAACGCACCCGCACATTTTCCCGCAACGCCCGTGTGAAAGAGGCCTTATGGTAACTGTAGAAAATTACCAGCTTCTCGTTATTAGCTAGAAAGTCTCAAAAGACTTTCAGTATTCATTAACACTTTAGCTAATTCATTGAATGTACTTTTAAAAATGAAGGTCAAAGGAAAATCATCTCTCCAGCTCTGTGAAGCATGTCTGACAAACAGGAAAAGACTGAAGGACACAGGATGTGAGCTCGCAGATGATGAGGAGTTACAAGATGAATGATAGAAAGTACAGCATAGATAACTTCATAAACCAAATATAACAATGGCCAAAAGATGGCTGCAAAGTACACTAAGTAAGTGGTTAACAGACATAACACCATTCAATTATGATAGATATTAAATGAGAGCATTGAACCCGCCAATCAGCTAGTGATGGCCTAGGGCCAGGCTATCACTTAGAAGAGGCTGGACAACCGCTTTAATTCACACACTAATATAATGTGCACAACCATGCCGTCATCTCAATATGTCATCATTAAAATAAGGGGGGCAGCAAAAGGATAGGGCGGCACACTGTCACCCCTTGCAAAACACAGGCCCTGGGACACATCCACAGATTGCCCATAAGTTCCAACTGCTCTTAGGCAGTATTCACATGCAGCAGATTAGCTGCAGAGGTTTCTGAGGCTGTCCCATTCCTGTGAATGGGACTTGCAGAATTCTATGCGCTTGCTGCAAAAGAGGTTTTAACCCAATTTTCAGTCGAAGAATATTTATTAAAGAAGTCAACAATTTCACAACATGTAGATTTTTCCTTTAAAAACTTCTGCTTGCTGTCACTGAATGTAAAATTAGTTGTTTATATTTAGAAACTAAAACCCAGTATAGGCAGTTCTCACATCTGAGACTTAGGACATGGCCACGCGGTGCAGCCGTGCTGTTATTGGGACGCGGCCAAGTACCACATGGCAATACGTGCCGCAGCAGCATCACATTAACTAATTAAAACCGAACTGTTTATTCGCTTTTCTATTTATCTTGATCAGCAAAACCGCACGGCCATTAACAATGAACTCCGAATAAACATGGCCGCCGCGCTGTGTGGTCATACCCTAGGCAATCCTGTGTGAGGTAGGTAAACTGTGACATATTTTACCTGCACTGATACATTGCAGCAAACTACAGAATATATATATATATATATATATACTGCAGCTATATTTTGTCCACAGAGGACTAGGTTGGATATAATTGTAGCAAGCCCCCAGCTGCAGCCTCAGTATGTATTCTTTTACTGACAGCAATCAGAGATCTTGAAGGGGAGGAATTAAAGTAGATTAGAGCGTTGTAAAATGTACAAACCTTAACATGGAACCCCCTTTATAAAGCATTCATAGGGTTTCTATATAGACCGAGAGCCTCCATTGTAAGAACAGGCAGAGCTGTTGCCCATAGCAACCAATCAGCTCGCTGCTTTCATCTTCTAACCTCCACAGGAAAAATAAAAGCTGGATTCTGATTGGTTGTTTTGTAATGCTAGTCTATGGTGTCGCACTACGATGTGCGACATGCTGCAACTGCGACACAACAGTCACAAAAAATCCATCCAGGATGGATTTTTGTGCGAGTCGTGTCGCAGTATGCCACTCATCGCAGTGCGACACCATAGACTAGCATTACAAAATATGTTTTGCGACACACGTTGCCATGTAGCCCTAGCCTAATACACAGCATGTTGCAGAGGAGGAATCTGACAGGGCCAGGACCGGTCCGAAATCCCCTCAGATACAGTAGGGCCTCATATCTAAGGCAAAGAACAGCAGTCGCCCATAGCAACCAATCAGAATCCAGCTTTTATTTTTCCTGTGGAGGTTAGAAGATGAAAGCAGCGAGCTGATTGGTTGCTATGGGCAACAGCTCTGCCTGTTCTTAGAATGGAGGCTTGCAGTGTAGTTGTACCCTATATGTCACCATGTAGCCCTAGCCTTAATGGTTGAGCTAGACTTACTTCATTTACTGCGTTTTTTGACCTGTGTACATATATCCTATCTCTGGTGCAAAGCAGGACATGCGTACAGCCTCATGGCTGCCACACATGTATATAAATCACTGCACTGCATGCCACACTGAGATACCTTGACGGTGGTGCAAAAGGGCTCCGTTGGGTTCCTGACTGGAAAACATTGGCTAGCAACGGATCACATGCAGAGGAATTGCTCCCCCGGTTATAAACACGCTACAGTGTTTGGGGTTTTTGAGCATTTCCTCCCATTAAGGGTGCATTCACACGTCCGTGTGTGTTTTGCGGATCCTCAAATTGCGTATCCGCAAAACACAGACACCTGCAATGTGCGATCCGCAATTTGCGGACCGCACATCACAGACACTATAATAGAAAATGCCTTTTCTGGTCCGCAATTGCGGACAAGAATAGGACATGTTCTATTTATTTTTTTAGGAACGGAATTGCGGATCCCGAAAAAAACAGATCTCGAAAATGCGAATGCGGTCCCGAAAAAGCGGATGTGGATCCGTTCCAGCCCCATTGAAAGTGAATGGGTCCACAAATTGCGGAAACGAATGCAGACCCAAATTACGGACGTAGGCCGCTCTGAAACACATGCGGTCACCGGGAGCAGGCAGTTCCGAGAACAGCCTTTATCGGGATGTTCTCGGAACTGCCTGCTCCCGGTGACCGCATGTGTTTCAGAGCGGCTCGCGGCGCAGGCACAGGTAAGGACTTACTTCTGCATCGCCGGGCTTGGGAATAAAGATGGCAGATCGCATGTGTTCGTCGGCGAACACTGCGAACTGGCCATCACAACTTGTGAACCCAGCCTTAGGGCTCATGTACACAACCATGTGTGTTTTGCAGTTCGCAAATTGCAGATCAGCAAAACACGGATACCGGCCGTGAGCATTCCGTATTTTGTGGAACAGAACAGCTGACCCCTAATAGAACAGTCCTATCCTTGTCCGTCATGTGGACTTTTTTTGCAGAACGGACATGCAGACATTCGGAAACGTCATTTCCGTTTTTTTTGCAGCCCCATTGAAGTGAATGGTTCCGCATATGGGCCTCAAAAAATAAATAAATGGAACAGACAAGAAAACACAGCAGAGCTGCAGAGGCGTCGCACGCAACTTATATTGAAGTCAGTGTAATTAATGTCACATGTGCCATAAAATGACACTTGCGACACTATAGACATACATTAAATGACGCCAAGTAGCCCTAACCTATAAATGTGCAATACAATGGCGTGCCTCTGTTGCTGACTAATTCTCCAGAGCAGCGCTCACCACTCAGTGGGAAGGAGCATAGCTTGACAAAAAGAGGGGCTTCATCTGACCTTCTACACTAAAAGGCCCAACACCCTCTACAAACAAGGGTTCCTGCATCTGACTTACCTCATCCATGAGGGGTTGGTGTCCAGGGGGCTGCAGAGCCAGTATACAGCTCCAGACACAGAGGGAGAGATGTTCCTGTCTGAGGTTTGGAGAACCTGCTCCTCACAGATCTCCAGTCCTGCACCTTGTCACACCTGTGCAGGCTTCACATGGACTCCACCACCTGGGGATGAAAGCCTGGCCCACATCTTCTTCTCTGCTGCAGATAGGGATCTCCATTGCTGACCGTACAGGTAGGGGTTTCCCTATGATCCTTTTTAAGGTTCCATGTGGTATAATAGCACTGAGGACCAGTGTTATGCATCATACAGGTTCCAGGCACGGTGGTCGTACGTTTGGTCAGGGCTTTCCGGGACCGTTTTCTTGCACATGTTGAAGAAACTGCATTGCAACAAAACGTACCGCCGTCTCCAAAAATCCCAAATTGTTAGGCATCGTGCAATAATGACGTAAAGACCAACCGAATACCCTCCCTCTACTTATTACTGCCCTATTGTAGCCTATGGCATGCAAGATACCATGGCTTATGGTAGGACGCCATGGAGTCCCGGCTTTGGGCTATCTGCACACATTGCGGGTTGTGCATGGGAAAAACCGCATGTATGAGATTAGACAAATCTCATGTACACTTTGCTTTTTCGTTCCTGGCCTGACGTGGATTTCTGGCACGGATCTGCAGCAAAACTGCATGAATTTGGTGCAAACATTTTAGCAGAATTTACGATAATTCATTGCAATGTGAGGCCCAATGCACACAACCATATGTGTTATGGGGTCTGCAAAACATGGACCCGGCCTTGTGCGCGCCAATTATTTATTTCATTGTTTTTACTCCTGTAGATATGTCCTATCCTTGTGCTATTGTTGTCCGTTTTGCAGACATGTTATATCTTTTTGTGGAGCCCATTGAGAAGAATGGGTCCACATCCAAACCGCAAAAAAGCAGACCGAATGTACGGTTTTGTAAATGAGCCCTAAGGCAGAAGCAATCTGAAGATCACATATTCAAGCCTCGTGGGGGGGGGGGGGGGGCGGCTTAATTTAAAAAAATATATTTTAATCGCCTGATTTCCCCATAATAACAATAACAATAAACAATATTAAAACAAAGATCATAGGTAGTGTTGAGCGAACTTGCTTCGGCGTCTAAAGTTCGGGTTATCGAAGAATCGCGTTATGAATTCTAAATTCCGTTATGGTCCGTGGTAGCGGAATCCATAACACGATTCTTCAATAACCCGAACCTTAGACGCTGAACTTAAAACGCAAGTTCGCTCAACACTAATCATAGGCATTGCCGTGTTTTAAAAGGCCTGTACTAGTAAAATATAAGTGTATTATTCCATACAGTAAACACAGTAACAGACAAAAAAAAGATCAAAATGAACTATTTGCAGTTTTTTTGTTGCTTCACCTCCCCCCAAAAAATGGAATAAAAAATGACCAAAAAGCCATACACAACCCAAAAATGGTATAACTGAACTACAGATCACCCCACAAAAAATGTCCGCACAGCTCCGTAGATGGAAATAAAATAAAAATAAAAAACGGGAGAGGGGGGTCAGAATGGGGTGATGCAATGAAAAAAATATTTTTTTCCAAAGTTTTTTTTATAAAAAAGTATATAAATGCGGTATTGTTGTAATTGTACTGACGTGGAGAATGAAGGACATGGGTCAATTTTACCATGAAGGGAACAATGTAAAAACTAAACCCACAAAACGATGGCGCCATTGTGTTTTTTCCAGTTTCACCTCGTTTTGGAATTTTTTTTCCAGCTTCCCTCTGCTTTGTATGCAATATTAAATGGTGACACTATAAAGCGCAACTTGTCCCGCAAAATAAAAAACACGCCCTCAAATATCTATCTGAATGAAAAAATACAAAATTTATGGCTCCAAGAATGTAGGGAGCAAAAAATAAATAAAAATGACACAAAAATGGAAAATTGCCCATTCCTCTAAGGCCTCCTTTTGCGTTCCGTATACGGAACCATTTATTTCAATGGGTCCGCAAAAAAACCCGAATGTACTCCGTATGCATTCCGTTTCCGTATTTCCTTTTTTCCGTTCCGTTGAAAGATAGAACATGTCCTATTATTGCCCGCAAATCACATTTCGTGGCTCCATTCAAGTCAATGGGTCCACACAAAACAACTGAAAACATACGGAATGTACTCCGTATGTCTTCCGTATCCGTTCCGTTTTTGCAGAACCATCTATTGAAAATGTTATGCCCAGCCCAATTTTACTGTATATGGCATACGGAAAAACGGAACGGAAACACAACGGAAACAAAAAAACGGAACAACGGATCAGTGAAAAATGGACCGCAAAACACTGACAAAGCCATACGGTCGTGCGCAATACGCCTAAGGGTTAATGGGAGTGTTTGGTCCACATCACAGACCAAAAAGTGGAGCAATGGGTACATGTCCTATTCTGGTCCGTATTACAGAGGAGTATAGCCATTTCTACTAATGGGAGTTAGAAAATTGCCAAAGGCACATGGGGGAGGAGGGTGTGGGGTAATCCGTATTTTGTATGCTTGAGGCCGTAACGAGATTTTCCAGGTTTCCAGGTCACATTTGTATTTTGTTTAAGCAGAACTTAACCTGCCGTGTGGATTTCTAAATCCTTAGCAAGTCAATCGTTTGTGCAAAATCTGCACAAAAATCCTCACTAGTACCCCAGTTCAAGGGGTCTCCGCAAATAGATTTGTTTGTTAATGTTGTGTAATGCATTGTTATACGATGTTATGTATTTCAACCAGTATAGTATGGATGGATGGCAAACCCAGGGTTAATAACCCTGCCTTAGCCCTCATAGGAGGTTAGATGTGGGCTGGCCCCACCCCTAACTTTTAGGAGTCTAGACTGGAATCTGTGCCTTGTGCTCCTTCTTCTCGAGCCTCAAGTTCCAGAGACTAACAAATCTCTGCAAGATCTACAGTAGGAGAAAGAGAGAAAAGGAGAACTTGTAATCTGCATGGCCAAGCGTATGAGTCAGTAAGGTAATCTGCAACTACAGCCATTCAGACCTTACTGTCGTGAGGAACACTGTTAAGACACCCTGCAGACTTGGATACATCCTGGCCAGATGTGCCTTCAAAGACCTGTGTATGAGTATGGACATTACAGCCACCATTACCAGAGTACTATGGCCTGCTATAGATTCTACTGAAAGAGACTTTAGCAAGATACTATACAAAGAGTGCACTAATGTCCACCCTTGCCGAAATCCATGCACCTCTATCGGGGACAGAATCGCACTATGAACAGTTGGGACTTTGTTTTGCTTTAGTTGGATGCACTACTACTCCTATTTTACACTACAGAAAAGGGAGACGTTTATTTTTCTATCTCTGGTCTGGTTTCTTGACTCCTACAGCATACACCTACACCGTTGCACTCTACACACCCTGCCAAACACCTAACATCAAAGGCACCCTGGTTAGGCTACTTTCACACTAGCGTTCGGGTGTCCGCTTGTGAGCTCCGTTTGAAGGGTCTCACAAGCGGCCCCGAACGCATCCGTACTGCCCCAATGCATTCTGAGTGGACGCGGATCCGCTCAGAATGCATCAGTCTGGCAGCGTTCAGCCTCCGCTCCGCTCAGCAGGCGGACACCCGAACGCTGCTTGCATCATAGTGGCGCAACTTTAAAAAAGTAGTCCTGGATTTTGTTTTTGATAGCCTGTCCTCAGGATTGATCAGATTGGCGGTGTCACCGTCCTTTTTGCTTCGTAGGACTTGTATTGGCGTCCATATTGGTTGTCAACGTACGGCGGGATAAGGAAAGGGGCTAGTAAGCTCGAGACTTGAGGAGGAAGGATAGGAAGACTATCCAGAAGGCTAAACCTGCACGTACGGGGGGCAAATACAATATAAATGTGTGCGGTCACCAACTTGGCAGAGAGAAAAAGTCTTTACTTTGGTTTCTGGGAAAGCTGGGTGACAACTTTTCACCCAGCTTTCCCAGAAACCAAAGTAAAGACTTTCTCTCTCTCTGCCAAGTTGGTTACCGCACACATTTATATTGTATTTTCCCCCCGTACGTGCAGGTTTGGCCTTCTGGATAGTCTTCCAACTTGTCACCCAGCTTTCCCAGAAACCAAAGTAAAGACTTTCTCTCTATCTCTCTGCCAAGTTGGTGGCCGCACACATTAATTGTATTTGCCCCATGTATGGGCAGGTTTAGTCTTCAGGTTTTGCCAATCCTTCCTCCTCAAGTCTTGAGCTTCCTAGTCCCTTTCCTTATCTCACCGTATGTTTCTTGCAAGACATCAGCATTGTACAACACCTTAGAGGAAGATGTTGAAATATAGATAATATGCTGAGGGCTAGGATCCTCGCATTACAGGAGTTAAACATTAATGCGCTACCTGTGGTGGTCTGGCGGATAATGCCATGTTTTTTACCCTTGTTAAATTTAGAAGACTGGGAAGGAAAGCTTGTAGCTAGGAGGCATGACTCCTTAAATCATTAGTTCCCCTGTAGCCTGCAGCAGAATTGGATCTCATCGCGGCGCTGTCCACAGAGATGGTTTTGTTTTGCTTGGCCTGCAATATCTTGACAGATTTGACTCCATCCCGGAGCTGCGTCTCCAAGACCGGAGTTTTAGGAACAGAAGCTTGAAGGTCTTAAAACAGACATTGGAATTTTCTGACACTGCAGTGTGTCAGGTCACGGAGACGGAGTCGCACAAAGTGCTGTATGCATGGAAATAGGAGCTCCGCTTTTTGCTCCTAGCTCGCATCCATCTGCTGCAATAATAGGAATCAAGATGGTGTTTGTTGCTCGGGAAAAATCAGACATCTGCTCTTGCAAAGATCATTTGCTGCCAGGGTGTTGCATCGAAAAAAAAAAAAAAAAAAGGCGCTGTAGTGGAGACGAGCCATCTGCCACTCAAAGAGTTAAACACCCTGTCCTGGGAGTCTCCGATTTTATTGTCATGATATTATAATATAGTGATAGACACAGGGTCGACCTGCGTGGACGCCGCTGCTGGCCTGGCACCTGAGTAAGATATTGTGTAGCATTGATAATCTGGTATACAGATGTTACTTGGTCACTATATGTTGGTATTATATGAGCCCTGTATGGCGGTATTTACTTTTGCCAATGGTGTGGCACTGCCAGGCAGTAGGGGGTATTTGCAAAGACGGCTTTTCACTCTGATCTTAGTTGTCCCCCCTGTGCTGCACCTAGTCATAAATTAGGCGCATATATGGCAGTCCGTGCTCCTGTCTGCTGCATCTTTTTTGTCTACTTTTTCACCTATTTTCAGGCGAAAAAGTGGTATATTTGCCGGGCCGGGACTCTCTGCCCCCATCCTGCCCATCTGTCATACTTGGTGTAAAAATGCCCATTGCAACTATTTTTACACCAGACTTTCTTAATAAATGACCCCCAGTATGTTACTTTTGCAGTGTATATTGATGATGGCGGCACCGGAGGGCACTTCTGTGACAAGATGGTCAGTGGTTCGTCTGTGAAGACTCCATGGTTGGTCCATACGTCTGTTTTTTGGCCTTCGTACGTCATTCGTATTCCACGGACACTGCTAGGCTGAAATTTTTTTTCGAAATCATCTCCTAGCAATGATCCATGAAAACCACGGACCAAACGCAGATGGCATCCGAGTTTGTTCCATGGTTCTCACGGACCCGTAGACTATAATGTGTGTGAAGGATCCGTAATCACAGACGATATAAGGCAGGCTTCCGTGGTGTCACCTCGGACCGTGGAAAGCCTCTGATTTGTGAATACAGATCATGCACGCGAATCACTGACGTGTGAACAAAAGCCTTATATGGTGAATGTAATGTATTTGGACATTATATTGTATGCAGTATGGACATGGTATGACGGAACAGCATTTGTGGAGGGCATCACCAGTCGGTAGTCCCCCACAAGTGGGCCGAGTTTATACATATGAAGTTCATAGTGCCACGAAGTAACAGTCAGGTGGAGACGCCTAAATGCTGATGAGATGCCAGGCCCATTTTATGACATTATACATGTAGTGGATATTTGTCTATTTCCCCCATGCAAAGTTATAAACGTCTTACTTTATTTCACTTCAAAGGGTTAGCTTGCACTGTTTGATACTGTGTAACTGCATTTTATATGTATGTTGTGATATATTTCCTGTTCATTTGCACTATATTGGCAAGGCTCTGTGGAAAGGGTTAATGAATACTGAGAGGCTTTTGGGACTTTGAATGAGAAGCTGGTCATTCCACAGCTGCCATAGGGTTTTTTAAAGAAGAGCATGTTTTGGAGGGAAAGGGCCAGACATGTTTACCACCAAAACCAGACAGACTGACCTTTTGAATGGCAGGTGCTGCTATGTTGTTATGTCTGAAAACCTGTTTTTGTCTGAAAAAACTGCTGTCAATGCCATTGAGTATCTTTGAAGCTCTAATGTAAGTCTATGAGAGACGGAAAGTGTAACATTGTATTTGTTTGTGCTGAGTTTCTCCACTCCACCTCTACCACTAAAAGGTTCTAGTTCAGCCAGAAACTGTATATAAGGAGAGCAGTCAGAGCCCCTAGTGTTCTGCAGTTAGGGATCAGTGCTTAGAAGAGGAGACTCTGACAGACTGCACGAGCGACCAGAAGAAGACGCTGAGATGGGGATGCTGAGCCACAGGACATGGGTCACCTGGACTACTGAGCTACAGACTGTGGGCCTTCAGCCTTTGACAAGGATACTAGTCTTCTGAGAGGGAGAGAGTGGGAGGGACAGCTAGCTCAGGCCTTTGAAGCCTTCTTCTGCCCAGGACACTAGAGAAGCCGGCCCTGTGCCTCGCCTGTATTGTTTTGCATCTGAATTCCTCCAGTAAAGAAGCACCCTGACTCATTGCAGACCCTGACTCTCTGGACTTATTTACCATTGCGGTGCGCTGCACCTTACCATCCCTTCCGGAGAACAGCAACACGTGGTGACACCTCGATGGTGTCCAGGGGACCCAGTGTAGCATTGGGGCCACCCCAAACCTGCCCACTGCCTAAAGCTGACATAACGCTCAATTTAGCAGCTGACGTCTAGGCCCCCTGATTCCCCCATAAACACAGGCTGAGCATGCATGTTTACCTCCATAGAATAAGTGGCCGCTAGATCGCTTTGACAACATTTATCTCTGGGGTGGGGCGTCGGGGGTATTAAAAATCCAAAGTGCCCAGTACTTGGTGCAGTTTTTGGGGGTACAGTCGTGCTTCCCTTATAGACATTAGATCATTATGACTAGCCTTTAGTTACTTTTGGGGGTCTAAAGCTTCATATCCATGTTCTACGGGACCCACAGTACCACTTGAGGCTTGCAACAAAAAATAATTGTAAAGTGTGACGTTTGATTATTGAAGCAATGCGGTGCCATAGGGTGGGACATGGAGTGCCTACGGGGTCCCTAAACCTGATGATATAGGGTGCTGCAGTACAGGTACTGAAGCCTAAGGCCAAAATATGGAGATCGTCAGTAAGCATTGCTGTAACTGTGCCGATGATCAATGGGGCCTCCTGGTGGTCATCCCAGGAGTTGTCGTCCTGCAGCAACGGGGTCTTCAGCTCGAAAATCTGCAGGAGGCTAGTACTATATGTTCTCCTTCCTTTTGTGCAACTTTTCTTCTAGTTAACCCCTCCCTACGCTAGGAAATTAGATTGTAAGCCCCAATGGGGACATAGACCGATATGAGTTATTATAGTTGTGCATGGACGAGAAAGCAGCTGCCCCCAAGAATGATTGCATTGCCCAGGGTAATGATGCCCTTTCCATAGCGGGTGACGTTCAATGTATCGGAATATCGTTCCGAGGAAGGTTAAACCCCCATTGACACCTTCCTTGTAGGCTCCTTAATATTTAATCTCCCGTGTCTAATTCTGCGTCGTCACCACTATCTGCACAATTAGAGGGATCAATAGGATTGGGGAACGTTACGAGCAGTACTGAAGACGCTCCGGCGGTGAAATAGCAATAGACGGGAAAAATAATGCAGTGTTTAACATCATGCTTTCTACTTTGATTACCAGAGAAAATGTTATAAAACTTTACGAGGGACTATTTGTCACCAGTGGAGGAATATTATGAAGCTGCTCAAATGCCCCCAAGGAAATGAAATGGGAAATATAAGGACAGGCTGTGAATCTCAGCGCTGCAATTTCTTTCTAACATTTTAAGAGGTTCCCATTAACATTACAGGGCGCTGCTAAATATTCATGTAATTTAAATATTCTCTGATGTGCCAAACGAGGGAGGGGGAATTAGAAACTATAGATAATGGGATATGTAAATATGAATAAGACAGGGGATTTGCCATTCCTCCATCTTTAGGGAGCCGCAGGTGCGCCGGATGAAGGTGGCGTCTGTGGGTCTTTTCCATGCCCCGAGCTCTTAACTGCATTAACCCAATCCGTACTGGGGTTGTTCCGTGAGGGGGTGAAGCCTGTCCATATAAAAAGAGGTATCTCCAGACACATGAAGGGATATGCTCTTCTAGGTCAGAGGGGGTTCTTAGGACCACCACAAAGA
This sequence comes from Bufo bufo, assembly GCF_905171765.1. Classification (NCBI taxonomy): domain Eukaryota; kingdom Metazoa; phylum Chordata; class Amphibia; order Anura; family Bufonidae; genus Bufo; species Bufo bufo. Next base: position 17,341,785 of record NC_053396.1, read on the forward strand.
ACAGTTCATGCAATGGAAGGCATTTTGAATGTCCTCGTTTGAAAGGGCAACATGCAATACCATTGCATTTCATATGGGGGTCAGAGCATCTGATGAGGTCTGATTTGAAAGGAAGGGGGGTATTTTTTGTATTGTCACACATTATAAGGGGGCATTTTTTTACTGGCACACATTGTAAGGAGAACTATTACTACTGGGAGACTGCGGGGAACATGATTACTAGTATGGGCACTATGGGAGAATTATTACTTTTGGGGCACAATCATTGGTGGGACTTTGGGGAGCACTATTACTAGCACAGTATTAGCCTGGGGCAATTATTTTCGGGGGACATTATGGACACCCTATTACACTGTAGGGGAGACCACGGACAGTACACGTCCATAATTCAGACCTAACCCTCCAGTCATAACCGCTCGCTATAGACCTTTAACGCCATTCACTTCCCAAGGACACCCCGGAGGTTTATCCTCCAATGCTTTTTCCCCACTCGTTAACATTTCCATGTCAGTTTGTTGTCAATGGAAAATCCGTCTGTTTCATCTGTGAAGATCGATCTGTGAAGTCTCCATGTTTGGTCCATGCATGAGCCGATTGGCCATAGCTCTTACATGGAAATTTCCCGGTGGGAGCCGCCTGGACCCTCCTTGCGGCCGGCCAGTGGAAGTTTTTGGGGATGTATTTTGTGATGGACTGTGCTGTTTGGCTCTGTTGGGGCGGTATAATGTGCCGCAATAAGGTATTGCTGGCCCTGCCTTCCATCAATTTCAACCCAACTATGAAACGGGGCCAATTTTTGGTATTTTTTCCAGGGCCACTTTAAGTTCACTGTCCGCCCCTGGGTCCATGTGTCATCTGTATTCCACGGACGTTACCCAACTCGTGAACAGCTCCTACCAATGGTCCGTGAAGCACTGACAGAGCACGGATAACGTCTGCGTTGTCAGTGGTTTTTCACGGACCCATAGACTTCACTGGGCGTGTTTGGGCCACATCATGGACCAAAGTGGTGTCTATGAGATTTTTCGGGTCAGTGGAAAACCATTGATGTATAAACAAAATCAATGGGTGCGAGCTGTCGGCAGGGTTGCACCACCAGGTGAGGCAGCACCAGAAAGGGGCAAGAGGGGGCAGCAGAAGGGCCAAGGGCACTGAGCGCTTTCATTGTGGCAAATGGGTTACTTTAGAAAATTGTCATGGGGGAGCGCCATTTTAGTTTTCGCCTCAGGCAGCAGAAAGGCTAGGTGCACCCCTGGCTGTCCGTGGAAAATGCGGATAACACGCATGAGGAGGCTTCACTCAGGGTCCATTCAGACATCCTTGGTATTTGCAGACCGCAAAACACTGATGCCGCACATTTCCAGCACTTAATAGATCATTCCTATTCTTGGCCGCAGCTGAATAGGACATGCTCTTTATTTTTTTCCAGAGCCGCGGACCGGAAATGCGGATGCGGACATAACACTTTGTGCTGTCCGCATCTTTTCCGGCTCCTTTTGCAAATGAATGGGTCCGCATAATTACGGAACGGATCCGGTCCCATTCAACGGATGTTCCTCAGTCCTACGAATCCGCGTACCAGTCTACTGGCATCGGTATCAATCTCAATCCTTTTTTTTTTTTTTTTATCCCCCAGGAATGTAAATACTTTTAGCGGAGCAGCACAGAAGGAGCCATTTTCAGTAAATCAGCGCGTTAAGTGTTAGTGAGAAGTGATTTCTGCTCCAACCTGATGCGGCTGCGAGTTTAACATATGGCGACTGTAGAGAAACGCGCTTATAATCAGGCAGGAAGGCGCGCAGATATACAATTGGTTTTGGCTCACGCGCAAACTGTCTCTAAGCACTACTTCAGCCCACAGCACGCTCCGTAGTCCCGAGGACTGACGGCGTCCATTGGACTCCGTACAGGACGCTCTCTGTGCCCGATGACGTCAGCCCTGGCACCCAGGTTTATTTATTTATCTATTTTTAATGAGCATTCCTGTAGCATTTCAGTCCAACGCAGCCATTAATATTCCAATGGAGAACAATGCACGTCCCGATATAACGAACGCTTTCAGAAATGTATTTCGGAGCTAATATGACTGTCGGCTTGTGCAAATATATTCAGATTAAAGCAGATAAAGAGCAAAGAAAGGACGGGTCGGAAACAAAAAGGAATATTCATTCGGTACAGATATTTATAATTGAGCTATTCAGCCGGTGTATCTTTAATGGCGAGATGTGGAAGGAGGAAAATTAATTTCATATGAATGGTTTTAAGATTTTGCGGGGCAGTCGTTAAAAAGAAGAATCCCAGATGAAATATTAAAAAGGAAATGTTTCAGAAATTTGCATATTTAAAGGAACACTCCGGGGTCAAACTGATGCACTGGGTTAGGCTCGGGGTCAGAGCATGTGGTGTACGAGACCAGGAGTCGGCAACCTCTAGCACTCCAGCTGTTGTGAAACTACAACTCCCAGTATGCTCAATTAACTTCTATGGGGGCTATGAGAACAGCCAAGCAAGTGTGCATGCTGGGAGTTGTAGTCTCAGCACAGTTAAGAGTGCCAGAGGTTGCTGAGTGTTCCTTTAAACCAGGGATGCCCAACCTGCGGCCCTCCCAGCTGTTTCAAAATTACAACTCCCAGCAAGCCCGGACAGCCTACATCTATCAGCTTACAGCAGGGCATGATGGGAGTTGTAGTTTTGCAACAGCTGGAGGGCCGCAGGTTGAGCATCCCTGCTTTAAACCAATGGTCTTCAACTTGTTGCTGAGGTCTGTTCAGTAACCTGGCCGGAGAATGAGAGAGAAGGATGGGAGTGGTAGTGGTGTTGGTTGGCCTAGTGGGCGACTGTGCCTAGAGTGGTCTAGGCACGCTGGGAATGGTAGGTTTGCTTCTTTAAAGGGAATCTATCACCAGATACATCGTTAGGACTCCATCATACATAAGATATGCTCACTTATCAGTACGTTCTATTGGTCTTGGTCCTATTTCGATAGGTGGCGTCTTTTTAAATTTATGCTAATTGTCCCCTGGGTGCAATGAGGGCAGTGCCGTTGCACCCAGGGCTCCGCTCTTTTTCTTCCAGGCTGCACCCCCACCACTTTGACAAGGCCAGCCAGGGTAGACGTTCTCGTTCCTGGTCCCAAAGTCTTGGGGCAGATGTTTTGGCGCATGCGCTGTACGTGGCTGGCAGTGCCTGGTGATCTCCAGCCATGTACGGCGCGTGTGCGCAGAACGCACTGCTGTCAGACTTCAGGGCCGGGCATGAGTCCGTCTACACTTCGCGGCCCTTAGAGTCAACGTGGTGGGGGTGTGGCCGGGAATGAAAAAGAGCAGAGCCTTGGGTGCAACAGCACTGCCCTAGTTGCACCCAGGGCTAATTAACATAAACAAGCATTTGTCCTATGTGTGAATACAACCTTGGATCTCGAGTCTTCCTACAGAAAATGATTACTTTCCCTTTACTACACTGTTGAAAAAAATGATTCGCTCAGAAATGTGGTTTTGCAGACAAATAATTGTCCAGTATCCATTTTATGATTGGGGAAACTACTTGTAAAGGGTCTACAAATACTTTAATGTCAGATCTAGCTCTGGATTTCCCTATATGACTTAATGCCTACATACACATTTGCAGCGTTTTATTGCCCAGTGTATTGAAAATGAAGCAAAAAGTTGCTACCATTTGTTCTGTACAAACTCTATGCATCTCCATGGTAACAGACTACAAACAGAGCCTGATCCTGTAGTCAGATGTTACCGTTAGAAGAAGGGCAGATAGACTTCATAGGTCTGCACTGGAGCTGTGTACGCCAAACGTTAAGATATTTTTCAGCAAGACTCTACCTTCAGAGCAGTCTGCAGTAAAAATTCAACTACGAAGGAACGCTAAAGTTAAGTTTTTAAAGGTTTTTTTTACAGGTCGTTGCATTAAAGTAGATAAATTTGATTTCTCAGTCCATCAGCGGCCGGGAAGAGGAGATTATGGCATTTCTCCGGAATTAATCTCCCTAATTGTCAAGCAAAGCGTGTTCCCATTACTTACTGGTCTGTGCGGAGGGGAATGAATACAAACAATGTCTTGTCCCTGAAATAGGTGGGGAGTCGCACCACGTTGCTATGTCAACAGTCCCACTCTACCGGGCCCCTGCGCTGGCATGTTCTAGACGTGAGCATGCTGCGGTGAGATTAGTCTTTCTCACCTTCTGGTCTACATCCTGCAAGTGTCTAACCTCGGCCTCCATGTTCTGAGCTTCATCCTCACTTCCTTCTGATTCATTATCAGCCAGGGCCACCGGGACGGCGAGCCAGATTCTGTCTAATGATCGTTTGCGATAATAGGTCCCAGTTGCCCGTTTGCCTCCATCTTTCATTCCGAAAGTGGCGAGATCGCAACTGCCGACGGTAAATCTCTTTGCAGACCCCAGTCGGAAGTCAAAATGTGTGATAGGGGATTTGTGGGGACACTGGACACCCCATCGCAAGCTCTGTGGGGTGTCCTGTGGCTTAATGCATGCATGATGAGACCATATAGGCCAGAACAGTGTGAGCAGTAGGGGTTTGACTGCTGGGACCTCCTACAATCACAAGACGAGGGGGCAGGTGTGGAGTCGGAACTTAAAGTGGCCCTGGGGGAAAAAAAAGTAAAAGTGGCCCCACGCTGTAAGAGGGCCTAAAGTGACAAATGGCTTGGCCAGCAATACCACAGTGCAGCACAAAATACCACCCCAGCAGAACCAACTACCACAGTGCAGCACACAATACCGCCCCAGCAGAACCAACTACCACCATGGGGCGTTGCTAGGGTCTGAAAACATCCGGGGCACAAGCCCACCCACTGTATCACGCCCCATGAAGCCATGCCCCCATCTCCGTGAGGGGGGTGCCTTTAACAGTAGTTATTAACCCCTTTCAGCAGTCCCCCCTTCACAGCAGTTATTAACCCCTTTCAGCAGTCCCCCCTTCACAGCAGTTATTAACCCCTTTCAGCAGTCCCCCTTCAGTGAATGGGGGACTGCTGAAAGAGGTTAATAACTACTGTGAAGGGCCTAGCCGTCTGGGCAACCCCACAGATCATCCCCTTATCACCCTTGTGCTTGTTCCGCTGGCTGCATGGGCATGAGTTTAACTTCAGTCACTTTGGTGTGCAATCCCGTACTGCGGCGCGTGATCCCGCGAGACCCGGGACCGACAGCGGCGGGTCTCGCGGGATCACGCGCTGCAGAACGGGATTGCGCACCGAAGTAACTGAACTCATGCCCGCTCAGCCCGCAAGTAGCTCAAGCCCCAAATGTTTTGACCTAACGACGCCCCTGCCACCACGTTTGCTGCCGTATTCAACTGTATTACCATCCTGAGGATATATTCCGTTGGGCCCATAGAAGTGAATGGGAGCAGTGGCCGATCATGCACGGGGTGTTCCCATTCACTTCTATGTGGGGAGCGCTTGGTGGCTGGAACCACCAGCCACCACTTTGCGGCGCTCCGTTGCCGATATAGGTGCGGGCCCCAGCAGTGAGACCTGCACCAATAAGACCATGGGGGCATATCCTAGAGATATGTGCAATGGACGGTTGCCAGCGTGTGGGGTATTCCTTACCCTTTAAGAGGTTTTTACGATATATGTCCCTCTGTTAAAGCAAGTTGTTGTGACGCCAGTTGCCTTTCAGCAACGAGGACATGGAGTCCCCTTTAAGATGGAATAAGTGTGGATACCCAGGTGTTGGATTGCCAGAGTGGTGTAGAGTGACCTAATATCTCCCTGAAGGTGTTGTATGCAAGTGTCACGGTGCTCCTACCTGGATATCCTTGGATCCCAGGCGTGGTCGTTCAAAGCAGTGCAAAAAAGGGGTGATTAACTTAGATGATGAAGGAATAATCGAGTCCAGACTTGTGTTAAAGTAGTTAACAGCTTTATTTGACATGAACTTGCATCAAGGAACAATCTTCCAACTTTATCTTGGTCATCAGCAGGTTTTGGCATGAAAATGGCAGGCGAACACTCTCAACTCTGCTACATCTGTACTCTCTCAGCTCTGCTATGTCGGCTGGGCTAAATAGGAACTTTTCCTCTTCTGCTGTATGATGCAACTTAAAGGGAACCTGTCACCAGTTTTATGGTGTCCTAACTAAGAGCAACATAAATAAGTGATTCTCTTAGCACAATGCTGGGTCACTTTCTTTAATTCACCCAGTCAATCTGCCAACATCTTGTATTGAAAAGCTCCAGCTGATAATGAGGAGTCATGAATATTCATGAGCTCCTGACTCTCCCCGCCTACCTGCTGCTGATTGACAGTTATTTTCCATATGAATCAGCAGCAGGTGGGCAGGGGAGTGGCTATATCTCTGAATTAAATAAACGCTGGACTCAATGACATCACGCTGGACTCAAATCAGCTCATTAGCATGCAGCATCTTTGTGTTTGTATTATGAGGTAACCATCTGACACACCAGTAAGTGAATACATCTAAGGTACTTTTTAGTAGTTAATGATTGTATATAATTAGTTAGATTCTAATCAAATATCCACATGACAGGTTCCCTTTAACTTCTGGTAGTCTGTCTCTTACTGTAATCCTAGGAACGTCTTCCTGGCTTCTAGCTTACTTAGCTTTGCTTTAGGCAATGCAAGCCCAGGAGGGGACATCCTACCATTTAGAACTCACAGGCAGGGCCTGTCTGGCAGGGACGAGGCCTGCTGCTTCTCTTACAGGAGTAAGCTAGACACACCACCTCTCCCTAAGAGCTGCCCAACAGGTGCGAGGGCCTGCTCCTTCCACACGGAAGGGATCCTCTAGACCAGGGATCAGCAACCTTTGGCACTCCAGCTGTTGTGAAACTACAATTCCCAGCATGCTCCATTCATTGCTATGGGAGTTCTGAGAAGAAAAGAGCAAGTAGGCATGCTGGGAGTTGTAGTTTCACAACAGCTGGAGTGCCGGAGGTTGCCTACCCCTGCTCTAGACTGACTCACTACTAACTAAACTCCTCCCTCTCTAGAGAGGGCTGGAATGGAACTACAAGGTTCCTCTCCAGGGAAACTAGCTCTTCCAATACTTCCGCCATCTGCTGGTGAACCAGGCACATTACACTTGAACATAACATTGGCAAGGAAATATGAATACACACCTTGCAGGAAATGGGTGACACAAGGTGCACCGACAAATAGATAGTGGATAGATAGTGGGGTCGCAAAAAGGTGGTAATGCCACTCTGGGTCATTACATATGCCCCCATTGTCTGAGATGGGACAGCCCCTTCAATGCTGAGAGCATCAGATTGTTATGTACCTGGCTGGTGACAATGAGGAGCGCCCAAGCATTGGCCCACTTGGAAATTTTCCATTAAGGTCTTTGGCCAGTCCGCCCCTGCAAGGGGGTCTCAGTACTTGTTATTGGTTAGGTCCTCACTGATCATAAAGTGATCACTTATAATATGGGAATACTCCTTTTACAGTTAAAGGGGTTGTCTCACTTCAGCAAATAGCATTTATCATGTAGAGAAAGTTAATACAAGTCACTTACTAATCTATTGTGATTGTCCATATTGCCTCCTTTGCTGGCTGGATTCATTTTTTCATCATATTATACACTGCTTGTTTCCATGGTTACAGACCACCCTACAGTTTGCCCCACAAAAACGAGATTTTTGTATAACTTACCAGTAAAATATCTTTCTCGCTCTTCCTTGGGGAACACAGGAGACCTTGGGTATAGCTCAGCTCCCTAGGAGGCGTGACACTAAGTGAAAACTGTTAAGCCCCTTCTCCAGCAGCTATACCCTCAGCCTGGAGAGAGAGACTGCCAGTTGCGTGTCCAAGTAGTGAGAAAAGGCAATGATCAACAAAGTGGAACCAAACAAGTCAACTACCCAAGAGGGGCAACCAAACCGTGACCTGTAGAACAAACAACGATGGGTGGGTGCTGTGTCCCACAAGGAAGAGCGAGAAAGAGATTTTACTGGCAAGTTATGCAAAAATCTCGTTTTCTCGCCCATTTCCTTGGGGGACACAGGAGACCTTGGGACGTCCGAGAGCAGTCCAAGAGGGGAGGGACCACAACCCAAGGCGAAGCAACAGTAGGCATCAAGAAACCGCCGCCTGCAAGACCAGGCGGCCCAAAGCAGCATCTACCGATGCATGAGTGTGCACCCTGTAGAACTTGGTAAAGATGTGCAAGGAAGACCAAGTGGCCGCCTTGCACAATTGTTCAGCCGAAGCCAGATGTCTCTGGGCCCAAGAGGCACCGACCGCTCTGGTGGAATGAGCGGTGACACCGAAAGGCGGAACCCTGCCCTTGGCGCGGTAAGCCTCAGCAATAGCCAATTTGATTAAACGGGCGATAGCCACCTTGGAGGCCGCCAACCCCTTGCGCGGACCCTCCGGAACCACAAAAAGAGAGTCAGTGCGCCGAAAGGAGCCGGTGATCTCCAAGTAAATCTTCAAGGCCCTAACAGCGTCCAAGCGGTGCAATTCCCGTTCCGGGGGGTGGGAAGGGGAGGGGCACAGAGAGGGGAGGACGATGTCCTCATTGAGATAAGCTGTAGCTGGTCTCCCTAAGGTCAGCTATTGTTTTGTTTGAGTAGTCTCCAAGGCATTGCTCCCGGTTAGCCAGAATCCTACTCCACACTGATGACGGGGCAACACCCCGAAACAGCTGTCTGTGGATGGATAACTGGCTTAGGTCTTTCCCGTCACATCCTTAAAGCTTGTAAAAGAGCGGGATCTTGACATAGGGGCCACTTAATATGGTGGATTTGGTGATCTCTGTAATGGGGACACCCCTTTGCTTGGTTTTCCTTCCTTTGAGGGATATCTGGCTTTCACTGTGTTGAAGACCCATAACTGGGGCTCCACGGTTATTTTGCATATCATTGAGATGAAAGGCGGAGACCACCTTCGGAAGGAAGGAAGGGACGGGACGGAGAACAACCTTATCTTGGTGAAAGACCAAAAAAGGCTCGGAACAAGAAAGGGCCGCCAATTCGTAGGGAGATCTTCCGTAATGGCTCGAAGGGGGAAGCTTGGAGCGCTGAGAGCACAATATTCAGGTCCCAGGGCAGAATCGGGGAACAGTACGGAGAAAAAAATAAAAATTTAAAGGGAACCTGTCACCGGGATTTTGTGTATAGAGCTGAGGACATGGGTTGCTAGATGGCCACTAGCACATCCGCAATACCCAGTCCCCATAGCTCTGTGTGCTTTTATTGTGTAAAAAAAACTATTTGATACATATGCAAATTAACCTGAGATGAGTCCTGTCCCTGACTCACCTCAGGGACAGGACTCATCTCAGGTTAATTTGCATATGTATTAAATCTTTTTTTTACACAATAAAAGCACATAGAGCTATGGGGACTGGGTATTGCAGATGTGCTAGCGGCCATCTAGCAACCCATGTCCTCAGCTCTATACACAAAATCCTGGTGACAGGTTCCCTTTAAGTAAAAAATAAGGATAAAAAAAAAAAACCAGCCCTGCAGAGCAGAGAGTGTCTTGCCTCCTTGGACTCTAAGCAAAAAATTGTCAGTCTCTCTCTCCAGGCTGAGGGTATAGCTGTGGAGGAGGGGCTTAACAGTCTTCACTTAGTGTCACGCCTCCTAGGGAGCTGAGCTATACCCAAGGTCTCCTGTGTCCCCCAAGGAAATGGGCGAGAAAAGAAGCCCTTACACATCTCTGTAGACAGAAGTATACAAAAAAGGTTTTTATTTAAAAAAAAAAAGTTAAGTATGATGAAAATTCAAAAAATTTTATATCGCCATAGTCATAGTGACCTGCAGAATAAGGACGTCATGTCATTTTCAGCAAATAGTGAATGTCGTCCTATCAAAACGTGGCAGAATTGTGTGTTTTTTAATTTTTTTTTAACCTTACCATACAATTTTTTTTTTTTTTACCGTTTTCCTGTACAAAATACTACAAATTAAATAGTGCAATTAAAAAACACAACTTGTCCTGAAAAGAAAAAAAACTTATATGGCTACGTGAGAAATGTAAACCGTTGTGGCCTTTGAAAGATAGAAAGGAAAAAACAAAAACGCAAAAAATAAATATAGTCCCAGTCCTTAAGAGGTTAAATGCCCAAAATTTTACCAGCAAGAATGTTGGTAAGTATAAACTGTTGCATAGTGAGTGGTGGGGTGCAATCTGCCACAGAATACTGAAAATCTAAAAAGCAGTTTAAATGATATAAGTTTTTTTTCTTCTATAACCCTAAATACCTCCTCTTAAAGGGGTTGTACAGAATTCAAAAAACATGGCTGCTTCCTCCATAAAGCCTCCAGCCTTATACCTGCCCATGGCTTGCGTGTGGTATTGCAGTTCCGTTAAGTTTAGACTCGGCTAAGCTGCAATACCAGACTCAACCTGTGGAGGGGTCTGGCGCCGTTTGCGGAAGAAAGCTGCCAACTCCACTTTAGTACTGGACAATCCCTTTAAGGCGAATCTGCTCAGCGATGCAGAAGTCCAACTCGGCCCCTTCTTGCTGCATTGCTTGTATAAATGTGCCGCCCAGGAACGACCCTTGCGGAAGTTCTGCCGGTGGCCATATTGGATTCCTAGAAAACGGAGAAACGGCTGAATAGAATTTTTAACCATTCGATGTAAAAGGACTGAGTTTTACTTTACAAGGAACCGGTCCTTAGATGTGACACCCGGCCTCCCTGTGTTGTCAGCAGCCCCCCTCACCTTTCTGTATCCGCAGCACTAAAGGGGTAATCTGCTCGCCCTGCGCGCACACGGCACTGCAGTTTTTCCTCTCCCAGAACACGGTTAGAATTTTTGATTTGCCGCTGATAAATTTGCATTGCAGCTAATGCGTGTGTCTAGACAGACAGCAAACTGAAGTCCTTTGTTCTAGCATGTAACACGCATAGCTTAGCGGGATCAGCCCCATTGTTTGGAGAGTGCTTTAAACTTCATGCTTGCACAACCCTTCCAGCTTCCTGCGCAGGGACAGCCAAGGTTATACTGCGCTGTGGTCCTGCTGAATGGATACGGGGGATGGGAACGGGCCTCGAAGTTCTGAGAAAGAGAAAAAAAAGCTTAGCAACTCCTGAGCACAAGCCGGTATTAAAGGAGTCTTCCGGGAATTAAGTATTGATGACCTAGCCTCAGAAAAGGCCATCCATATCCGATCGGTGGGGGTCCGACTCCCGTCACCCCTGCCGATAAACTGAGTGCTGCAGCCACCTACTGGGGAAGAGCTGTGAGGAGGATAGGTGTAGTAGGGGTTCACAGTGGCTGTCCTCACTCTGGTGCGGTGCAGCAGTAATGGAGGCAAGGGTGCACCACCAATGAGGCGAGGTGAGGCAGCACCAGGTAGGGGCAAGAGGGGGTGCCGCTGAAGGAAAGGGGTTAGGTTAAGAAATTGGCATTGGGAAGGGGCACTGTTTCAGTTTTCACCTCGGGCAGCAGAACGGCTAGATGCGCACATATTCACACATGCACATATTCTTCCATCGAGTCTCTTGGGGACTGCCGCCTGGTGGTAGTTGGGTTGCCCTTGATGGCATACAATTGTCAAGGGCACAAGGCCAGAGGGCGGGCGAAAGGTTAGTAGAGTCAATGATCAGGCCCGTTTAGTCACAATAAATAAAGTCTCTCTTTACTCAATAGATGATGGGAGTAGTAGTTCATACCGTAGCAAAAGGCACGGTTCTGAGATATGTTACAGAGTAGGATTCTCCCAATAGTTGTGGACTGCAGTGGAAATGATGGCAGTCGTAGTCCTCAGTCTTTCTCTAAAACCAATTAGCAGTTTTCCCCCCCAGAAAACGTTCTCATGAACTCTTTCTGCGATTTCCCCCATCTGATGATGTAGATCTTAGATTCGGATGGCCAGTCCGCCTCGATGTGTGGCGGGTGCCGGAGGCAATTAACCCTTATCACAAGCAGTAAAGTCTTAATGCCATAAACGAGCGTTACCTTACTGTCTGAATCCAGTGCACGGCCTTGATGGTTGTAGACCAGTGATGCCCAACCTACAACTTCCATCATGCCCAGACAGCCTGCAGCTATCAGGGCATGCTGGGAGTTGTAGATTTTCAACAGCTGGAGGACTGCTGTTCTAGAACATTTTAGATGTCTCATGTCTGTTCTCTTTCCCTCAGGGGTAGCCTCTCAATTAAGGTGTTCTCTGGCAGCTGTGTCTCCTGGAGGAGGCTTCTCTTCGGACCTACTTTGCAGGAGCTCACATTTGTAGGTGTTGCTTCTAGTTTGGCTCAGCCTAGACTCTCCTAACTGACCAGAGGAGGATGGACCAGCAGGTGTCTACTGCAACCTAACCAAGACTGCCAGTGTTAACTCTTTTAAGTCCATACACAACTATTTTGAATGCTTAGTACACAGAGAGAGAAGCGCTTTAAGCATTAAATCACATTTAACTTTTTGCAAAAAATGAACCTTTAATAGTGATCCACTGGATCACTGCACAGCCTCTTCATAGTATACCAAGCACAGCGCCTTACATCGTATAGTGGCTGCACTTGATATTGCAGTTCAGTCTTATTCACTTGAATGTGACCAAAGGACACGATGTCAGTGGTTAACATATTGGGTGGGACCTCTGGAGTGGACAGCTGTAACAAGCTGTAAATGACCCCCTGCAGCAGCAATGGCCGGCTACTGGCAATCCACATTTAACCCTTGTAGCAAACACACAGTATCGCATTTCCAACCGGCTCTGGATGATCGCTGAGTTCAGTGGGTGCCCGGCTTAACTGCCCCCCAATAACATGAGCTAATCTACAAGGGGCTTGAAAACCAGGCAGCCCCCTTTTTTTTTCCTTTTACATTGCATTTTTACATTGCGTTTTTTTTGCGGACTGCAAAACACATGTGGTCGCGTGCATGTAGCCTTAAGAAAATCCTGCATCACAATCTGAAACGCAGTCCTATGTGGAAGGAACTAGTGCGTTAATCCTAATCTTCCAGGTCCATGAATGTAATGCAAGAACTAAAGTAAAGACTGACACAAGCAGAGAGCTAGAAGAAAAGGGGGAGCTGAGAAGGTAAGACTGTGCAACATTCAGATGTATATGTTAAAGAGGATCTGTCACCTCTCCTGACATGCCGGTGTTCATAAATGAGTGGGGCTTCGATTCTTAGATTCCAGCACTGTGCTGTTCCTCCGTTATTCCTCCTAAAAAAAACTTGTGAATAAATTGACAACTTGCACGCTGCCCAGTCGGTGCTGCCGGTGTTAGACTGTGTAGGAACACACAAATGGGATTCAGAAATTTCCATGAAGAATAAAAGAGGAACAGCCCAATGCAGAGTTCTAGGCTACATGCACACGAACGTTGTTTGTTTCCGTGTCCGTTCCGATGTTTTTTTTTGCGGATAGGATGTGGACCCATTCATTTCAATGGGTCAGCAAAAAATGCGGACAGCACACCGTGTGCTGTCCGCATCAGTATGTCCGTTCCGTAGCCACGCCAAAAAAATAGAACATTTGTTACAATGGATTGGGAAAAAAAACGGATGGCATCCGTTTTTTGTTTTTTTTTGCGGACTGCAAAACACATGTGGTCGTGTGCATGTAGCCTTAAGAAAATGTGTCTCATGGGGAATACAACTATTTGCTAAAACAGACATGAGGAGAGGTGACAGGTCCTCATTTAAAAGAGGTCATAAGGTCAACCCTAATCCTTAAAGGGGTTGTCCGGGCTTTTACTATTGATGACCTATCCTCAGGATAGGTCATCAATATCAGATCGGTGGGGGTCCGACACCCGGCACCCCCACCGATCAGCTGTATGAGGAGAGAGAGGGCATGCGCACATCTCAGGATAGGTCATCAAAAATAAAAGCCCGGACAACCCCTTTAAATTTACCCATAAAAGGGTTGTCTCACCTCAAACATTGGTGGCAAATCCTAGGGCACAGGTCGGCAAGCTCCGTGCATCATACATCTGTTGTGAAACTACAACTCCCAGCATGCATAATTGATTTGCTCTTCTCAGAACTCAACCATAGAGCATGCTGGGAATTGTAGTTTCACAACAGCTGGAGTGCTGATCCCTGCACTAGGATATGCCGGCAATGTCAGATGGGTGCGGGTTCCATCTCTGGGAACAGAGAACGCACTGCACCTGCGCTGACGCCCTCCGTTCATTTCTATGGGAGTGCCGAGAATAGTCGGCAGTTGCAGAGAAGTGAACGGAGCGGCGGCTGCGCTTGCGCAGTGCTCTCTCCATAAATTTCTATCGGACATTTTGGCGCTCCTACAGAAGTGAACGGAGGGCGGCTGCGAATGCGCAATGCACTCTCCTTCACTTTGGGTAATCCATTCTATAGATGGGTGCGGGTCCCATTGGTGGCACATCCTAGTAAGACAATCCCTTTAAGATTATGCCCTCTGAGAACATGCAGTGTCAGCCACGATGGCACCATGCTATTATATATGGCGCTTGTCACTTTTACAGTTGCCATGGTGATCCGGGGTGGGACACACCTGCCATTAAATAATCGGCGATGTCCTGGTTTAGGCGGCGAGAGGCTGCAGTAAGACGCATCATTTCTGAGATCCAGAAAGCTTGTTAAACAGTCGCCGTACACTCCGTAAAAAATTATTGTCAGTTAAAGTTCAGGGTAATTAAAATGCAATTCCTGCTCCATATATCAAGTGATCTCTCCGCAGCAGAAACACGTCCGAGCTTCAGAACACTGCGTGCAGTGGGTAAGAGCGCCAACTCCAACGTTACAGCAATGTAACGCGCCCTTCCATTAGGTAAGGCAGAATGATTACTGCCGACCATAGGAATGAACGCCATGGAGTTCTGCAAGAAGAACGAGCATTTAAAGGAGAATAATAAGGAGTTAATATAGGAGGGGATCCCTCATTTAGGACAAGTGGCAAAAGAAAGCCCGTACCTCCATGCATTTTGTTATTGGTTTCAAGGTAAGCTGTGTAATACTCCATTACTCCTGTGGGGGTGCTGCAGGTGAATTCAGCACATGCAGTCTGGCTCCCGCCAATCGCTAGGGGTCTGAGTGGCAGGGAGGCCTTCTTAAAGGGGTTCTCCCATGATTAATGTAAAGTAATAAATATCAGTCATCATATAGTACATGACAATCTAATAAAGCTAGAACCAGCCCCGGACCTCACATGGATCCAGAGATCTCCCCATTCATTGCTCTAATAGATTTATATCCATCTCTGCTCAGGATGAGTGTCCCTTCAGCTGCAGCCTCCATGAGGGTGTGTGTCCTTTCTGCCGCAGCTGGTGGAAGTTGAAGTTGGCTCTGAGCATGTGCGTCCACCTAAGGCTACTTTCACACTGGCGTTTCTGGGTCCGCTTAGGAGATCCGTTTCAGGGCTCTCACAGGCGGCCCAAAACGGATCAGTTCAGCCCCAACGCCTTCTGAATGGATAAGGAACCGTTCAGAATGCATCAGTTTGGCTGCGTTTGGTCTCCGTTGCGCTTTTGAGGTGGACACTAAAACGCAGCTTGCAGCGTTTTGGTGTCCGCCTGACGATGCGGAGCCAAACGGATCCGTCCTGTAAGTGAATGGGGACGGATCCGTTTTTCACTGACACAATATGGTGCAGTTGAAAACGCATTCGTCCCCCATTGACTTTCAATGTAAGTCAGGACGGATCCGTTTTGACTTTTAGACTTTTTTGGGAATGAATAATGCAAACGGATCCGTTTATGAATGGATACAAGCGTTAGCATTATCGGTGCGGATCCAAACGCAGGTGTGAAAGGTGGTGGTCAGAGGAATTAGAAAAAGAACAAAGAGCAGGTGGCGCTATACAGAGAACACTATATTCAGTATCTCAGGGGCTATCCAAAATGTTTAATTATGTGCAGTTACAAAAGTATTCGGATCCAGGTGAAGTGTAAAGTAGAACTGGCTTAGTTTCCCATAGCAACCAATCAGATTCCACCTTTCATTTTTGACAACTCCTTTGGAAAATGAAAGGTGGAATCTGATTGGTTGCTATGGGCAACTAAGCCAGTTCTACTTGTCTACTGAATATTTTTCATGGGACAACCCCTTTAACTAAAAGGGGTTATCTAAATTGTAATTGCCCGGATAAATACCGGTTTATCAAGGGGGTCTCTCAGTGGGGACAACATATAAAGGGTTTACAACGTGTATAATCTAGGGGGGTTATTTTATCACTTGTGACTATGGCAGGAGTCAGCAACCTTCGACACTGCAGCTGTTGGGAAACTACAACTCCCAGCGTGCTCCATTGGGAACAGCCAAGCTGGGAGTTGTAGTTTCACCACAGCTGGAGTGCTGATCCCTGGTCTACGGCAATCCATGTTTTCCAGATCACAAAAAATGTTTAGAAAAGCATCAGAATGGTGAAAACTAAAATCCTATCCCCCTACCTCTCCTGTCCTCATGTTTCTTGGGTTCCTGGCCGGTCCTTGGTCATTTCCTGCTTGTCGGGAGGCACCAGGAGGCAATCAGTGGTTGGGGTGGGTCACAAGACCCACAGGACCTGGGAAGTGTTGGAGTGAGAGCGGTGGGGGGTCGGTGAGGGCGGTATTATTGCTTTTACCACAGTCCTTCCCAGGTCCCCTGTGGGTCTCCAAAATGACCACTGACCAGTGACCACCCCAACCACTCATCGCCTGGATAATCAGTTCCTGCGTGTCAGGAGACAGAGGGTCTTGCGACTATTTTAGGCATAAAATAGTCACAAGCCCCTTTATTAACCGACCGTGCTACAATATTTCGGATAAAGGCAGAGTATGGGCATGTCAGGGGCCCCGGAAAATTTACATCTGGAAACGGGCGCAAATGTTAGCGAAAAACGACACCAGCCAGGACTGCCATTTATGACGAGGCGCACTTTTTTTTTTTTTACCCCTGTAGAAATGTCCTATCCTTGTCCACGAAATGGCCAAGGATAGGACGTCTTTTTGGGCGCAGGCAGAACGGACAAACGGATGCAAATACTAGACGGTATGCGTCTGCATCTTTTGCAGCTCCCCCTTGGAATAAATAGGTCCATATCTGATCTGCACCAAGAATACGGCCGGGTGCATGGGGCCTAATTTGCATTGCTCAGATAGAAAATCTATAAGGCGGGCACAGAAACCAATCTAAAATACAAATCCTGCAGCCGAGGCAAGCGTCGCAGCCTCCCCGCTATCGCCCTGTGTTACGTAACCTGCACACTGTGCTGCTCTGTACCCAACATTTAATTTGCTAGTGCTGACCTGCAGTATGGATTTTTTCATAAAATTTCATTAAGCCTTTTATTTCCGTAAGTCAGATGTTACACAGGGTGTGGAAAGATTTACGATTTTCCCAGTAACCCTTGGCATACCAGTGCAACGAGCCGGGCTGCAGGGGCAACACGTGAGGCTACGGTGGGCTGATGGGGGTAGTAGTTGTTTGTACTCGCGGTTCGCAGAGCCTCCCTGGCCGGCAGTGCAGTGGATGGGAAGACAGCACTAAATCCTCCAGGGCACTCTCTATTGCAGGGAACACCAGCCAGATGGAAGTTGAGGTGCCCTTGATCGTATAGGTGTTTAAGGTGCTTTGGTGGCTGGGCCCCTGTGTTCGTGACGCCAGCACCGTAAATGCAAATGTTGAGCGTAGTAGTAGAAATGATGAGTCGGTTGTAATCAAACAGTTGAACATTTACTGAATCAATTGTCTTCAGGTAGACAGTACAGTACAATACAGTTAATTTGTATGGCATGAGTATGAAATAGGTTCAGTAGTATTCCTTTTATCAGGTTTAGGTAATTGTCAGTTAGGGAATTCTCTAGTACTTTAATTTTACAGGTGAAGAATAGTCCACTTTCCATAGCACTCAGGTACTAAATATACTGTTTTCTACTTATCTTGAGCTATCCAATAAGGGTGTTTCTCCCTCGTGGCAGGCAAACTCTCTGAGACACTATTTGCAGGATGCTCTCCTGAAGTATTCAGGTTCACTATATCCCGGAAGGCTTCTAGTAAATAAGGATAATTATGGCCTTTAATCATCCAGTCGTGTCCAGGAACTTGGAAAGTTACTCTTGGTCACTTGTGCTTGTGAAGTCCATAGGCCAGACTCAGCTCTAACCTTCACTAGGCTTGCTTCATACTTAGACGTAGACTAAGGCCTCTTTCACACGGGCGTTGCGGGAAAATGTGTGGGTGCGTTACGGGAACACCCGCGATTTTTTTCGCGCGAGTGCAAAACATTGTAATGCGTTTTGCACTCGCGTGAGAAAATCGCGCATGTTTGGTACCCAAACCCAAACTTCTTCACAGAAGTTCGGGCTTGGGATCGGTGTTCTGTAGATTGTATTATTTCCCCTTATAACATAGTTATAAGGGAAAATAATAGCATTCTGAATACAGAATATATAGTAAAATAGCGCTGGAGGGGTTAAAAAATAATAATAATTTAACTAACCTTAGTCCACTTGATCGCGCAGCTGGCATCTCCTTCTGTCTCCTTTGCTGAACAGGACCTGTGGTGAGCATTCATTACAGGTAAAGGACCTGTGGTGACGTCACTCCGGTCATCACATGATCCATCACCATGGTAAAAGATCATTGTACTATGCATTCTGTATTCAGAATGCTATTATTTTCCCTTATAACCATGTTACAAGGGAAAATAATAATGATCGGGGCTCCATCCCGATCGTCTCCTAGCAACCGTGCATGAAAATCGCACCGCATCCGCACTTGCTTGCGGATGCTTGCGATTTTCACGCAACCCCATTCACTTCTATGGGGCCTGCGTTGCGTGAAAAACGCACAATATAGATCATGCTGGGATTTTCACGCAACGCACAAGTGATGCGTGAAAATCACCGCTCATGTGAACAGCCCCATAGAAATGAATGGGTCGGTATTCAGTGCGGGTGCAATGCGTTCAACTCCCGCATCGCATCCGCGCGGAATACTCGCCCGTGTGAAAGGGGCCTTACTGTCCAGTGCTAAGCTGCTGTAACTACTCTTAGTTTGTCCTCTCCAGGATTGATCAGGTCCCAGAGGAAAGAAATTGCAGCTACATAGTGGATAAGGCCTGTTTCTCTACTCCATACACTTGCTTTCCTCCTCTCTACAACGAACTACTTCACTTCCTGTTCTAGCAACACCCCAAGATATATATATTATGTGGCGCCAGCACCACCTAGGGGTGGATGGGTGTAATGACATTGCCAGCCTAATAATAGGAAATACCATACATTGCAAATACATTAGATAAATAGGCAGATGTTTAAAGTGTCCCTTTTGCACCAGCAATTTTTTTTTTTCTTGTCCTTCGAGCACAAGCCGTCTTATGGCGCATTTACCCTAAAGGGATATAATGGACAGCCATGTAAGATCCAAGGTGAAGAGTTAAATGCAATTGGCTTTGGCAGCCTTTCCCCACTGCCGAATGGCCGCTAGAGGGCAGGTCCTGACAACACGCACCCATGATCTGTTGTCAGACACCTCTCGCTGGAGGAAGCAGTGAAGGGATTTGACCTCCATGATCCATGGTTTACCGAAGTGAAATGAGCCCAATAGACAGGCTTATAGGGGACTCCAAGTATAAAGCTGGTGACCAAGTGATCGTCCAGCCGATGGCTACCTATGTGCATGTGACAACCACGACCACCATCTCAAAATGGCGTCTAGATGGGTTGTCGGCTTTAGTCACTCTTGGGGGTTTTTCACACTAGTGATGAGACTTTCATGCACAATGAGAGACTAATCTGCTCTTGCTGTCAGAAAGCAAAGCACGCCAATGTGAACAGAGACTATAGCCATTCAACCATTTAAAAGCTCATGCACACAAACGTATTTTGGTTTTGTATTTTTAAAAATCCGTATGCGGAACAATTCACTTCAATGAGGCTCGGAAAAAAATACGGAAATGAACATGTCCTATTTTTGTCCATTTTGCAGACAAGGACAGGCCTTGTTACAATGGATCTTCAAAAAACGGATGCAACACGGACATCATCCGTTGTTTTTTTTTTTGGTGGATTGCAAAATACATACGGTCGTGTGCGTGATCCCTAATAGGGGGAGACGGGTCAAGTGTGTTGGATTTCAACATGCCTGAGGTGTCTGGCCGCGGCTTACTTCCCTCTCCCCATTGACAACACATGCATCCTCAGCCAACCAAAAGCATGCATGTGTATGAGCTATTGGGAGGAAAAGCATGGGTACCTTTCCGGTAAGGCTCCATTCACACATCCGTAGAATGGGTCCGCATCTGTTCCGCAGTTATGCGGAACGGGTGCGGACCCATTCATTCTCTATGGGGCTGGAAGAGATGCGGACAGCACACAGTGTGCTTTCCGCATCCGCAATTCCGGAGCGCGGACCTGATCTTCCGGTCCGCAGCGCCGAAAAAAAAATAGAGCATGCCCTATTCTTGTCCGGGCCAGAATAGGCATTTCTATGGGGGTGCCGGCTGGGTGTATTGCGGATCCGCAATAAACTATGGACGTGTAAATTAAGGGCTCGTTCCGTGGGACAGGCGCATGGGGATTGCACTTGAATGGGTCCGCGATCCTTTCATTCCGCAAAAAGATAGAGCAAGTTCTATCTTTGTGTAGTGCGGAAGCATGGAACGGAACCCCAGAAAGCACTCCGCGGTGCTTCCGTAGTGTTCCATTCTGCATCTCCGGACCCGTTGAAATGAATGGGTTTGCATCCGAGATGCGGAATGGCCACGGAGTGGTACCCGTGTATTGCGGATCTGCGAATGCGGTCCGCAATACGGTAACAGGCATCACACGTAGTGTGAACGAGCCCTAATAATGATTTCTAAGCAAGTCTGCCCCTGAAACGATTCATACTTATCTGCTCTCCATCTTCCGGCGGTGCATGCGCATGGTCACATGCACCGCTGCAGCCAATGACTGGCTTCAGAGGTGACATGCTGCTCGTGGCTACAACACTGCTGAAGCCAGTCATTGGCTGCAGCGGTGCATGTGACCATGCGCATGCACCGCCGGAAGATGGAGAGCAGATAAGTATGAATCTTCTGTTTCAGGGGGCATTTGCTTAAAAATCACTATTACCAGAAACACCTTTTAAAAGGGTTGTCCCATTATGACAACTTATCCTCTGATTAGTGTCAGCTCAGCAGGGTCCGACCGCAGGGGCCTGTGTTCCCGTTTGAATGGAGCGGCGATCATGCATGTGTCTTTTGCACCATTCAGCTCTCTGATCAAGCTGAGCGCTTGTAGCTGACTAGCTCCGGCTGTCCCATAGAGTTAAATGGAGCGGTAAACATGCATGTGTGTCTGCAGCTCCATACCCCCCCATTCTCGTGACTGACGGGAACCCCAGTAGTCAGACCCCTGCCAATCATCCCCCATCCTATGGATAGGGGATATATTGCTGAATTGGGACAACCCCTTTAAGTATTGATGACCTATCCTTAAGACAGGTCATCAATAAAGTATAAAATTGGGGGGGGGGGGGGGGGGGGCAGGTCCCACTATCAGCACCCCATCTGTTTGAAGGGGCCGCAGTGTTCGGATAAGTGCTGCAGCCTCTTCATAGTATACAGTCACAGCGCTGTACATTGTATAGTGGCCGTGCTTGGTATTGCAGCTCAATCCCATTCACTTGAATGGGACGGAGCAGCAGAAAGGCCACGTGACGGCAGCGCTCGCACAAGCACAGCTGATCGCCAGATGTTTACCCTAGGATAGGCCGTTAAGTCCTGGAAAACCCCTTTAACTTTGACACTTCCCAGTCTTCAACCTGCGGCCCTCCAGCTGTCGTAAAACTACAACTCCCACAATGCCCTGCTGTAGGCTGTTCGGGCATGCCGGGAGTTGTAGTTTTGCAACAGCTGGAGGGCCGCAGTTTGAGGATACCTGATCTAATGGTACTGGAGATCGTGACGTACAATTAGCAGCTGCTCGCGCCCCCCTTATCCACGTCCTGACACTGTTAATAGGCTGGATAATCCGTGATGACAGCCAGGAGAAAGATGTGGGTTACTCAGCACCACGATGACAGCTTTAGTGACTGGACAGTATGCAGAGGAGAGGACCGAGACGGGCGCGAAGGCTAGCTGTAACAGATGACATGGTAGCCACACGGAGAGGATCAGGTGCTACTTAAAGGGGTCCTCTCACTTCAGCAAATCACATTTATCATGTAGAGGAAGTTGATACAAGGCACTTACTAATGTATTGTGATTCTCCATATTGCTTCCTTTGCTGGCTGGATTCATATTTCCATCACATTATACGCTGCTCGTTTCCATGGTTACGTCCACCGTGTAATCCAGCAGTGGTGGTCGTGCATGCACACTATAGGAAAAAGTAACAGACTACGTGCGCTCCCACGGTCCCGGCGATCGGATAGGCCGGCACTTTTTCCTGTAGTGTGCAAGCACGACCACCACTGATGGATTACAGGGTGGACATAACCATGGAAACGAGCAGCGTATAGTGTGATGGAAAACTGAATCCAACCAGCAAAGGAGGCAATATGGACAATCACAATACATTAGTAAGTGCCTTGTATTAACTTCCTCTACATGATAAATGCCACTTGCTGTAGTGAGACAACCCCTTTAAGAATCTGTCACAAGGGATCGGCAAACTACAACTCCCAGAATGCTCCATTCACTTCTATGGGTGTTCGAACAGCCGAGTACGTTGCATGCTAGGAGTTGTAGTTTCACAGCAGCTGGACTGCTGAAGGTTGCTGATCCCTGCTCTACAATTTTTCAAATTACAACCAGCAGAATTGTGACTGCAGCTCTGGAGAATAATGCAGATTAGTATAAGAAAAGTAACGTCTTTGCAAAGTTCCTTAACTTCTTTTGTAGATTCTTTCTATGCAAAATGGTTTTCAAAGGAATATCTCCATTGTAAGGCGTAGTCTCCGATGTTTGTACAGCAGACAAAATGTTGGGATGTAGCTTAAACAAATGGTTTAACTTTTGGGTTAACTGTTCCTGGGGCCGTAGCAGTCAGATCCACAGCAGGTAAATATCCGATTACATTTCACCATTAAAGGGGTATTACAGGAACAAGTTATCCCTTGTCCAAAAGATAGGCGATAACCTAAATTGGTGGGAGTCTGACCGCTGGACCGCCACCCTGAGATCCCGAGTTCCCTGTTTGAATGGAGCAGTGGTCGAGCATGCGCCCTACTGCGGCCGTCTCCTGATCGGTTGGGGTTACATTGGTTGCAGCTCCACCGATTTAACACTTATCTCCTATACTTGTTATGACCAAAATACCCCTTTAAGCTTTACAGACCAGGAATTCTATCATACTATTTATCATCTGAGAGCAATGAATGTATTAGGATTAAAGGGGTTTTCAAGACTTAAAGGGTCACCGAGTTCTTTTTTTTTTTTTTTATGTATTATTTATTAAAAGGGGTATTCCCATCTCAGAAAATCAGGGCATATTGCTAGGATATGCCCCCATTGTCTGATTAGTGCGGGTCCCACCTCTGTCCTGAACTCGGCCCTGAAAGTAGTGGAGGGTGCTCTTCGCATGCGCAGCCGCCCTCCATTCATTTCTATGGGGCCACCGTAAATAGCCAAGCGCTGGCTCGGCCATTTCCGTCGGCCCCATAGAAATGAATGGGAGCAGTGGTTGTGCTCTCATTCACTTCTATGGGGATAGCGTTTGGACCCGGTGTCCTCCGGCCACCACCGTCCCCACTCCGTTTTCGATATAGGTCCGTGTCCCAGAGGTTAGAGTCGCACCTATCAGACAATGGGGACATATCCTAGCGGTATGTCCGCATTGTCTGAGATGGGAATACCCATTTAAAGTGTTTTCAGGAGACTTTTGATATGTTAGAAACCCTGACTGCTAGTACGAGGAGAGAGAAGTGCTCCTATATCGCGCTCGCTCATCTCGCTGCAGGAGATGGGCTCAATATAAAGTCTATGGGCCCCTCTCACTTCCATCTCCTGAGGCAACGTGAGCAAGCATTTCTCTCTCCTCGTTCGAGCGGTTGGTGAGGGTCTCAGCGCTGGGACCCCCACCAATCAAAACTTTTTATATGTCTCTGACATATCAAAAGATTTCTGAAAACTTAGTGATCCTTTAAAGGGGTTGTCTCATCATGGACAATGGGGGCATATCGCTAGGATATGCCCCCATTGTCTTATAGGTGCGGGTCCCACCGCTGGGACCCGCACCTATCTCGAGAACGGAGCCCTGCAAGTTAAGGAGGGTGCACAGCACATGCGCAGCCGCCCTCCATTCATATTCTATGGGGCCGGCGAAAATAGCAGAGCGCTGGCTCGGCTATTTCTGTCGGCCCTATAGAAATGAATGGGAGTGGGGGCCGCGCATGCGCGTTACGCTCCCATTCACTTCTATGGGAAGCCGGCTTGGTGGTGGCCGGACCGGAGTCCTCCAGCCTCCAGCCACCACCTTGCGGGGCTCCGCTCTCGATATAGGTACGGTTCCCAGTGGTGGGACCCGCACCTATAAGACAATGGGGGCATATCCTAGCGATATGCCCCCATTGTCCATAGTGGGACTCCTACGAGACTTCAGGGCGAGGCGTGAATGTTTTCACTGGCTGGTCTGTCAGTCTTAGCGGTGGGGCGTGGTATGAAGAGGGTTGGGCAGAGTCTCTGGGAGCAGCAAAGTGCAATGGCACCGCCCTCATTGCTCCTAGATGCTAATTTGCATGTTACAAAAGTACAGTTTTCTTGGAAAGGCAGTAACAGAGGCTGATGGGACCAAGACCATAGTCTTCAGCTGTCGAAGGCTAATATCTCCATGTTTCTGATGACAAAAGCCCTTTAAAGGCTATGGACACCTTTTTAGGGGCGACATTTTTTTTTATTATTGCATTGTACTCATTTTGAGCTAAAAAAAAATAAATTTCAATTGGTCCTTATTAAAAATGCTGAACCCTTTCTCTGTACAGCTTTGAGATTCTCTAGTAGCACGCTCTGTATTTTCACTCTGTTCCGTCAGGCAGCTGAGCTGACGGCTGCTTATCTCTGACCTTATTTATTTATTTTATGCACTTATATAGCGCTACTATATTCTGCAGCGCTTTACAGACATTAGCAACCAACTGTCCCCAATGGGGCTCACAATCTAAGGTCCCTATCAGTATGTCTTTGGGTGGTGGGAGGAAACTGGAGAACCTGGAAGAAACCCATGCAAACACAGGGAGAACATACAAACTCCATGCAGATGTCGCCCTTGGTCGGATTCGGACCCAAGACCCCAGCGCTGCAAGGCACCAGTGCTGACCACTGAGCCACTGTACTGCCCCCTTATAAACAATCACTGATAAGAATGTGGCTTAAATAAGTATTTACAACCTTTTTCGTAATTCTGTGGATAGAGGATAACTTGTAACAACCGGAATACCCCTTTAACACTGTGACAGAATGGCTGAATATTTTTAATAAAGACCAATTGAAAAAATGTTGTTGTTTTTTTTTTTCTTCGGGGATTAGGTAAGTATAATGTATCCTAGGGTCCTAGGCAATCTTTTAGACTTTGGATAACCCCTTTAAAGCTCCTTACGCTTGAAGACTTTCCCCGGTCGTTGTAAATGCTCCCTATCAATCCAACCTGGACGAGAGCAGCTTCTGTAAAAGTCTGAGCACATACTTAGGATATGAAGAGTGGATAGGCGAGAGGATGTTAATAAGATATATTACGACCCTGGCTTGATTGACGCTGCCGGATACTTGACGTGTATTTACATGCCTTTATTAAAAAAAAGACTAGCCTCGCACTGATGAATAAAAGAAGAACAAGACCGACTCCTACTAAAACTGCCCGGGAACATCGCTTCCCCCCCCGCATGCATCTATTTACATATCTATAAACACCATAAAACACCAGCCCAGTCCTCCGACAAGCAGCATGCTGACGTGAACCCCATAAATAAGCAGCTGGTTCACCAGGCTAAAGTCGAGCCGCCTCCGCCCCAGCAGCAGCAGGATGATGGACAGTTTGTATTGGAATCGCAGGAACACTCGGATGCCCAGATACTGAAGGCAAAACAGGATGGAGAGTGCCACCCAGAGGATGGAAGTGAAAAGGCTGCAGCTGAAGTACAGCAGGAAGCGGATGAAGCCGTACATCCATCGGGACTTCAGGTAGATGTCAAAGTTGTTGTACTTGGTGCGCACCAGGTGCGTCGTCCGGACCGGTCCGCAGGCCGAGTGCAGGCAGGTGGTGTGGGGGCCGTGGAATGACCGAACGCGGCGGGGGATGGGGATTACAGGCATTGGGGCCTCCACCTTGTGTAGAGTCTCATGGGAGGTCTTGGTCGGGTCATATCACCAGGAATGGAGCCGGAAAGAGGAGGAATACCGCTGGGAGGTCGTGGACTTGGGTATACCTGCAAGCAGAAACAGTGGAGTCAGTGGCTCATATAGATATATATATACACAAGGCGGCCGTCCTCTTCACATAAACCCTTTTGCATCGTTCTAGTTTTAGACGGGCAAATTGTATCACCGAGACCCCCTTCTAGTACTGATCCTGCGTATCCCCCCCCTCTGTAACATCCATATGTCTCAACAGGGCAAGTGGATGTCTCCATAACACAACCCGTTTACTGACAAAGGGCATCTGTCAGCAGTTTTGTACCTATGACACTGGCTGACCTGTTGGCAGCTGAAGGCATCTGTGTTGGTCCCATGTTCATATGTGCCCGCAATGCTGAGAAAAATGATGTGTTAATATATGCAAATGAGCCTCTAGGAGTAACGGGGGCGTCACCATTA
This sequence comes from Bufo bufo, assembly GCF_905171765.1. Classification (NCBI taxonomy): domain Eukaryota; kingdom Metazoa; phylum Chordata; class Amphibia; order Anura; family Bufonidae; genus Bufo; species Bufo bufo. The sequence goes on from NC_053396.1 coordinate 17,368,451, forward strand.
CACCTAGAGGCTCTGCAACTGCTGCGCCTCTGCACTTTGATTGACAGGGCCAGAGGTGAGGACGTTTCCACTGCCTGGCCCTGTCAATCAAATTGCAGAGGGGGTGGCCATTGTAGAGAGAGCAGACCCTCTAGGTGTAACGGTAACGCCCCCGTTGCTCCTAGAGGCACATTTGCATATATAAAAACATCATTTTTCTCAGCAATGCGGGCACATATGAACATGGGACAGGTCAGCCAGTTTCATAGGTACAAAACTGCGGACAGATGCCCTTTAACACGTAGGGATCTCCCAAGAAGCTCAATAGAAATGAGTGTGCGTCCATATTGTATCCATGATATCCCGCGCAGCACGGAGCAGTACAGTTTCCCTACATCAATGATGGTACAGGCAGATTTCCATGGGATGTAAATCTCTAAAACACCTGTGCAGATACTAAACCAGCAATGACTGGTGATTACAGCTCTGAAGGCTGCAGTATTGTGAATGCAGCTCTGAACTATAAGGCAGGGGTAACACCATCGCTGTGTAGCAGCACAGCCATTGAATTGAATGGGGTTGCAGCACATCTGGCAAGTTGCCGAGACCCCAGAATTGCAAAAAATAAAAAATTATCTGCTGTGATGCCATTCAGTTCAATGGCTGCACTGCTACACAGCGACCATGTCGCCAGGTCAAAATCGCTGCGTCGCCCCAGCCTAATGCCGGATCATTGGTCCAATGTATTCACAAAGTTACTCAGCTCTAGATGTACGACAGGGGTAAGTCCCTATGGGGAGGACACACTGCAGACCCCCTCGTGGAATTGCGGGAGGAAAGTCACGAAACACGCTGCATAAAAATCCGCAGGACGCCTGCGCAGAGGTTGTCCTGATTGTAAATCATAGCAGACCTCGTCTGTATTGCATCAAAGCCCCCCCACAATCCACAGCATGCAGCGTCCCCCTGGAAGACATTGTTGCTGGCACAATGGTTGTCCTGCCTGGAAAACAGACAGGAGGTGAGAACACGTGCCTAAAACCAGAGGGCGATCATTCATACCGGGACGAGCGGGCGCTGCCATGTCCACTGCTGGTGGACTGGGAAGCAATCTGTCCTCCATGTAAATGTATTAATATCGCAACGTGGATTTCCTCCACCATTGACCCTCGCCCTACAATAGTCATGGGGCCAGGCAGCTTCCAGTAGACCGCAATCCTATTACAGGTTTATCCAGTGTGGCTGCGTGTTTTAAGGGGGGGTGGCAAATTAGGCAGCTGCTTAGGGGCCCCGTAAGGACAGTAGCTGAATCAAACTTCTATAGTAGATAGTATTCAATGTTGTATGAAACTACCATATGGGCACTATAGGGAGGTATTATTTGGCATCGTGTGGCAATAGATACATAAATCTTGACTGAAAATACGCCATACTTTGTAGTGTTACCCATTTTATATGGCGGCTGCACTCACAAGGACGACTTTATAGCCCAAGTATCTTGTGTTGAAAACTGGACGAGAAACTGTTTTCTTTATGTCCATTTGCCATCCTGTTCGATCTCTCGTCTGTGGGGTCCCTCATACGTGGGGGTCTCTCATACGTGACCACTTCACGATGCAATTATTTATGAAGGCACGCTCCTTTTTTATTTTGCTCCATGGAGAACTCCTAGGTCTAACGGGAAAGGGATTATTAATGATGGTCAAGCCCCGGGGGAGCAGAAGAAGCGCTTTTCCCAGCTTTCCTTACAAGCAGCCAAACCGAGGGAAACTTCTGTTTGGCCACTTGACTCAGAGCTCAGCACCGGGAACGTCACTCACGGTGTACATCTTGGACTCGGAACCACTCTGTCCATTATGAATGGTCTGTACTTGGGAATCACTTTCTACTTCTGTGCCAGATTTAGGGTACGGCAACACTTTTTTGCGATTTTGGGCGTGACACATGTTGCACGCCAAAGTATCGGAGTGTAGCAGCCCCATTCATTTCTATGGCTGCTACACTGCGATACTTTGGGGCACGACACGTGTCACGCCCAATATCGCTGTGCTGCCGTAGCCGTATACCTGCCAACTGACTCCCAGCACTTAGTGGGTACATGGCAGCTCAGGTGCACTTACCTTCTGGCTGCTCACTGCTATAATTCTTTAAGCAGCTTTCTAGTTGTTAGATACCCTGAGGGCAGTCAGTACGTGATTCGGGACTCTTTCCCTTTCCCCGGACTGACAGCCCCCAACCTTTCCCCACATCACTGGTACTCTCTGCTGGCGCCGTTCATGCCCAGAGCATGCGCAGTGCATGCAGGTGACTTCTATGTGGAGACCAGGCCGCGGCTGCCAATCAGAACACAGGAGCAGGGAAGAGACCAGGGGCACTTGGTGAGAGCGGCACCGCCTCCGGGGCACTTGGTGAGAGCGGCACCGCCTCCGGGGCACTTGGTGAGAGCGGCACCGCCTCCGGGGCACTTGGTGAGAGCGGCACCGCCTCCGGGGCACTTGGTGAGAGCGGCACCGCCCCCGGGGCACTTGGTGAGAGCGGCACCGCCCCCGGCCATTCATGTTTCTCTTACTTTTGTGAAAACTAGAGAGACCTATCATGTAAGTCATTGACTTGGGGTGACCCCCTGCTGCTGCCAGCTGCGATGCTTCTCCTCCTACATCTGCTAGTAGGAGCACGCCCCTCTAAAAGCATCGATAAACCGAATTGGAGCCAGAGTCAAACAGTGCCCCCTGCTGGTGACCAAGATGTCATCCCTGATTACAGAGCATCCTCAGCCCAGTCTACTACTAGAGCTATAGCCCTCATACAGCACCCCCTGTGGGTGACCCCTCTGACACAGTGCCCCCTAACAGTGACCCCTCTGCCGCAGCATCCCCTGCAGGTGACCCCTCTGCCGCAGCATCCCCTGCAGGTGACCCCTCTGCCGCAGCATCCCCTGCAGGTGACCCCTCTGCCGCAGCGCCCCCTGCGGGGGACCCCTCTCACACAGCGCGCCCCCCCCCCTGCGGGGGACCCCTCTCACACAGCGCTCCCCCCCCCCTGCGGGGGACCCCTCTCACACAGCGCGCCCCCCCCCCTGCGGGGGACCCCTCTCACACAGCGCGCCCCCCCCCTGCGGGGGACCCCTCTCACACAGCCCCCCCCCCCTTGCTGGGGACCCCTCTCACACAGCCCCCCCCCCCCCCTGCTGGGGACCCCTCTCACACAGCGCCCCCCCCCCCCCCTGCGGGGGACCCCTCTCACACAGCCCCCCCCCCTGCTGGGGACCCCTCTCACACAGCCCCCCCCCCCCCTGCTGGGGACCCCTCTCACACAGCGCGCCCCCTGCGGTTGACCCCTTTGACACAGCGCCCCCTGCGGGTGACCCCCTCTGACACACAGCGCCCCCTGCGGGTGACCCCCTCTGACACACAGCGCCCCCTGCGGGTGACCCCCTCTGACACACAGCGCCCCCTGCGGGTGACCCCCTCTGACACACAGCGCCCCCTGCGGGTGACCCCCTCTGACACACAGCGCCCCCTGCGGGTGACCCCCTCTGACACACAGCGCCCCCTGCGGGTGACCCCCTCTGACACACAGCGCCCCCTGCGGGTGACCCCCTCTGACACACAGCGCCCCCTGCGGGTGACCCCCTCTGACACACAGCGCCCCCTGCGGGTGACCCCCTCTGACACACAGCGCCCCCTGCGGGTGACCCCCTCTGACACACAGCGCCCCCTGCGGGTGACCCCCTCTGACACAGCACTCCCTGCGGGTGACCCCCTCTGACACACAGCACCCCCTCTGACACACAGCACCCCCTGCGGGTGACCCCTCTCACCCTCACCTCCCTGGGGCTTCCTCTTCCAGCTCCTCTGTGGCACAGCGCCCCTGCTGGTGACCCTGCCGTCTACACTCAGTGCAGAGCCTTCCCAGCCTGATAACACAGCGCCCCCCGCAGGCCATAAACTTACCCGTACAGCAGGTGTCCGCACCGCTCCCAGTCATCCCTGTTGCCTCTAGCCCCTCCATCCCCCACACTTCAGGCTCCGGCAGCCGGTATCACGCCCCCCTTCATGAGCCAGACTGCCCACTGTCCTCTCTCACTTCCTGCTTCCTGGTAGCAACCATCGCGAGAGCAGGAGACCAGATACCGTTTCCCTGGTTACTAGGGAATAGATCCCGTTGCCATGGCGACAGCTGCAGCAGCCTGGCTTCTATATCTGCTGCTGAGTCCCAGACACGGGGGGTGCAGAATGGACATTAGGGTGTCCTGTCCACCAATATAGGGTCGCCACTTCTCCGAGCAGAAAATGCTATGTTTACACGGATACAGGGGGCGTGGCTTAATGCAGGATGTTGTTTGGCGCCAATGGTTTGATCTTTTTTTTTTTTTTTCTTAATAAAACTTAATTTATACCCCTGTGTATCAAACATTTATTATTCTCTATTTCAAAATGTCTCTGCCGGGTATCGAACCCACGACCTTCTGCATTGAAGGCAAGGACCGTCAGTGCGCCAGCCGCATTTTTTGCAAACCCATTGACTTCAATGAGTCCATAGACCGCATTTTAGGGGCCACAATAGGACAAGTTCTATAATTTGCGAAAAACTGACATATGGACGGTATCCATATTTTGCGGACTGCAAAACAGGGCCAGGTTTATCATTAGCTCAGGTCAAAATAATGGAGTGAAAAAATGTGACTGTTATTGGCTCTGCGCTATGCTCGCCGGTTTTCCTATGTAAATGAATCTCTAGACAGATTTACTATTGCGACAATTTAAAAAGTCGCAAAAAATTGCGCAATTTCACTCCAGTGAGGACCATGCTTATCTTATGCGACTTTTTCGTAAAGACGTGCGACTTTTGTAAAGCCGCTTACTGAAGGATAAACTGCTACTGTCAAACCGCATTTATCACAGTCTTAAAGGGCCGATCATAAATCTGACTTTGGACATATGGAAGAGCGGAGTAAGATGTAAGTGTAATGATAAATCTGGCCCATACTGTCCCCAGGCATGCTAAGAGCGTTTGGGAATACCCCCCTTCCAGAAACTCGGTGCCTGTCCTATTCTGGTAGGGTTACCAATTGGCCGGTACTCCTTGCCTATACTGGTAGGGTTGTCAACTGGTATTGGCCGGTATTCTGTGCCTGTCCTATTCTGGTAGGGCTGGTATGGTATTTTGCTCAGACTGTTGGTACCGTATTCCTTTTTTTTTTTTTTTTACCAGACCTTTGACTTGCACTGGCTGGAAGTCCCAAGCAATGGTCTAGTAAAAAAATAAAAAAAACGGTGCCGGCAGTCTGAGCAAAATACTGGCTATGCAGGTGGAATAGCGGCCAGTTGGTTACCCTACTAAAGTAGGACAGGCACATCATTTCTCGAATCGGGCATACGGATCTGTGAAGAAAAGTCTGACACTGGTAGTGTCACCGCCAGCTCTCTGAGAAGCTCTGGCAGACGTTCTTCTGTACCTCTTGCATGATGTTCTTTGTTTTGGTTTCACTTTGTCATCTCTTTTCCTTCTCCCAGCCGTCATCTATTTACACTGATTGCCTCCCTTTATATCCCCTCCCATACTGCCTTACCTTGCGGTTTACACTACTTCCTGGATTGTGTTCACTGCTAGATGCTGCAACTGCTGGTTCCTCAGATAAGTCTTTTGCTTTATTTGTGTTTCCGTGCTGGCTTGATTCTAGGTGACCCTGACTCCCTCCGTATTAAGTGCAGGGAGCCGGTGGTCGTGTCCCCTCACTATTATAGGGTTTTCAGGTGTCACACAGTCTAGGTACGAGGGCATGCAATTTTCTATCATAAAGATCTTTGCATGGGCATAGCAGTCAGGGAGAGCTCTAGGGGCTTTATAGGGCTCACCCATATGCTCCTTAGTTTGGGATCAAGTCAGTCGGATGTTTATTTATAACTTCCAGTTTTCTGCAACACCATCCGTGACAGGTAGCACTGATTGGATAGTGTCAAAATGTGCAGGTGCAGTGCTCCAGAGGACCACTGCAAAGGGTTATTTCTATGCTTCGAATGTGATCCCAAGAGCTGTCTGTAGGTAGCACTATTTGGGTTTTGTGCCCTACTCAGCAGGAGGCTGGCTTGAACTTTCCTTTCTGAGGGAGGAGCTGTGTAGTCTGACTGCATCAGCCAGTGAGTCTGGCCTAAGCAGCCGAAGTGTGAGGAGCTGCATGGGTCTGTGCAGTGTGAGGCCTACTACGAGGGGCTCTCCATCCCTACATGCCGAGGACACGTGCCAGACTCCTGGGAGAGAGAGAGAAAAGACATCTATAGACTGGTAGGAGACTCTGCGTAATGACAAAGGTAACGTTCCTATATGGCTATGGACTTTACTGCTTGTGGAGGGTATATTGCCTCCAGTGCCCACTGCACTTATATGACGGATTGACCGTCCGTTTGATGATCCCCGCTGTGGGAACCACAGTATTGAGAATTTTGCACGCCTGTGGTGGAAAGACTGCAAAGTGTTTAGAGAGAGACTGATGGACTACTACTACCATCATTGCTGACTATACATAGCGGTTAGGAAAAGTAAGCTGTGTGAGATATCTTAGCCATCATTCGCAGTAAAAAGACTGTTCTTTGTTATCACTAAACTGGGCCTGATCATTGCCTCTGCATCCTCACTCCTGCTATGCACCCTGCCAACTACCGCAGGCAGTAGCCCGAGGAGCGCCAGAGGGAAGCCACCATGGGGCACTACCAGTAATCCCCTCTAGGCCACTGCAAAGGGACACACTGCCAACTAGTAACACCCTTCTGGACCCTAATCACAAACTGTCAGTAATTAATTCATAAACATCTAGGAATAATAGAGGAACAGCAAATCATAGAGTCATAAGAACAGATGCTCTGGAATTATTACATGGGTGATGCAAGTCAGGGGAGCTGACAGTCATTTTCATCTGTACAGCTGTTTTGAGGTGCTTGTCCCTCGTCAGTAGGATGTTGGCTGGCTCAGTGCAATGCCTTGGATGCGGATTAGGCCTCTTGCACACGGCGGTGTGTCCCCCGTGGCCGTATTGTGCATTCAGCATCACGATGCGGACCCGTTCACTTGAATGGGTCCGCAAATCTGGAGATACGGAACGGAAGCACTACAGAGTGCTTTTGTGGGGTTCCGTTCCGTGCTTCTGTTACGCAAAAAGATAGAACTTGTCCTATCTTTTTGCGGAACAGGTGGATCGCAGACCCCATTCAAGTGGTGCCCGTGCATTGCGGAACGCAATTGCGGTCCGCAGCACGGGCCCGGCCAGCACACGTTCGTGTGCAAGAGGCCTTAGGCAGGGTGCATTTCTGTATGGAGACTTATTGGCAATGCTCCACAATATGAAAAGAGGTATCTCCCTAGGAAAGAGAACCATCTCTCTACAGCCACACATTTGACTTTTAGGGAGTCACTTCCACAAGGTGGCGATAGCGAGATGGTTCTCTTTCCTTGGGGGATACCTCTTACTATATTGTTTTCCCATGGAGCATTGCCCATAAGTCTCCATACAGCACCCTGCCTACACTGCATTCAAGGCATTACACTCAACCAGCCAGAATCCTACTCCGTACTGATGAGGGGCAAGCACCCCAAAACAGCCGTCTACGGATGGATATCTGGCTTGGCTATTTTTCCTTGTCATATCCCAAGGCTTGTTAAAAAGTTGGATTTTGACTCATAGGAAGCCACTTCCAAAAGGTGGCGCTGGTGAGATGGTTCTCTTTCCTTGGAAGACACCGGTACTTCTTAGCATATCCTTTGTTCCAACCCATGGCTGATATACATGAAGATGAATTATCACAATGCAGATTTAAAATCCGTACCACGTGCGTATTTGCTTCTGGAAAGTGTTCTGAGACTCTCGTCCACTTCGCTGCAAATCTGCTACGGCAATTCTGCAAGGTTTACACCGCGTGTACCCTAAAAGTACCACCCGCCATGTCCTACAGGGGTCAATTTCAAATCCCTGCATGGACCAGTCCCATACAATACAATCTTAGGCTACTTTCACACTAGCGGCACGGACCTCCGGCAGGCTGTTCCGTCGGGTGAACAGCCCGTCGGATCCGTCCTGCCGCTAGAGAACGTGTGCCCCCGGACTGCCGCTCCGTCCCCATTGACTATAATGGGGGCGGGGCGAAGTTCCGTCGGAGGCACGGCAGCGCGCGGCGAGAGGCTGCCGGAATAAATGTCGGACATGTCGTAGTTTTATTCCGGCAGCCTCTCGCCGGAACTCCGCCCCTGCCCCCATTATAGTCAATGGGGACGGAGCGGCAGTCCGGGGGCACACGTTCACTAGCGGCAGGACGGATCCGACGGGCTGTTCGCCCGACGGAACAGCCTGCCGGAGGTCCGTGACGCTAGTGTGAAAGTGACCTTAGAGGACTTAGTAGGCCAGATGTAACAGGTGGGGGCCACAGCTCCAGCGCCATGAGGGGCCAGTTGTAATACCCGACCCTTCGTAGACTCCACAGCCCAGCGTCTTCAGAGCTCGTCTAGCTGTGAGCATTCTCTCTGACGCGTCCACGTCTCCTCTGATCTATCGCACCCCATAGATTTTAACGGTACGGTAAACGAGAGCCATAGAAACGTTTAAGTCTCACGTGTCGCGGCCGGAGCTCTAAGTAATAGATATTTCACGAGTTTTGAATGAGCCGCGAGATTTATCGGGAAAAATCCAAGGATCCAAAAGGATCGTTCTAAACAGATCCGTCACCCTGACAGCTCTGCAACAAACAGCGGCAGATCCGGCGCGGGGAGATAAATCATCGATACCTACATCCTGAGAGGCTCCCGGGTGATTGTCAGCTCCGAGCTTCACATTAAGTTATGCAAAATAGAAAGGGAAAAAACTGAAAACCAAACCTCATAATGCTTCATCAAAGATGCATAAAACTGTCAGGACCAAATAAATCTTCCCAATTAACTCGCTTGCATTTATTAATTTAATCAACAGCGGCTTCATTTGAAGACTCGGAGGTGATGAATTTGCCAGACTAAGTAGAAACTGAGGTGGCTTAACCCTGCCCATGCAGGAACGGGCAGGACAGCGGAGGGAAAAGGACGGGCGTGATGGCCGTGTTTACAGGAAGGGTTGTCATAGGCACCTGAGCAGATGTCAGAGTGGGAACTGTTCAGAAAAATTGGAAAGCTGATGGATCCTGAAGGCCTTGACCCTTTTACCGCCTACGTATTTCTACTCCTCTCGCCCCTTTCCAACTTTAGTAAATGGGCAAGAGGAGTAGGAATCGGTAGATCTCTTCTGGAGGTAGAAGGGTCAAGGCCTTCAGGATCGATCAGCTTCCAGATCATGGAGCGAAGCATAAGCAAGCAGGGCCCGGAACTGAACCGACCGTAGACAAGTGGGCGGGGCCTTCCACGTGCCACGGGCCCCATAGCAGCTCTATTGGCAGCATGCCACTGGCTTTGCCCTTGATGTGTCACTTTGGGTGGGGACCCTCTCCAGTTAGGGTAAACTTACTTAGATCTTAAAAGAGTTTCCAAGAATTTAGATCTTGATGGTCTATCTTCAGATCAGTGGAGGTTAGGGTCGCCACCTGACCGGCAAGGCCGGTATTTTAGTGGCCCTGCCGGTGCCGGCAATTTTTGTTCTACCGGCAACTGCAGGTATTTTCCTGTGCTGACTGTTACTAATGAAAGCTTCCACTGTGGAAGCCTTTACCTCCCCCCTACCTCATCCGTATTTTTTGCGGATCCGTTTTTTGCGGACCGCAAAATACATACGGTTGTGTGCAGGAGCCCTTACTCCCAAGGTTTACCCACAGATTGCTGCTGATTGCTGGAGGACGCTATTTAGGGCAAATGCACACGACCGTATGTATTTTGCAAATACGGATGACGTTCGTGTGCATTCCGTATTTTGTGGAACAGAACAGCTGGCCCCTAATAGAACAGTCCTATCCTTGTCCTATTTTTTTGCAGAACGGACATACGGAAACGGAATGCACACGGAGTAATTTTCGTGTTTTTTTTTGGGGACCCGTTGAAATGAATGGCTACGCATACGGTCCGCAAAAAAAACCGGAACGGATACAGTAAGAAAATACATTTGTGTGCATGAGCCCTTACTCTGTAGATCATCTTGGCTTCGACAGTTCACTGCACTTTAGTTAGAGGAACTCACACCCGAAGGAAAAAGAGATTGTGTAATTCAAAAGCTAAGGGTTCACAAACTTACTGAATATCTTATGAGGATATTACCTGTACAACGATGCAAAACTTTGCTCACTATGGAATTTTCCTTTTAATTATTAAAGTTTAATATTGGTTTAGTGAACAGTCTTCGAACCGTCTTCTGTACGCAGTGACATAGTAACACAGTTTATAAGGCCGAAAAAAGACATCCGTCCATCCATCCAGTTCGGCCTGTTATCCTGCAAGTTGATCCAGAGGAAGGCAAAAAAAGTAAACTGTGAAGTAGAAGCCAATTTTCTCCACTTTAGGGGAATAAAAAAATCCCTTCCCGACTCCAATCAGGCATCAGAATAACTCCCTGGATCCCCGACCCCTCTCTAGTAGCTATAGCCTGTAATATTATTACGCTCCAGAAATACATCCAGGCCCCTCTTGAATTCCTTTATTGTACTCACCATCACCACCTCCTCAGGCAGAGAGCTCCATAGTCTCACTGCTCTTACCGTAAAGAATCCTCTTCTATGTTTGTGTACAAACCTGCTTTCCTCCAAACGCAGAGGATGTCCCCTCGTCACAGTCCTGGGGATAAATAGATGATGGGAGTGATCTCTGTACTGACCCCTGATATATTTATACATACCGTATTTTTCACCCTATAAGACGCACCCCCCCCCCCTTCAAAATGGGGGGGGGGGAAGTTAGTGCGTCTTATGGGGTGAATATAGGGGAAAAAACATGTCCGGCGCTTGTGGCCTCTGAAGTTACTTGCTACCTGCCACACTGCTGTGCTGCAATGCGATCAAAGGGCCGGCCGCGCTGCTGGTGCTTGGCGGAAGGAGCCGGACGTGCTGCGGGTGTTCGGAGGCAGGGACCATGCGCCGCTGCAGATGGCGATGCAGGGGCTGGTCACCTCTGCGGGCTGTCTGTGGTAGGGACCGTCCGGCCCGAAGCGCTGTTATAGAGGAGGGAGGAGGAGGAAAGTTGATAGGAGCGCAGGAGCAGGCAGGCGAGGGGCGGAGCAGACTTCCCTGTCACACTGCCTGCTCCGCCTCTCAGACGTCACACTGCCTGCTCCTGGCTACGTGCAGAGCTGTGCACAGCCAGAAAGACATCCCTAAGGTACCCCTAGTGACCCCCTCTAATAAAGTGACCTCACTCCTAATAAAGTGATCCCACCCCTAATAACACACCTTTTGTTCAAAATATTTTTTTCCCTATTTTCATTCTCTTAAACCTAGCTGCGTCTTATAGGGCGAAAAATACGGTAGTTATTAGATCTCTCCTCAGTCGTCTTTTTTCGAAAGTGAATAACCCTAATGTTGATAATCTTTCAGGGTACTGTAGTCCTCCCATTCCAGTTATTACTTTAGTTGCCCTCCTCTGGACCCTCTCCAGCTCTGCTATGTCTGCCTTGTTCACAGGAGCCCAGAACTGTACACAGTACTCCATGTGTGGTCTGACCAGTGATGTGTAAAGTGGCAGGACTATGTTCTCATCATGGACATCTAGGCCCCTTTTGATGCAACCCATTGTCTTATTGGCCTTGGCAGCAGCTGCCTGACACTGGTTTCTACAGCTTAGTTTGCTGTTTATTAAAATTCCTAGATCCTTTTCCATGTCAGTGTTACCCAGTGTTTTACCATTTAGTATGTACGGGTGACTTGCATTATTCCTTCCCATGTGCATAACCTTACATTTGTCAGTGTTAAACCTCATCTGCCACTTCTCTGCCCAAGCCTCCAGTCTATCCAGATCCCTCTGTAGCAGTATACTGTCCTCTGTAGTATATTGTCACAGCCAGACAGTTGAGAAGCTCTGACACGAGCCTTTCAGATCCTCCTCCTTGAATTTCTTTGTTTCTCATCTCGTTAGTCTATCTCAGCTGCAGGGCTTTTTTTCTGGCGGAACGCACCGGAACGGCGTTCCGCCACCTTTTGACATCGCAAGCTGCGATGTATCAGCGGGGAGGGACTGGGAGGAGGAGCTGGGGGCCGGTGCGTTCACTGTGCTCCGGCCCCGCAGCTCCAGTAGAGACTTATAAAATGTTTAATTAAATGAATAATGATTCCTGCTGCCCCTCAGTAGTATAACATTCAATGTATTTGTACTCACAGCCGGCTACTGACATCGTAATCCAGGCCGGCCGGGCAGACGAGCGGCAGCGTCACTGACTGACGTCACCTGCCTGGGCCGCCTGCCTCATTCATAAAGTAGGCGGCGCACTCACGTGACGTCAGTCAGTGACGCTGCCGCTCGTCTACCCGGCCGGCCTGGATTACGATGTCAGTAGCCGGCTGTGAGTACAATACATTGAATGTTATACTACTGAGGGGCAGCAGGAATCATTATTCATTTAATTACACATTGTATAACTGTACTGGAGCGGCAATGGGGGGTCTATGGATGGCACTGTTATGGGGTGGGGGGGGTATATGGATGGCACTGTTATGGGGTGGGGGGGTCTGTGAATGGCACTGTTATGGGGTGGGGGGGGTCAAAGGATGGCACTGTTATGGGGTGGGGGGGGTATATGGATGGCACTGTTATGGGGTGGGGGGGTATATGGATGGCACTGTTAAGGGGTGGGGGGGTCTGTGGATGGCACTGTTAAGGGGTGGGGGGGTCTATGGATGGCACTGTTATGGGGTGGGGGGGTCTATGGATGGCACTGTTAAGGGGTGGGTGGGTCTGTGGATGGCACTGTTATGGGGTGGGGGGGTATATGGATGGCACTGTTAAGGGGTGGGGGGGTCTGTGGATGGCACTGTTAAGGGGTGGGGGGGTCTGTGGATGGCACTGTTATGGGGTGGGGGGGTCTATGGATGGCACTGTTAAGGGGTGGGTGGGTCTGTGGATGGCACTGTTAAGGGGTGGGGGGGTCTGTGGATGGCACTGTTATGGGGTGGGGGGGTCTATGGATGGCACTGTTAAGGGGTGGGGGGGTCTGTGGATGGCACTGTTAAGGGGTGGGGGGGGTCTGTGGATGGCACTGTTATGGGGTGGGGGGGTCTGTGGATGGCACTGTTATGGGGTGGGGGGGTCTGTGGATGGCACTGTTATGGGGTGGGGGGGTCTGTGGATGGCACTGTTATGGGGTGGGGGGGTCTGTGGATGGCACTGTTATGGGGTGGGGGGGTCTGTGGATGGCACTGTTATGGGGTGGGGGGGGTCTGTGGATGGCACTGTTATGGGGTGGGGGGGTCTGTGGATGGCACTGTTATGGGGTGGGGGGGTCTGTGGATGGCACTGTTATGGGGTGGGGGGGTTTGTGGATGGCACTGTTATGGGGTGGGGGGGGTCTGTGGATGGCACTGTTATGGGGTGGGGGGGTCTGTGGATGGCACTGTTATGGGGTGGGGGGGTCTGTGGATGGCACTGTTATGGGGTGGGGGGGTCTGTGGATGGCACTGTTATGGGGTGGGGAGGTGTGGATGGCACTGTTATGGGGTGGGGGGGGGGGGTGTGGATGGCACTGTTATGGGGTGGGGGGGTCTGTGGATGGCACTGTTATAGGATGGGGGGGGTCTGTGGGTGGCACTGTTATAAGATGGGGGATCTGTGGATGCCATCCCCAGATCCTCCACCCCATAACAGTGCCATCCTCAGATCCCCCCATTAACAGTGCCATCCCCAGATCCAGTGCCATCCCCATCTGGGGGGTTTCTTTGCTGGGCTGGACTTTTATAGCCCCCCCCCCCCCAAATTTTACTTGCGGTCCTAGGGTTGGGTAGAGGGGGCGGTCTGAGGGGCGGGTAGGGGGGCGGTCCTAGGGTTGGGTAGGGGCGTGGCCAGGGGAGGGGGGGTGAGTTCCACCACCTTTTCTCTGAGAAAAAAAGCCCTGCTCAGCTGTCATGCTGTTGGACTGATTGCTGCCCTTTAAGTTCCTCCCCAGAATGCAGTAGTGTGCGGCTTATACAACTTCCTGGAGTGTGTGTGCGCGCGCGCATGCTGTTCCTTGTTCCCAGTCCACAGTCCCCAGTCCCCAGTCGTCTGCAAGATAAGTTCTGTTTATGTATTTATGATTTTCTGTTTTCTGGATCCAGGTGACCCTGACTCCCTCCGTGTCTGTGTAGGGAGCCGGTGGTCGTGTCCCCTCACTATTGTAGGGTCTTCAGGTGTAAGATAGTCGAGGTTCGTGGATATGCGCCCATCCACCTTTGGGGTGGTCGCATAGGCTGAGCAATAAGGGAGAGCGGCAGGTCTCTTGCAGTGGTCTCCCCTTTTGTTCCTTAGTTGTGGATCCAGTGAGTCATTGTTTAGATTATTGTCTTGTTTCCTGTACACCATCCGTGACATTATAAGCCGCCAAAACCGTCTCAAGCATTGATCCGGTTTCACTTTTGGCTGAGCGCTTCCAGGGTCTTTCATTGGAGGTAGCTGATCTCCGTAAGACTTTTTCTCAGTTTCAAGTGACTGGTTCAGCTTGCGTTCATGGAGTTTGTTCTGAGCCTAAGATCTCGCTCCCGGATACGTTCTCCGGGGGTAGTGAGTATTTTGTGCGTTTTAGAGAGGCTTGCAAACTCCATTTTCGCCTTCTTCCCCATTCCTCTGGTGATGAAAAACGGAGGGTGGGGATCATTATATCACTGCTCAGGGGTAAAGCTCAATCCTGGGCCTTTTCGCTGCCGGAGGGGGCACGGCCCCTCCGTTCAGTGGATGAATTCTTTTTAGCCCTGGGTCAGATATATGATGATCCGGATCGTATTGCTCTGGCTGAGTCTAGACTACGTCTGTTATGCCAGGGTAAACAATCCGCAGAGATATACTGCTCAGAATTTCGGAGATGGGCAGCTGATACTGGTTGAAATGATGCTGCACTCCGAAGTCAATTTTGCCATGGTCTTTCAGAGAGATTGAAAGATGCATTTGCCTTTCATGAGAGACCTACCTCCTTGGATTCTGCTATGTCTCAGGCCGTTCGTATTGACAGGCGTCTTAGAGAGAGAGGAGAGATCTCTCCTTCCTGTCATACTCAGTCCCGGGACAGTGCAGCGGTCTCTTTCTGTGCGCAGGGGTCTCAGTCGCTGTCAGCCCCTTCTGAGCAGGAGCCCATGCAGCTGGGGTTGATTGCCTCTGACAATAGAAGATTCAGCCCGCATGGCAGGGTTTGTTTTTGTTGTGGAGGTATAAATCATTTGGCAAATGTTTGTCCCTCTAGGAGATTCAGGCAGTTTTCTGGGAGTAATAAAGAAACTAGAAGGAAAAAGTCTTTTGGAAATGTTCCGTCTGTTACTATTGGCAGGGTTGAGGCGGAAATTGAAGGTTTTCCGTTTGCTTGTAGTTCCCGTTTTGTCCTGCCTGCTAGGGTGGCGCTAGAGAGCAAAAGCATTTTTTGTGAGATTTTTGTGGATAGTGGAGCAGCTGTCAATCTCATTGATAATCAATTTGCAATAACTCATGGTTTCCAGGTATTCACTTTGGGAAAGGATATTCCTGTTTTTGCTATTGATTCCGCTCCACTTTCTCAGAAATCATTAAAGGGCATAGTTCACAATATCCGTTTAATTGTCAGTGATGCTCATGTTGAGGATGTGTCATGTTTCGTCCTTAGCGGTTTGCCTACTCCTCTAGTGTTGGGGCTACCCTGGCTCACTAAACATAACCCCACCATTGATTGGCAAGCGAGGCACATAAATGGTTGGAGTGACTTTTGCAGAGAGAATTGCCTCATAACATCTGTTTCTGAGGTTTCTACTAAGACTGTACCACCTTTCCTCTCTGAATTTTTGGATGTCTTCTCTGAGAGTGGAGTTCAGGGTTTACCTCCGCACAGGGAGTACGATTGCCCTATTAATCTCATCCCAGGCGCCAAGCTGCCTAAATCTCGTTTATACAATCTCTCCCAACCTGAGAGGGTCGCTATGCGTGCTTATATCTCTGAGAGTCTGAGAAAGCGGACACTTACGACCCTCGAAGTCACCTGTTGCCGCTGGTTTTTTCTTTGTTAAGAAAAAAGATGGTTCTTTAAGACCTTGTCTGGATTTCAGGGAGCTGAACAGTATCACTATTCGTGATCCTTATCCGCTTCCTCTGATCCCGGACCTGTTTAACCAGGTTGTTGGGGCTAAAGTCTTTTCCAAATTAGACCTAAGAGGGGCATACAACCTGGTCAGGGTCAGAGAAGGAGACGAATGGAAGACGGCTTTCAATACCCCTGAGGGCCATTTTGAGAATTTGGTTATGCCTTTTGGTTTGATGAATGCCCCAGCCATTTTTCAGCATTTCGTGAACAGCATTTTTTTTCATTTAATGGGAAAATTTGTATTAGTGTATTTGGATGACATTTTGATTTTTTCTCCTGATTTCAAGACTCATAAGGAACACTTACGTCAGGTCTTGCTCATCCTGCGGGAGAATAAATTATACGCGAAACTGGAAAAATGTGTGTTTGCGGTTCGAGAAATTCAATTTCTGGGGTTTCTTCTCTCCGCTTCTGGTTTTCGCATGGACCCCGAGAAGGTCCACGCTGTGCTTGAGTGGGAGCTTCCTGAGAATCAGAAGGCGCTGATGCGTTTTTTGGGCTTTGCCAATTATTACAGGAAATTTATTTTGAATTATTCCTCTGTTGTTAAACCACTCACTGATATGACCAGAAAGGGGGTAGATTTTTCTTCCTGGTCGGTAGAGGCGCGTAAGGCCTTTTCTAATATCAAGGAGAGTTTTGCTTCCGCTCCCATCCTGGTACAACCTGATATTTCGTTACCCTTCATAGTTGAGGTTGATGCTTCTGAGGTAGGGGTGGGTGCGGTCTTGTCTCAGGGTTCCTCTCCTGCCAAATGGCAACCGTGTGCCTTTTTCTCAAAGAAACTCTCCTCCGCAGAGAGAAATTATGATGTGGGAGATAGGGAATTGTTGGCCATCAAGTTGGCTTTTGAAGAATGGCGCCATTGGCTAGAGGGAGCCAGACACCCTATTACTGTGTTTACTGACGATAAAAATCTGGCCTACTTGGAGTCAGCCAAGCGTCTGAACCCGAGACAGGCCAGATGGTCTTTGTTCTTTTCAAGGTTTAATTTTGTTGTCACGTTCCGCCCTGGGGTTAAGAATGTGAAGGCAGATGCCCTGTCACGTTGTTTTCCGGGAGGTGGGAATTGTGAAGACCCGGGTCCCATTTTGGCTGAAGGTGTGGTGGTCTCTGCTCTTTTTCCTGAATTGGAGGCAGAGGTGCAGGCAGCCCAGTCAGAGGCTCCTGATCTTTGTCCTCCTGGGAGGTTGTTTGTGCCTCTCGCTTTGAGACACAAGATTTTTAAGGAACACCACGATACGGTCCTTGCTGGGCACCCGGGGGCAAGAGCCACACTGGATCTCATCGCTCGGAGATTCTGGTGGCCTGCGCTTCGTAAGTCGGTTGAGGGTTTTGTGGCAGCTTGCGAGACTTGTGCTCGTGCCAAAGTCCCTCATTCACGGCCATCAGGTCCTCTCCTTCCCTTACCCATTCCTTCCCGTCCTTGGACACATCTGTCCATGGACTTCATAACGGACTTGCCTCGTTCCTCGGGGAAGACTGTGATTCTGGTGGTGGTGGACCGTTTTAGCAAAATGGTGCATTTCATCCCTTTTCCTGGTTTGCCCAATGCTAAGACGCTGGCGCAGGCATTTATTGACCACATTGTCAAATTGCATGGTATTCCTTCAGACATAGTCTCTGATAGGGGCACGCAGTTTGTTTCCAGATTCTGGAGGATTGGTGTTCTTTTTTGTCCCCTGCTGAGTTTGCTTTAAATAACCGTTGTCAGGAGTCCTCTGATAAGTCACCATTTTTTGGTGCATATGGGTTTCATCCGCAGTTTGGGACTTTCTCGGGAGAGGGGTCTTCTGGTTTACCTGATGAGGACAGATTCTCCTCGTCTTTGTCATCTATTTGGCAAAAGATTCAGGATAATCTAAAGAGCATGAGTGAGAGATATAAGCGTGTGACAGATAAGAGACGTGTGCCTGGTCCGGACCTGAATGTTGGTGATCTGGTGTGGTTGTCTACCAAGAATATCAGATTGAAGGTTCCCTCCTGGAAGTTGGGTCCTAGGTTTGTTGGGCCTTACAAGATCCTGTCTGTCATCAATCCTGTTGCCTACCGTCTTGATCTTCCTCAGACTTGGAAGATCCATAATGTTTTTCATAAGTCCTTATTGAAACCTTATGTTCAACCTATTGTGCCCTCGCCTTTGCCTCCTCCTCCGATTGTGGTTGATGGAAATCTTGAATTTCAGGTCTCTAGGATTGTGGATTCTCGTCTTGTCCGCGGTTCCCTCCAGTACCTCGTTCATTGGGAGGGTTATGGTCCTGAGGAGAGGATGTGGGTCCCAGTGACGGACATTAAGGCCTCTCGTCTCATCAGGGCTTTCCATAGGTCCCATCCTGAGAAGGTGGGCTCTGAGTGTCTGGAGTCCACTCGTAGAGGGAGGGGTACTGTCACAGCCAGACAGTTGAGAAGCTCTGACAGGAGCCTTTCAGATCCTCCTCCTTGAATGTCTTTGTTTTGGTTTAGTTTCTCATCTCGTTAGTCTATCTCAGCTGTCATGCTGTTGGACTGATTGCTGCCCTTTAAGTTCCTCCCCAGAATGCAGTAGTGTGCGGCTTATACAACTTCCTGTAGTGTGTGTGCGCATGCTGTTCCTTGTTCCCAGTCCACAGTCCCCAGTCGTCTGCAAGATAAGTTCTGTTTATGTATTTATGATTTTCTGTTTTCTGGATCCAGGTGACCCTGACTCCCTCCGTGTCTGTGTAGGGAGCCGGTGGTCGTGTCGCCTCACTATTGTAGGGTCTTCAGGTGTAAGATAGTCGAGGTTCGTGGATATGCGCCCATCCACCTTTGGGGTGGTCGCATAGGCTGAGCAATAAGGGAGAGCGGCAGGTCTCTTGCAGTGGTCTCCCCTTTTGTTCCTTAGTTGTGGATCCAGTGAGTCATTGTTTAGATTATTGTCTTGTTTCCTGTACACCATCCGTGACATATATATATACAGTATACTGTCCTCTTCCGTGTTAATTACTTTACACAGTTTACTGTGATCTGCAATTTTTTTTATTTTACTTTGCAAGCCTTCTACAAGATCATTAATAAATATATTGAAGAGAATAGGGCCCAATACTGACCCCTGAGGTACTCCACTAGTGACAGTGACCCAATCTGAGTGTGTACCGTTAAAGGGTTTCTATCACTTCATTTCACATAATTAGCTGTCAGACACTAGCGATCCGCTAGTGTCTGCTCTACCAAACCATCCTAATATAATAGGTTTTGGGGCAGCCGTTTTGCTAAAAAAAGAACTTATATCGATATGCTAATGAGCCTCTAGGTGCTATGGGGGCGTCATTAGCACCTAGAGGCTCGGTCTACCTTCACAAACTGCCGCCGCCCAGTGCGTCCTGCCAGCCCGCCCATCTCCTCCAGAATGCGATCCTCCCTGTGAACGTCTGTATTCAGCGCATGCGCAGTGAATGTCTGACCGCTTCCCTGCACAGACATCTCCACTGCGCCTGTTCCTCGGAGCACTATGACGTCATCGGCGCAGGCGCAGTGGAGATGTCTGAGCAGGGAAGCGGTCAGACATTCACTGCGCATGCGCCGAATACATACGCTCACAGGGAGGATCGCATTCCGGAGGAGATGGGCGGGCTGGAGGGACGCGCTGGGCGGCGGCAGTTTGTGAAGGTAGACCGAGCCTCTAGGTGCTAATGACGCCCCCATAGCACCTAGAGGCTCATTAGCATATCGATATAAGTTCTTTTTTTAGCAAAACGGCTGCCCCAAAAGCTATTATATTAGGATGGTTTGGTAGAGCAGACACTAGCGGATCGCTAGTGTCTGACAGCTAATTATGTGAAAACGAAGTGATAGAAACCCTTTAATAACCACCCTCTGTTTTCTATCCCTCAGCCAGTTACTTACCCACATAAAGACATTTTCTCCCAGTCCGAACATTCTCATTTTATACCTCATTTATACCTTTTATGTGGTACAGTGTCAAATGCTTTGGAGAAGCCCAGATACACGACATCCATTGATTCGCCGCTGTCAAGTCTAGAACTTTACCTCCTCATAGAAACTGATTAAATTATTTTGACATGACCGATCCCTCATAAAGCCATGCTGATATGGCTTTATTTGCTTATTTTCATTGAGGTACTCCAAGATAGCATCTCTTAGAAAACCTTCAAACAGTTTACCCACGACAGATGTTAAACTTACAGGCCTATAGTTTCCGGGCTCTGTTTTTGGACCCTTTTTGAATATTGGCACCACATTTGCTATGCGCCAATCCTGTGGAACACTTCCTGTCAGTATGGAGTCCTTAAATATCAGAAATAAGGGTTTTGCTATGGCATTACCTAATTCTCTTAGGATACGGGGGTGTATGCCATCTGGTCCTGGCGATTTGTCTAATTTAATCTATTTAAGATGCCGCTGTACTTCTTCCTTGGTCAGACAGGGCACTTTTAATGGGGAATTTACTTTTACATTCTGCATTTCATCTGACATTTTCCTCAGTGAATACAGTGGAGAAAAAATATTTAATAGCTTTGCTTTCTCCTCATTGCTCTCTGCAACTCCCCCCTCATTACTTTGTAGAGGGCCGACACCTTCAGATTTATACTTTTTACCATTTATATAATTGAATAACATTTTAGGGTTAGTTTTGCACTCTTTGGCAATTAATCTCTCGGTCTCTAGTTTGGCTGCTTTTATTTGTTTTTTACATATTCTATTTTTTTCCTATTTTTTTCTAGTTTTTCAGTGCTTCCTCGCTACCCTCCTGTTTTAGTGATTTAAATGCTTTCTTTCTGTCATTTATTTCTTTTTTTATAGTTCTATTTATCCACATTAGTTTTTTTTTCTTGTTCCTTAACCTTTTATTCCAATAAGGTATGTACCTCTCACAATTAGACTTTAAAAATATTCAATTTTGTGGCTGTATTTTTATTTTTGATAACTTTGTCCCAGTTAGTTAGGCCTAAATTTTGGCCTAAATTTAGCTTTTTTAAGTTTGGTATTTTTGTTCCTTCCTGAAGAAACACTCTTTTGAATGAAAATTATAAGGTTATTTCTTTATGGTCACTATTTCTCAGGTGTCCCCCAGCCTGCACATCTGTTCTGTCAGTGTAACAGCGACTGCTGTACACTTCTGTTTCCCCGCTTATCGCCGCAGTCCCGGGCGCCACGCTCAGCGGTTACCTGTGGCCGGTGCTTCCCATTTCACCGCTGTGGTCCTGGGCTCTGTTTCTGTAAGTGTTATTGCTTCTGAGGATTCCGCTCCACATCTTCCACTCAGCCCTGGACACAGCATGAGTTTGGCTGGTTTCGTGTTACAGTGCTCTAAGGGCGGAGCGCATCACTCCCTGGGCTGTGTGGGTTAGGTCGGGTGACCTCGCTGACCAACTCTGGCTCTCCTGCATCTATTTAAGTGGCTCAGCCCCCTTCCCAGATGCCTCAGTGTCAAGGTCCTTGTGTTTGTTGGTTCCTGATACTCTCATGTGCTTTTGATCTATACTTCATTCCTGGACGCTGCTTATCGTCTGATCCCTGCCTGCTTGCTTGGACTCTCCTGTTGCCGACCCAGATTGCCTGACCTGTACCTGTGCCGCCTGTCCTGACCTATTGCCTGTCTGACCATGTCTCTGCCTCATTCTTCGGTCCTGCACCGTTGCTCCTGGTAACGTCTTTGCCCGCCTGACTACGCTTGTACTTCTGGTACCCACTCAGGTATCTCCTGGTCTGCCCGGACCAGCTGCCTCCTTTTTGCCTCCGTGTATTTCTACCCACAGTGACTCCACATGTTCATGTCTCTCACTTATATCTTCTCGGACTGTGGGCTTCAGACAGGACTTTACATAAAGGCAGACCCCTCCCCATCTCCGGTTTTTGTGATCCTTTCTAAACAGACTGTAACCCTGTACATTAACTGCCCAGTCATAGCTATCATCCAGCCGTGTCTCAGTTATTCCCACTGTCATAGCTATCATCCAGCCATGTCTCAGTTATTCCCACTGTCATAGCTATCATCCAGCCATGTCTCAGTTATTCCCACTGTCATAGCTATCACCCAGCCATGTCTCAGTTATTCCCACTGTCATAGCTATCATCCAGCCATGTCTCAGTTATTCCCACTGTCATAGCTATCATCCAGCCATGTCTCAGTTATTCCCACTGTCATAGCTATCATTCAGCCATGTCTCAGTTATTCCCACTGTCATAGCTATCATCCAGCCATGTCTCAGTTATTCCCACTGTCATAGCTATCACCCAGCCATGTCTCAGTTATTCCCACTGTCATAGCTATCATCCAGCCATGTCTCAGTTATTCCCACTGTCATAGCTATCATCCAGCCATGTCTCAGTTATTCCCACTGTCATAGCTATCATTCAGCCATGTCTCAGTTATTCCCACTGTCATAGCTATCATCCAGCCATGTCTCAGTTATTCCCACTGTCATAGCTATCACCCAGCCATGTCTCAGTTATTCCCACTGTCATAGCTATCACCCAGCCATGTCTCAGTTATTCCCACTGTCATAGCTATCATCCAGCCATGTCTCAGTTATTCCCACTATCATAGCTATCACCCAGCCATGTCTCAGTTATTCCCACTGTCATAGCTATCATCCAGCCGTGTCTCAGTTATTCCCACTGTCATAGCTATCATCCAGCCATGTCTCAGTTATTCCCACTGTCATAGCTATCATCCAGCAGTGTCTCAGTTATTCCCACTATATCATAGTCCTCCTCACACATCACCAGTGTTATTAGTCAGGCTTCTGGCATTAGTATATATACATTTGAGAGGTTTATGTATATATTTTACCCTACACCTTTCCTTCTGAACTGTTCTAGTCCCTCCTTCCATTCCTCCCCCAGTCCCATTACCCCTGCCCCGGTCTCTATCTTCCCCTCCTATAATGTAATTACCCTCCCCCCCCCAGTCCCCAGTTTAAACACTCCTCCGACCTTCTAGCCATCTTCTCCCCCTTCCACATTGAGGTGCAGCCCGTCCCTACGATAGAGCCTGTAGGTGACAGAGAAGTCGGCCCCCTTTTCCAGGAACCCAAACCCCTCCTTCCTACACCCGTTCTGGAGCCACTTGTTCCCCTCCCTAATCTCCCGCTGCCTTTCTTGTGTGGCCCGTGGTAGAGGAAGTATTTCGGAAAACACTACCTTTGAGGTCCTTGCCCTAAGCTTGTGACCTAAATCCCTAAAATCCTTTTTAAGGACGCTCCACCTTCCTCTAACTTTGTCATTGGTTCTGACATGGACCATGACCGCTGGATCTTCTCCAGCCCCTCCCAGTAATCTGTCAACCCGATCCACGATGTGCCGAACTCGAGCGCCAGGAAGACAGCACACTGTTCGGCGATCCCGGTCTTTGTGACAGATCGCCCTATCCGTACCCCTAATAATGGAGTCCCCCACTACCAGCACCCGTCTGCCCTGCCCTCCTGGTCCTCTGCTTGATGGAGCCGGCATTCCTCTGACTGGCAGAGGAAGGGTCGGCTGCGGCAGTGCCCTCCCTGAACTGACCCTGCAGAATAATGCAGCCAGTGTGCATGTGACATGCGGACGTTGTTACTGCGCGGTTTATGGCGTGTCATACGAGTCCTATTTTATTACCCTTGATAAGGCTTGTTGTTGTGTAAATCTGTAAAATGGTAATCGTGCGCAATATAAAAGTTTTCTGCTGATAACTTGTTGAAATCTGGGTGTAGAGCATAGCCTTAAAGGGGCGGTCCATAATTACAAAAATATGGCTGCTTCCTTCCAAAAACATTTCCACACCTGCCCAATGGTCATAAGTTGTCATGCATCTCAACATCAAATCCCTACCATGGAGCTGATCTGCAATACCGCACACAACCTGTACGCAGGTGTGGAGCTGTTTTTGCAACACAGCAGCCATGTTTTATTAATCCTGGACAACCCCTTTAAGTGACCCATACACATTAGACTAAAGTTGATCAAAACAGATTATTTCAGCCAAAACGATTTGTTCCTCGGGTGAAATTTAACAACTTTAGCTGTTGATGACAGACCCTTATCGGCCAGGTTTGAAATTATCATCTGATAGCCGGGTGAAAGATCTATCGATCAGCCTACTTCTGTCTATGTGTATGGTCACCCACAGACCGATAACGAGCGCCGATCGATGAAATAATATAGGTGAAAAATGATCCCGAGACTACAAACCTCTTCACTTCACGACCGAGGAGTGTGAACAGAGCAGTGGTCGTGCCATTTAATTTCTGTGGGGCTGGCAAAAGACCGTTTCTTTTAGCCCCATAGACATTGAATGGCCGACAAGGCCCATTGATGACCACAGCTCCTTCTCACTGTGGATGTGTGGTCTTAAAACCCCCACGTTCTAAAAATCGTTGTGGCACGAGCAATCGGACATTTATCATCTATTAATAGGACAATCCCTTTAAGATACATCTCTGGGCTCCTCCCCCTTATATCTGCCCATTTACCTGATCTTCTTTCTCCTGATGGAAGCTTAGTTGCGTGTAGTTAATAATGGTGACTTTGCCGTGCCTTGTCCTGGACATCAGGTCTCCATTCACTGATCAAGTATAGCCGCAGTATAAATCATGGGGGAAAGACAGAACAGAGACAGGAGGTGGAATTCAGACTACAAAATACTCTCTGTAGACAACGTACTTACATTGTGGTCACAGCTCTGCCAAACTGTGTCGTGCCCCCCCCTTATTATTACCTACATGGGCACATACAGTCAGGTCCATAAATATTGGGACATGGACACAATTCTAACATTTTTGGCTCTATACACCACCACAATGGATTTGACATGAAACAAACAAGATGTGCTTTACCTGCAGACTGTCAGCTGTAATTTGAGGGTATTTACATCCAAATATTTATGGACCTGACTGTATGAAGCTGTCTTCCCCTTTTAAAGGGGTTGTCTCACTTGGAAAATCCATTTATCCATTTTTTTAAATGATGGATTTTGTTGAATAGAGCACAGGGGGTCCACAGTTAGGACCTACATCCTCATCATAAGCAGAAAATGGACACAAAGAGCGTCTCTCGCTCTGGAGGACCCGGCATGTTCGTGCATTACACGCACAGTCCATTGATTTCATTGGGCATATTGTAATAATTCAGTCCACCTGCGAGGGCGCTACAAGGAAACTGAAATCTTCTCGTCCGCTTATGATCGAGAGCCCCAGCAGCAGTACCCCATGGTATCAACTATTGCAGAGGGACACTTATAAAGGGGTTGTCCCATTAAGACAACATATGTGTCTGATCGAGGGAGGTCCTAGAAGCCCAACCCCAGCCTGTGCTCTCCTGTTCACGCATTTTCGCTGCCGCTCCATTCAACTCTGTGGGACCGCCATAGAGAGCCAACCGCTGTTCTTGTCGGCAGGGGCCCCAGTGGTCAGTCTGTTCCCCCTTGTCTTCATGGGACAACCCCTTTAACAAAAAGATTGCTTAAGGCAAATAATCCCTTTAAGGATCTTAATGGCCACACCCCTTGTCTGTCTAATCCCGCCCCCTCAACTTTTACCAGTCTTTTTCTGGTAGTAAAATTGGGGCTAAACACCTACCACCTAGTAGACAACCTAGCAGTGGTACCTTCTTCAGGAGCTGGCGGTGTAAACAAATGTTATCTGCTCCTCTTACTGTCCCATAAAGCGGGCGTTATTGCCCGCAGTTGGCAATGTGTGTGGTTTGTGTCTGCCAGTAAAAGCTGTGTTGTAAAATGCGTGGCATTCCTGACTCCTACACTTTCGTGTTTTGCACCGTCACTGTTTTCATGTGTCACGGGATTGTCTGGTGCCGGTTTATGACTTGATTGCTGGCAATTACCTGTTTTGCCCCGTCATTTTTTATGCATTTTTTTTTTTTCGCTTGTATTTAGTAAGTTTTCTGACGCGTCATACAGTTCTACCCCGCTTTATTTATGGAGTGTAAAAATTTCATGACTAAGTGACAAAGGTCAGTTCATTCATGATGGTGCGGTGCAGCCCTGGAGGCTATTACAGTTCAAGGGGATATTGCAAGGAAGTTTCGCTCTCCCAAAAACATTTAGTTTCTCTGTAAGGGCTCTTAATAATGTATTTATGCACCGTTATGTGACATGTAGCGTGCCTGGTTCTCCAGCAGGTGGCATATGTCCTGGCAGATTCCTTTAGATAGGATGGAACCAACCATTTCATTCTTATCTCCCCTTGGGGCAGAAGTTGGATAGTTGTGCTTCCCACCAAGGGAGGGGTTACTGTGGAAGGGGTGAGTTAAAGTTTGGAGTCCAGAGGGGCAACACATGGCGCAGTGAGGAGAGGACCCCCCTCCCCCGCTGCAGGAACCTCTGGGAGAAGCTTGCAGAGCACCCTCTCCTTGCATTATCCTGTACTAAGAGACTTCATTAATGAGTAGAGGGAAAATGGGCTAAAGACACCCACCTCAGCAAACTATATTGAACCCAAAGCCTGTTAGGAGTGAGAGCAGCATTTAGAAGGCCTACCACCATATTGCATCCAAGTACCCATCCAAGAACCAAGTAAAGGAGAATTGCACTAAACCCTTCGAAACCGATTGTATTGTCAAGTTCAAGTTATTATTCCAATAAATACGATAGAAACATTACCAAGTCGGGACATCAATTTATTCTTCAACTCAATATCTGCAACGGAGACTGACCCACAGGAAGCGACAGCCTGAAGGTAGGAGCACCGTGACACAAACATTAGGCCGCAGTATACCACTCGGCATTCTACACACCAGGACTACTCCATCTGAGGGGGCAGCCCGCTGCACATCCAATCCGCGTTCTTTGTGTATCGGATGCGGACCCATTAATCTAAAAAAATATTTAAAAAAGCAACATGTCCTTTTCTTGTTCGTTTTGTGAACAAGGATAGGACACTTTTGCAGGAAAAAATAAAAACATGATGGCAAGCACTCGGCTGGGATCTGTGGTTTGTGGATTCGCGATTTGCAGGAGCCCTAAGGCTCATGTCTCCTGTAGACCACACAGCAGAAATCCTGATCCAAAGGCAGCAAATTATGCCAAGTCATTTTTTCATTTGGGGTTTGTGGTAATGTGTACAGTGCTAGGGGGTGTGTATATCCCACCTGGATACCTCGGCTGGGTGAGATGACTAAAATCCAGAAGGCTGAGAGGGGTTTCAGCAAAGCGTAGTTTTCCGAGACCGTTTTGTTTACATTTTGTTCTGGGCTGGATTTTATTTGGACTGGTGGATAGGTTTGGTAGTGGGATTTGCCAGTCCACACCCTTCCAGTACGTGTTGTTTTTTGCCGGAGGCAATCGCAGGCTAGGCGATAAAACCAACCCTATGTGTGTCCGTCTCTGAAGAGAGGACTTGGAAACAAAGGCCTACAGAGCCTCTGGGTGGTCTCAGCCAGGAGGGCTGAGGGGCCACGAGGCTATGTGAGGCTGGATTTCTTCCCTATCTGGACTTGTGTTCGATGACCGGATCTGCTAAGGGTTGGAGCTTTTGAGACCCTGTGTATAAGCTGTGCTTAGAGGTGAGTCAGGGAATAGTACTGTGTATTAGTTAGAGCCCAGATGGGCAGGTGTTTAATTTTGATGCTTATGTTTGTGCGGGTGCTGAAGTGCCAAAATAAAGCACCAGTTTGGACAGTAAATCCTGTTGTCTGTAAGGAAGTCTGTGATTGCGACCCCCTGAGAGAGAGTAATCCCTTACAGGTTCTTTACAAGTCCTTAAAGGGGTTCTCCGGGAATACAAATTTTTCAGTACGTGCCCGCAGCCTGCTTCTGTAAGCAAAAAATTATTTCTTACCTGCTCCCCCCCGCTCGGGTCCTCTGCAATGTCTCCACTGTGCAGAAGAAAACAAACCGGGAACTGGAACATGGACACAGTGGAGCTGAGCAGAAGGGAGCAGGTAAGTATGAATCTTCTGTTTCCGGGGGCCAGGCTGCAGGCACTTGCTAAAAAAAATCAGTATTCCTGGAGAGCTGTGTAGGTGTGAGCCGCTTACAGCTAGGCCTAGTCCAGGGAACCTTCATCTCTAATACTGAAAGCTACCCCTGAGAGACAGAGAACAGATATTTTTAGATGGTTGAGGACCACTAAAAAGGCCAAGCTGAACAGACAGTAAGGTAAACACATGTTTATGGCAATAGACTTTACTGCTTGTGGAAAGAGCTAAGACGCCGCCACACTTTTGAGATGAACTGGCCATCCGATCTAAGTTCTGCACCCCGTGGACTGAGCATAGCAGAAAGCATATTGAGAGTTATTGCACGCCTGGGGTCATTGCATGGTGTATGTTTAGAGGGACTAAGGGAGGATGGGACCCCACCGTTCAGCTGCTTGAGAAGGCACCAGTGCTCGCTGCTTATGGGGCTGAGCTAGGAAAATCAGGAGAAGTCCTCAGCGTTCACAGGAGCGCCGATGTCTTCTCCAGAGGATGGGTCATCAGTGTTAAACTCTGGGGAAACCCCTTTAAGGCTGAGAGCATGAAATCGTTATGTACCTGGCCAGCGGCCATGAGGAGGGCTTGGGTGTCCCCCTGGGCATTGGCCCACCAGAAAATGTCCCTGTAGGGTCTATGGCCAGTCCACCCCTGCATATACGTAACATCAAGGGCACCCCAGCCACCACTAGGCAGTAGACCCCTAAAGTCCAGGGTGTGCCCTGAGAGAAGAAAAGGTGAGCCCTGCCGCAGGGATCGCCATAGCGAGAACTGCCACAGTGGGTAGAACTATCATCATGATAGCCACTACCACCACTCCTATCCTCTACACCACCTCCCTTCCTGGATCTGCTGTTGTTTGGGATTCATATATTGGTGATCTTCCTCAGGCTGAGTCATCAACATCGGATAAGTAGGGGTTCCTGGTCTTCCCCCCAGATTAGCCCCCCCCCCCCAATCTGATATTAATGACCTATCAATATTTAAGTCCTAGAAAACCCATTTAACAGTGTGACACAACCTTTTTGGAGATGATGATTTGGAGGAACATGGCTGTCACAGCTGTCCAGTAGTGCAGCTCAGCTCCATTGAAGTGAATGAGGATGAGCTGCTATGCCACAAACAACCTGTGGACAGGGCGAGCCACTATTTTTGGAAGACAGGTTATGGCATTGCAGCCATGCAAACAGAGACCCCCAAGGTTTCTTATGCGGTCTTGTAGCTGAGACAAACACTCATGGAGTGAAGCTATGAAGGCATCAAAACTATGAATTAACACATGTGGAATTATATACATAACAAACAAGGTAGGTTCTTCAAAGTAGCCACCTTTTGCTTTGATTACTGCTTTGCACACTCTTGGCATTCTCTTGATGAGCTTCAAGAGGTAGTCACCTGAAATGGTCTTTCAACAGTCTTGAAGGAGTTCCCAGAGATGCTTAGCACTTGTTGGCACTTTTGCCTTCATTCTGCGGTCCAGCTCACCCCAAACCATCTCGATTGGGTTCAGGTCCGGTGACTGTGGAGGCCAGGTCATCTGGCGCAGCACCCCATCACTCTCCTTCATGGTCAAATAGCCCTTACTTTCAAAGTTTTCCCAATTTTTCGGCTGACTAACCTTCATTTCTTAAAGTAATGATGGCCACTCGTTTTTCTTTACTTAGCTGCTTTTTTCTTGCCATAATACAAATTCTAACAGTCTATTCAGTAGGACTATCAGCTGTGTATCCACCTGACTTCTCCTCAACGCCACTGATGGTCCCAACCCCATTTATAAGGCAAGAAATCCCACTTATTAAACCTGACAGGGCACACCTGTGAAGTGAAAACCATTTCAGGGGACTACCTCTTGAAGCTTATCAAGAGAATGCCAAGAGTGTGCAAAGCAGTAATCAAAGCAAAAGGTGGCTACTTTGAAGAACCTAGAATATGACATATTGTCAGTTGTTTCACACTTGTTTGTTATGTATATAATTCCACATGTGTTAGTTCATAGTTTTGATGCCTTCAGTGTGAATCTACAATTTTCATAGTCATGAAAATAAAGAAAACTCTTTGAATGAGAAGGTGTGTCCAAACTTTTGGTCTGTACTGTATGTGGCGTGGGCATCTAAGAAATGGCTGAAAATACCAATATGGTGGGATACTGGAATATTAAAAAATGTGTGTGAGTGGGACCATGTAACGGCATCCACCACAATGATGTGGATGTATGGTCCTGCCAGGTGGAAAGCTCAATGACCATACCTGCATTATGTAGACTATTGCTACCTTCTTGCCCAACTTCTGCTGTCCAGATGGTCATAATAAAATGTCCTAGTTATATTATACATATCTTAGGCCTCTTGCACATGAACGTGTGCGCCCCGTGGCCGTGCTGCGGCCCGCAAATTCAGGCCGCAATACACGAACACCCACCGTGGGGGAAGCCGCCGCGGATCGCGAACCCATTCACTTTAATGGGTCTGCGATCCGGCCGTTCCGCAAAAAGATAGGACATCTTCTATCTTTTTGCGGAATGGAAGTACGGGTCGAAACCCCACGGAAGAACTCGGTAGTGCTTCCGTTCCGTGCTTCCATTCCGCATCTCCGGATTTGCAGACCCATTGAAGTGAATGGGTCTGCATCCGTGATGCGGAATGC
The DNA here is from genome assembly GCF_905171765.1 of Bufo bufo. NCBI lineage: Eukaryota > Metazoa > Chordata > Amphibia > Anura > Bufonidae > Bufo > Bufo bufo. Next base: position 17,399,136 of record NC_053396.1, read on the forward strand.
ACACGGACCGGTGCCCATGTATTGCGGATCCGCAAATGCCTTACAAGTGGCACACCATGAGGAGGGATGACTCACGGCAACATATAAGTCGCCATTCTTTAATCTGCCAACTCCCGAGATTCCATATATCCAGCTGCCCGCTGTAGTTTTCCTCCTGCGCGGAGGGAGACTCGTGCCAGAACTGATCTTTATTGGATTGTTTCTGCATCTGCAACATCAGTTGCAACGCCAAATGTTCCGTTGTGCCAGACAGCATGCAACTTTTTTTCTGTCTGGACCAGTACACAAAAACATCATTGGATGTGTCCTGCTCCTGATGAAAACACGTTCTTAGTATTTGCTGTGTCCTCTGTCCACCACCAGTTGACCAGCCTGATGGAGTCCAGCTTGTGCACTGATATCTTGGGCTCGCCAGCTCTCTAGCGGTGGGGTCGTAAAGTGTGCGGTGTGTCAGCTCTTTACCATGCCTCAGTATTTTCTATCTTTTTGCTTTGTCAGTTTTCTTCCACGGTTTACTATCCTACTTTTATGAGCTGTTTTACAACCTGTCGTGTTGGCTTTTGCAGAGTAATCTTTACTGGGTTACCTTGACCGGGCTGCTTATCTTTACATTCGATCACATTTTTGCCTGGTCACGCTTTTCTCCTTTTTGGATCAGCGTTCAGCGCCGGAGCCAATTACAGTATAAATATCTCATTTGATGACTGTGTATTTGTCAGAGTGGATATACACTCACCTAAAGAATTATTAGGAACACCTGTTCTATTTCTCATTAATGCAATGATCTAGTCAACCAATCACATGGCAGTTGCTTCAATGCATTTAGGCGGGTGGTCCTGGTCAAGACAATCTCCTGAACTCCAAACTGAATGTCAGAATGGGAAAGAAAGGTGATTTAAGCAATTTTGAGCGTGGCATGGTTGTTGGTGCCAGACGGGCCGGTCTGAGTATTTCACAATCTGCTCAGTTACTGGGATTTTCACGCACAACCATTTCTAGGGTTTACAAAGAATGGTGTGAAAAGGGAAAAACATCCAGTATGCGGCCGTCCTGTGGGCAAAAATGCCTTGTGGATGCTAGAGGTCAGAGGAGAATGGGCCGACTGATTCAAGCTGATAGAAGAGCAACGTTGACTGAAATAACCACTCGTTACAACCGAGGTCTGCAGCAAAGCATTTGTGAAGCCACAACACGTACAACCTTGAGGCGGATGGGCTACAACAGCAGAAGACCCCACCGGGTACCACTCATCTCCACTACAAATAGGGGAAAGAGGCTACAATCTGCACGAGCTCACCAAAATTGGACTGTTGAAGACTGGAAAAATGTTGCCTGGTCTGATGAGTCTCTATTGAGACATTCAAATGGTAGAGTCCGAATGTGGCGTAAACAGAATGAGAACATGTATCCATCCTCTGATGGCTACTTCCAGCAGGATAATGCACCATGTCACAAAGCTCCAATCATTTCACATTGGTTTCTTGAACATGACAATGAGTTCTCTGTACTAAAATGGCCCCCACAGTCACCAGATCTCAACCCAATAGAGCATCTTTGGGATGTGGTGGAACGGGAGCTTCGTGCCCTGGATGTGCATCCCTCAAATCTCCATCAACTGCAAGATGCTGTCCTATCAATATGGGCCAACATTTCTAAAGAATGCTATCAGCACCTTGTGGAATCAATGCAACGTAGAATTAAGGCAGTTCTGAAGGCAAAAGGGGGTCCAACACCGTATTAGTATGGTGTTCCTAATAATTCTTTAGGTGAGTGTAAATGGGTCATACATATTCATTACCATTAAAAGGTTGCCCTTGGGACTTGGGTTGTTGAAGAGCAGTCCAGAGGGGTTCCCTAGATTAGGTTCTCCTCCTCTACTTCCCTATGGATAGTGCTACCTTCACCCTCGACGAGCTTGGAAATGCAAGACCACGCCACCCTTCTCTTGCAAGTTTTTTAGGGAAGGCAATGACCAGGAACATGGTTAGTACTGTGCCTTTAAGTGAGAAAATTTCTATAGCTATGGTCGTAAGGCAATAGGGGTTCTACAGTGCATTGGGTTGGCCATGCCCACCCAAAATGGGGATGAATGTCCCTAGAAAACATGACTGGTGGGGAACTCTGCGGAGATTGGTTCTCAAAAGTGTGAGAACGCATGGGCATAGGCACTCCTCGTTCTTCACATGGACCTTGTGGCTAATTCTTTATAAGGGCCACCCCTCCCCGCCAAAGTACTTTGGGTCATGTGCTTCAGTAGTGCAGAGTGTCTGATGAAGCACTGCGGGCCCATTACTGTGCACAGCAGAACCCTGTGCAGTACTCCAAAGGACTACTGCAAAGGGTTAACTAATGCCAAATGTTCTTAATTTATTGTGTTGATGTGAACTCAATAGCAGTGAATTAGCAGACTGTGTTTAGGTTAACAGGGTGATGGACTGTTTCTGCCCCTGGGTAGTGAGAATGAGTCGTCCAGTCTGAAGCTACAAGTGAGACGTGTGTGGTAAGAGCTCCTGCATGGACTAGGACCAAGCTCAGAGAACCTCTGACGCTACAGCTGCCGAGGAAGCAACACTGCTACCAAAGTATCCCTGAAGGAAGGAGACCGGACATCTTAGAAGGTCTAGAACCCACAAGGCTGTGCATTGGACTCAGACAGCAAGGTATTGTGCATGCCAATGGCAGTAAGACTTTGCTGCTGTGGAGAGGGAATACTGCTATAGCATCCCTTTGACTTGGATTCAGTCCAGGAACTGCAGATCCAAATTGCTGAGCGGTTCTGCTGAGCGACTGTAAAGAGAGAGTGAGGTTGGGAGTACTACAACTACCATCATACTTGCCAACGTTTCAGTTGGTAAAATCGGGGCCCCACCCCAGGAACGCCCAGTTATGGGCTGGGTTTACTCTAGACCCAATCATTTTCAGCATGGGACAACGCAAATTTGCCGGGACTGTCTCTGAAAATCAGGGACAGTTCCGCCACAATCGGGACCTTTGGCAACTATGCACCATCATTGTTGCTGCCCATATACTGCTCTTGGGAGAGGATTGCCTTGTGGTATATCTTGGAACTGTGCTTTTGCTGCTACCTGTACTACTATTCCCATCATTGACTTAGTAAAGAGACTTTATTGCAATCAATGAGCCGGGTTGTTGTCTCCACCATGCACCGGCCCCTGCATCTAACCTCCCTTGCCAAACATTCGCCATCAAGGGCACTCCAACTATCAGCACCCAGGAGCCCCAAACTCAGGGCGTGCTCCAAGGGAAGAAAGAATGCCCCCTCCATTCATTGTGTACGGCCCTAGGGAGCACCAAAGGGTGGAGATTGCCACCACGAACTACCACCATCATAGCCACTACCACTCCTCCCATGTCCATTCATAGTCGGTGGACATCCAAAACCAATAACTCCCCCCATTGTGTAGTGGACGGAACTGGTAACTGCAGATCTGCTCCCTTTGAATTAGTGTAGTGCTGCCGTTACCAACTCCATCTACGATGCAGTGGACGGAGGGGTGTAGTTCTGGCGCCAACGTTTAGAGCCGGCGGTCCCCTGACACGCCTTATCGACAGGAGTGTGATGTTTCAGACCCCCTGTTCTGCACTGATGAGATGTAAAAACCACAAAATGAGCAGTCTGCGGAGGGGTGTAGTGCAACTATAGCGGATGCAGAGATAGCAGTCAAAACCCCTAGACACCACTTTCATATGAGGGCCTTTTTTGCACTGGATTCCAGAAGTTGCCCCTCTGGAAAGTACTACAGAATGCGGTATCGCTGTAAAATTGTGGCATTATCGCCTTTCAAAAAGTTGTCATCGGCCTTGCAAGCATTAAAAATGTTGTATAGCCCAGCGGAACACATTTAAGTCAAATCATGGTGCCCTAGCCTTATACTTGACTGATACAACCCAAAAAAAAACAAGCAAAAAAGTCCAACCAGTAGAAGTTTATGAGCCATTTCCATCTGTAAGTGAAATTTGCACATGTCACCAGCAGAGGGCGGTAGAGGCAAGTGTATGGTGTATACTGTATCTCCTGCGCGCTCCAGTCAGAGCCGTACAGTATATAGGGAATATCTAGAAAGTGGGAAATGGTAATAGGATCGGAGGAAATATAGACGGAGACATGTATAAAGCAAAGAGATGAAAGCTCTGTGATCTAAAAGTGTAAGAGAATCGAGTGACTAAGCCCTTTGACATATTTTTCGCTCTGGACAACCCCTTTAATTGAGGGGGGGTATCTAGAAAAAGAACATCTTTCTCTCTGGAGGACCAACATCTTCATGCATGACACAAGCAGCCCATTCATTCTTAAGGAGCACCGTGTAATGCGGCATGTCACCTGCAGTGGCGCTGTAGGCAAATTGAACACTTACTGTCAGCGGTGACCACTGATCGCTCGGGATCGCACCAGTGGGACACCCCAAAATAATCTTCTTCAATACAAATATTTCTATACGCGAGAGGACAGAGGCCGCCATCCCTCCTAGCGGAGAGAGGCGATTATCCGTCAGCGTGATCGGCAGAGACACTTACAGGACAAGTATCTACCTGCTTCATATTAACATCTACTGTGCAGGGAAGAGTGGAAACTTGAATTGTATTTGCATTGCATTAGCTTCCCATGACTTATTTTATTCCACAGCGCAATTTATGTATGAATTCATTTATTTACAAGGACACCTATGCTGCCGCCGGTTGCTAAGAAACGGTTACCGCCCCCCCCCCTCCGAGGATAGCATTTGCATAATATCTGTCTGGAACCTCTGCAGATATGTGATGGCACAGGCCGGGCATTTCTCCAGTCACAATGTCGGGTTTTTTGAAGAACCGTTTCCCACCAAGCAATTCCAGGTCTTCCAATTACCTCACACATGCACAAATTTTCGTCTTTCAATCTGATTGTCCAATCTTTATGATTATGGAAGGGGGGGGGGGCATCTTCTTTGAGCATTCTGAAGTCGGCCGTTGTGCAGGGAGTAGATAAGCTGCGTCCATCAGCTACCATCGATGGGGAATCCTCAATGTCCTGTCTGTGATGATAATGAGATGACTGCTGAGAAGTGATCTCCACAGAATAGGAAGTGTCAGCCTATGATAAGACACAGTGACCAGAGAGAAAACTACAGGATGTAATATTATTTTATACAGATCATGACATGGACCGTAGTAACCCTGTTGTAGCTGGCCAGTGCTACCACCCATAACCTGGACACACTGGAGGTTCTTATGCTGGGCCAGTCTGAGGTGGTTGTGATCATGGTTCTTCCGTCCCATCTCGGAGCTCCTCTAGTGAAACCTTAAAATGTATGTTCCTTGGTATATTTACGCAGTTGGTTCCCCAACCTTCCCCTTCCATTAAAAAACTCTATGGACCTGAACATCTTTCTGAATTTTTGTTTTTCTCTAGTTGTCGCCCCATCAGTCTCTTTTCAATCAAGGTCTTCTTCTCAATTCTACAGGAACTTTTCACTCAAAATCTAAAGATCCTCTGTAGGTAAATCTGCTCGAGTCATCCTCTTCTGGTCTTAAACATCCTATTTTTGGTTTCTTGGTTATAGATCTACTCCAGTATCTTGGTGACAACCAATATGGCTGACACAATAGCTCTTCCAAAGGTTGTCACCGAGGCGTCAGTGTACCGCGATCTGTAGAAACTTGACAGTAGTGGACAACTCAAGGACATTTTAAAAAAATGTAGTCATCAGCTTCTATTTTATGGTTTTACCCATCTGCAGCCCATTCGGGGATGGCCGTGCTGGCTTCATTATTACATGCATGCAGTTTTACAGGAGCAAGTCCAGAATTTCTCAGTTTTTTTTTCCCTCTGAAGAATCCAGAAAGCTAATGAAATCAATTACCACGACTAATAAGGACCCTGAAGACCTTTAATTAAACCAGGTTTTAATTAAAGCTTCGAGAGCTCATGATGTTCTACATCAGGCCCAGGAGACGGGTGACTCGTCCTGCTAATTTACAAGGAACAGATCAATCGGGAGAGGCAGAAAAA